>NC_133494.1:16292504-16313319 GCF_025370935.1 Choristoneura fumiferana
AATTGTAGGGTAGAATATCTGTAACAGAACTCTATTTGAATTTAAAAACAGTTTAAACTGCGTTTAAAGATTTTTGAATTAAACATTGTTTGAACAAGTTTGCAAACCCGTCAAATGAGGAAAAATATAGGAAGAGAAGTTAAAGACAACTCCGGTAGTTTTAAGTGAATGATTCCATTGGTGCTTGCGTTTGATTCCGGATCGAACGACTAGAAGAGTGAAGTTAGTGAACGAACGAACGAACATTAATTCCTGAAGTTACAAGAAAGAAACAATTGAAAACAGAAATATAGTTTGAAGAACGAGACGAGTATTTTTTAGACATTTTTTTTATAATAAAGGAAAAAAGTGACGTTAATCTTAGGCGTATTATAAAGTGAATGATTATAATAATGGACATGTTTGGAAATTTAATAACTCCGATCCGAATTGGCGATGCCATACTTCAAATAGTGAATCTACTGTGTCAAAAATTTTTTTTTTTATTCGACTGGATGGCAAACGAGCAAGTGGGTCTCCTGATGGTAAGAGATCACCAGCGCCCATAAAAACCTGCAACACCAGGGGTATTGCAGATGCGTTGCCAACCTAGAGGCCTAAGAGGGATACCTCAAGTGCCAGTGATTTCCCGGCTGTCTTACTCTCCACACCGAACACAACAGTATAAATAAACAGTAGTAAATGTAGTTATGCTAAATACTTGTAATTTTTCTAAGTCATAATATATAACATTTTAGATCTGTTCTAAAATCATATGCCTCGTTGAGATTACCGGGTTCTTCATAATCGTAATGAACCGGTCGTTGATTATTAAGCCGCGATGCAAAAAGAGGGGTGTTATAAGTTTGACCGCTATGTGTGTCTGTCAGCCTGTCTGTGGCACCGTAGCTCTTAAACGGGTGGACCGATTTGCATGCGGTTTTTTATTTGGAATCAGGTTTTCTAGCGATGGTTCTTAGACATGTTTCATATTGAACTCTAAAGTGACAAAGTCGAGGGTTTCCAACTTTTTGTTACTTATGACACAATGTAATGCTATTAGTGTTACAAAATTAGGAGGGGATGAATAAGTTACATGAATTTATGAACGCATCAGAACACCGGGGTTATGCCCGGACGGACGTCTGCCCGGTTCACACTGGGTCATATTTTGGGCCGCCTATTCTGCTACCCATTTCCCTTCATAATCGTCCGAGCTATCAAAACAGGATAGCGTGTAGTGATGAGAAAGCTACTGTCTGGTATTGTTGTCGATTAGACGCTTTTTTTTAGGGTTCCGTACCTAAACCAGCAATAACCTAACCAACATAAAGTTGGAAAACCCCCGACTCTGTCACTTCAAAGTTCAATATCTCAAAAACAGCTAAACCGATTTTAACGAAACAGTCTAAAAACAATCGCTAGAAAATGTGTTTTCAAATTTAAAAAAAAACCGCATTCAAACCGGTCCACCCGTTTAAGAGCAACGGTGGCACAGGCAGAAACACAGACAGATAGACAGACACATAGCGGTCAAACTTATAACACCCCTCTTTTTGCGTTGGGGGTTAAAAAACAGACGGCGCGCTTAAATTGCTTGGATAGCCACGTAGCCTAATTAATATCGCTTTGTCGTCCGTGCGTTCGTCTGTCCAGACCTAGCAACCTCCTTGTAGTAACTCCTGGCCCTCTAGAGCAGCTGTACAGATTCTCATTTGGACAGATTATCACCTGGATAGATTCTTATCCTTTTGAGCTATAGAACCCTACAAAAAGTTCGCGCCATCTAGTGAACAAATTACTCCAACTAAGATTGTTTTTTTGGAATCTTTTTGTATTTTTATTTTAAATTCCAAATTTTTACTTTACGGTCATCCGTAAAACCTAGAATTTGAAAATACAAACTGAAATATAGATGCACAGAAAAACCGAAAAAGACCATCACTGGGAATCGAACCAGGTCCTATCGCGACTTGCCGTACCGCGGTACGGATTACCGACCTGATTCCCAGTGATGCTTATCTGGTGGATCTATCATGGTAATTTGGTCGTACGTGCGTACGTGCGTGTGTTTTCTGGTTTTTCTGTGCATCTATATTTCAGTTTGTATTTTCAATTTTAGGTTTTACGGGATGACCGTAAAAGTAAAAATTTGGAATTGAAATAAAAAATACAAAAAGATTCCAAAAAAACAATCTTAATTTGATTGCTTAGTAACGACATCTCTTGTCTGGGTGAGCGGTTAGTTCCAAGGGTGCGAAAAAAAAAAAGTTTGTCGATGAGGTATAGATGTCGCTAGCGTCACTGCTTAAGTGGCTAACATAAGAAACAAACAAGCTGAGATATGAGGTGCATAGGGGAAATTCGTGTCTGTACCGTTGACCATCAGTGGTGTAGCGGTATAGCACGCGGTACAGAATACCGAGGACCTGGGTTCGATTCCCAGTAATGGTCTTATTTTTCTGGTTTTTCTGTGAATCTATATTTCAGTTTGTATTTTCAAATTACTTCAACGTCCTGCATTACACAATCGAAAGCGAGCAAAAGAGTTCCTTTTTCTACTATTGAGTTATGGAACCTTATAAAAAGTTCATGATCTGGATGAGTCCGGTTAAACCCTATCGCACCCCTACTAAGGTGGGCTATAAGGAACGGCAGCGCCGCAATTACGAAAGGAACTTTAATTGAGATCTTGGCCGTAAGTGCAACACAAGTCTATGACGATTTGCCAGAAAATGTTTATACCCCTTGTCTACTTTTAAGGTCATCATCATCATCATCATCAGCCGGAAGACGTCCACTGCTGGACAAAGGCCGCCTTAGAACGCCACAATGAACGACAACTTCAGTTGCATCCACCGGTTTCCCGCCACTCTCACGATGTCGTCAGTCCACCTGGTGGGAGGCCTGCCAACGCTTCGTCTTCCGGTAACTTTTAAGGTGGCACCTATTTCCGTAATAAAAATACCACCGAGAAGCCTACCGATTTTGACAACTATGTACCTATGGTATAGAGGGGTCGTTACTCTACACACCGGGAGACACAGGAACAATTAACGAATCGATTGACACCTTATTTAGCAAAATCGGACGAGTAGTCTTGATGCTACGGTGAAACATACGTAAATACAAACATACGATTACATAGACTTTTAAAATAAAATGATTACTCTTCCACCGGAAGACGTCCACTGTTGAAAAAAGGCCCACTTCCATCCACTGCCCGCAACTCTCACGATACCGGCAGTTTATCTAGTGGAAGCCATGCCAATGCTTCGTCTGGTGCGTGCTACGATTTTCATCTTCGAGCAATGTGTCTCGCCCATTGCGTCTTAAACTTACACAGCTATGCCTCTGATTTTAATTATTCAGTGAATTCGGTATTCATATATAAAAAAAGGAGTTTAAAAAAATAAGAATATAACTTTGCAAGTAGTCTGTCCTGTGGCAAAAGGAGCTTACTCAGCTAATGCTATTCCGAATTCTATCGCGCAAAGAAATTCCGGGGATGGGTCCTCTCCTCTCTTTCACATGGATACTCGTAAAAAGCTAATTGATTTTGAACCTACGCAGTTCTCCAGCCATAACCCCTATCTTTCGTTTATTTTCCCGCCCCCGCTTGAAACTTACACGGCTCCTTAACGCTTGTCTAGCTCCTTTGTGCCGTTATGGGGAAGCGTTCATTTAGTCAAATATACAGGCAGGTAGCAGATAAATAGCGTACAGCGTGTAGCGGTTTACGAGGCAAGTTGCCCTGCGGGGAGGCAGTCAAATTCTATTATAATTATAACTAGCTGTACCTACTACTACTGTACTAGCTGTTACCTGTTTGCTTCCGTGAACCATGAGTATATTCACCAGCACCAATATCTGACACAACAAACATTTATTTGTAGATCAGTCGGCAAATCTTGACGTGTCTGGTTTGCGTATCAATGCTGTGTTTCCAGCAAAGATGTGTGAAGATTTTGCGAGGAATGTTTTTCATGAACCGATAGAAACGTTTCATTTACCTATCCTCACACAGCACTCTAGTGGAAACTGCTTAGCGGAGCCGAGGCTAGGTAAATGAAGCGTTTCTATTGGTTGATGATAACACATTGTCATCCTCGCACATCTCTGGTGGAAACGCGGTCTTATTGTAATCTTTCGTGGTTAACATACCCGTATTTTTAAAAGGGAACTGTATTATCTGTCATATAAATTTAGATTTGTCACTAAACTGCGATACCCTTATTAAAATATTTATCCCTAAGTAATATAGTAGTCATCATATTAATCAAAACTGTCTCTAAGTATGAGTGGACAGATTAATGTAAACCTGTATCCTAAATTATAGTTTGATTGTCAAAATTCGATCACCAAAATAATAGATCCGTCACCTATGTATATATAGATCAGTTCCTTAATTCGATGCTTCTACCTATTCTACTAAGGCAGGTCTAGTTAGGTACGACGACGAGCGAAGCGAAGAGGAGTGTTAGGTAGAACTGCGAGCGAGCGAAGCTGCGCGCAGCGGCCGGCGAAGTGCCAGCTACTACGAAAGTCGAAACTCGAAGTTCGTGACGTGCGGTCCCTCTGATACTTATACTGTTTAATACGAGAGCGAGAGGGACAGCACGACACGAACTTCGAGTTTCGAGTTTCGTGTTTCGTAGTAGCCCTGCTGAACCGAACATTTTTTTGCTTGCTAATACTTGAATGTTTGTAGCAGGTACTTACTTAAGCCTGGATGTTTGTATGTATTAAAGTAACGAGTAAGTATACAATATATGTATATCTACCCGTTGTTTAGCACCCATAGAACAACTTTGCTTAGTTTGGGCTGGGTCAATTGGTGTAATTTGTGAGAGGATATTATTATTATTATTTATTGTAAAGTATATCATTATCGTCAAATTTCAGTTTAATTAATTGATGATCAATATTATTTTCCAGTGATTATAATTAATTTTTAGGTAGCCATTTCTATATTGTTTGGTGATTCAGTTTTAGTGACACGTCTATTATTTTGGAACCCAATGTAATTATTTGATGATCAATATTATTTCCGAGTAATTTTTAAACAATTTTTAGGTAACCGTTTTAATATTATTTTAGGAACAAATATTATTTATTAGGTCGCCGAAAGTGCATTTTTACGTAATCAATTCATACCCTTTTTAAAATCTCTATGAAAGTAGTAGGTACGCACCTGTCTGCGTAGTGAAGGGATCTAAAAGTCCTAACTTTAAACGTCAAACTGGTCATGGCACAAAATGGCCGCCGTAAGCCGGCGAGCTAAACGCGCGTCAGTGGCGCCAATTACGGGCCGGCCGCGCCGGATCCAGCCGGATCGCACCGGATTAGGGCTGCCAGCCGCAAACCTTAGGGTACACTGCGCAATGAGTCAGAAAAAAAGAGACTTAGCCTTACTAATGGTAACTTGTCAAGTAAATTTCATGTACGATGATAGTGAAAAGTCGTTTTTGGTTCTCTTCTTAGCCATTTACCACCATGTTGGTGTAGGCCTCCTTCAGCGTTCTTCACTTCTGTCTGTTCCATGCATGCCAGCAGTTTGACTTGGCTACCCTTTTGATGTCATCCTTTCTCTCATCTGCTGACGTCCTCTCGGGCGTGTCCCGCCCCAGGGTTTACACTTTAAGGTCTTCCTGCACCACGAGTCGTGCTTTCGAGCGACGTGGCCCGCCCGTTGGCACTTTGTTTTTGATAAAGCTACCTATTTCTTTTTGTGACAGTATTTAATGCTCAATGCATAATCCAAACCACAGCACAATTAATTAGCAAATACAAAAAGCACGCCAGACAACTCGCAGGCAAGTACTTTGGCTAAAGTTTACTTTTTTTTATGAAAAATAATTATGTCCAAATGCTACTCACTATCGCTTTACTCCTACTTTTCCTCTTGCCTATATACGGCCCACTGCGAGGCTCAGGCCTCAACTCAAAATAAGAGTTCTTGGTCCATAGTTCCCACGCCGACCCAATGCGGAATAAGAACTTAAAACACACCTTTGAATTTATTCCCTTGTTGTGCAAAAGTAACCTCATGACGTTTTAATTCACCGTCTCGCTTATGGTCAATTTAAAATGTAATTTCGCATATAAATTAATAAAAAAATACAGAAATGCGAGCCCGGGCGCAAACCCACGACCGTCTGCTGGAGAGAGCATAACCACTATACTTGATTTGGGCAGGTATTTAACTAAATGTAAACAAAAAAACGTCAATTGGCGTCTTAATTATTGAAATTCACCCATTAAACTAACTAGACATTAACATTTCTGTATTAAAATACCACTAGTATAGTTTTTATTACAACTAGTCTTAGATCCGAACTTGAAAAGATCTTGACCGGTCTGATAATAGAATGAAACTTATTTTATAATAAATTTAGTATATTAGAAAATACATTACAAATGGATTTGCTAAAAAAATCCTGGACAGGCTATTTTTAATTATTTTTCAAAAAATATTTTTAAATTTTGTTGCATCATCGAGATAATAAGAAAATTTTATATTAACTTAAAGTATACCTATAGAATATGTAGACGTTGGGTTTGCTATACCTGGACGAACTCAGTAGTTACCAGGTATAAACTCAAACAGTTATGTCGTTGCCAGTTACTTTTCTTGATTAGATAATAGAACAAAAATTGTTTATCAACGCAAGCGCTGTTTTATTGTGTGAACACGTTGATATAGTACTGCATTTAATTAAAAACTATTAAGAGTTATTAAAAAATAATTGCCTGTCCAGGATTTTTTTAGCAAAATAATTTCTAATATATTTTCTAATATACTAAATTTATTACAAACTACATTTCATTCTATTATCAGACCGGTGCAGATCTTTTCAAGTTCGGATCTGCTACTAAATGATAGATAAGTAAAATGTTTAGAAATCCTTGAATGTGCCAAATCTGGCAGCTGAAGTTTGTTTACATTTAGTTAAATACCTATCCAACACCACGGTTTTTATAATTTTCACTAACGCCTAACTAGGTATTATCAATAAATATTTCCCAACTTGAAATATTATAGTACATTGGAATTACTCTTTGTCAAAATAAAAAGCGTTACCAATTTAAAAACGAATGTTCTTTAAAAAGGCTTACAATTTCGTACTTGAAATAGGTACCTTATTCTCTGAACTCGAAATATCTCAGGAGCTTACAAGATTTGGCAACCCTAAACCGGATTAAACCGGATCTAAGCAGCCACCGGACCGGCCGTAAATCTCTCCACGTTTATTACTCTGATTTTTATCATGTACCGAGAGATGGCGATAAAAACAGCTCAAGTTTTAAGGAAGGATTTAAAATTGTGTCATTAATTTGGGTCACTATCGAACTTATTTTTTTAAATCAAGTTTTACAGTATTCCCGTTAGCATAATTTTAATTAAAACTGTAACTAAAATACATAGATATATAGTATTTTCACATAGATGGGGCTTGACGACAAAAACTCGCAAGTAAAAAAATAAACACACACACACACACAGTACACAAATTATTCATCATATTTGACAATAAATTATTTTTCTTAAAAATAGTAACTATTTTGAGAAGACATTAAGAAATGTCCCCGTGAGATTAAAGTTGTGATGTTGTAACTACCTAGGAGTAATAGCACGCGCCCTGCACTGACGAAGGCTCAGGTTCGATTTCCAGCGTTTATTTTTTTTAATTATATAAAAAGAGAATAATTATGTAAAATAGGTGATTAATTTAAGGACCAGATAGCCCAGTGGTTAGAGTACCTGACTAACAAAAGCTTGAGGTCAAGGGTTCGATTCCTACCTGGCACATAAGAAATCCTACATAATGACTAGGTATAATAAATAATAGAGAAGATTGTGAGTGTCGGCGTTTGTCAATTCTATTTTTTTATTTATTTTTAAACCCCCGACGCAAAAAGAGGGGTGTTACAAGTTTGACCACTATGTGTATCTGTCTGTCTATCTGTGTCTGTTTATGGCACCGTACTCTTTGAATGCGGTTTTTATTTGAAAGCAGGTTTTCTAGCGATGGTTCTTAGATATGTTCATCAAAATCGGTTGAGCCGTTTTTGAGATATTGAACTTTGAAGTGACAAAGTCGGGGATTTTTCAAGTTTATGTTGATATTGAATAATATTTATACACATAGATACAACGTGTTACTAAATTTTGCAGTTCTTTAGGTGTACTGCCGTTTCGGCAAAAATTTTTTTCGCCAAATTTATTCCCCAAAACTTATCGCAGCAGTTTC
Source organism: Choristoneura fumiferana (assembly GCF_025370935.1). NCBI lineage: Eukaryota > Metazoa > Arthropoda > Insecta > Lepidoptera > Tortricidae > Choristoneura > Choristoneura fumiferana. The sequence continues at coordinate 16,300,739 of NC_133494.1, forward strand.
ATTTCCCAAACGAATCTTAAGCATATTTACATTTCGTATTTATTCATTCACAAATTATCATTTGATATAATTTTACTTTGTCAAATTTTATTACGACAAACGTTTCTTTTGGCTAATATTGTATTCCAAAAAATGTTTGTTCAAAATGATATTTCGCACAAACCAACCACAGAAAACAACTGCTACGAGAGAAAGTAGGTTAGATTAGGTTAGACCTGCGTCCCCCACAGAAACGAAACTGCTATTTGAAAAATACGTTAGGTTAGGTTAAAACAGCGTCCCCCGCAAACACGAACTGCTATCAGAAAAGTGGGTTAGGTTAGGTTAGAACTGCGCCCTGACGGAAACGAACTACTCCAGAAAAGTAGGTTATTATGTCATGCCATATTTTGGAAAGAGTACTGTTATATACCTCTTTGGTCATGACTGACAAGTCTGACGTTTGACATGTAATTTTAATTTCCATTCCATTGAAATACATGATTTGATTTGTATCTAAGCAATGTTTTAATGAATATATTACAAATTGGCGACTATGGACGAACTCACAATTTTTTTTACTCTTAAAACACTCTTGTGAAGCGTGGTGGCCCAGTGGCTTGACCTATCGCCTCTCAAGCAGAGGGTCGTGGGTTCAAACTCCCGGCTCGCACCTCTGAGTTTTTCGAAATTCATGTGCGGATTACATTTGAAATTTACCACGAGCTTTGCGGTGAAGGAAAACATCGTGAGGAAACCTGCACAAAACCTGCGAAGCAATTCAATGGTGCGTGTGAAGTTCCCATCCGCACTGGGCCCGCGTGGGAACTACGGCCAAGCCTCTTGTTCTGAGAGGAGGCCTGTGCCCAGCAGTGGGACGCATATAGGCTGGGATGATTGAAAAACACTCTTTGTCGGACATTAACTGAATATTCCTCTCATCTACTCAAAGGTTGACTGGTAGAGATCCGTTAAAGGATAAATCCGCCTTTTTACAAATATCTCAAAGTTGTCATTGTGTTTTGTTTCTTTTTTTTTGTACAATAAAGATTTTATACATACATACATACTCACACGACCACACAGAACCCGGCCAGTTGACAAGCTGGAAAACCAATGCACAATATTAGATTTTTAATCCTTTTTCGTTCAAGTTTAAAAATAACCTGCTATTTCAATGTCAGCTAATAATTGCGTAAATCAAAAAAAAGTCTTTGTTCTTGGACTATAGAAGCCAAAACCGGCTCGAGTTCTGAGCGTTTCGAGAGTATTTGTACATAAAACGCATTTATATGGGTTCCTTTCCTAACGATTTTAATGCTAAACATATTTTATTTGGATGGAGACATTAAAGGTTAACTTTCAATCGAACAAAACGACTGATCAGAAATAGTTCCAGTTAGCAACTGGCAGGGACAAAAACTCCTTGGTAGGTATATTAGGTACGTTAATTCTGTATTTAAATCTAGTGCAATCCGTCTGACGAGCACATCAAAATCAGTTGATCTGTCTGATTGGTTGCGCCCAGCTTGTTGACTTCCTTATTTTCAATTAATAGTTCAAAGCATTGCGATCCGTGTTTTAATTTAGCTATCGATATTTTGGTCCTTCGAACCGGTCCATTATATTTTCAAACTCAACTCAAACTCACAACATTTATTGACAAGAAAAACAACTACATCACAAAAAAAACAGTAAAAACATAAATAGGAAAAGAGAGGAAAATAAGAGATATTGTGCTGTAGTGTGATGCCAAAAGGACTCAGCTCAGCATATGCCGTAGCCCTGTAACCAGAGCTGCAGCGCTGGTTTTCAGCTGAACCCCGGTGAGTGTGCACCCACGTAACCGAACGCGTAATTATTGCGGAAAAGAAAAAACTATATATTATATTATATATATATAAATCATGACAAATATAAGAATTATAAAATACCTATATAACATATATATGCGTGGAAAATTTGTACAAGAGGATTTAAAAATAAAATAAAAGAGTAGCAATAATTCAATAACGACAACAATAATAAGTAAAATAAAATTAGGGACGCCTCAAGTAAGTTGGAACAACTCGGCACCAACAGGTTGTTCTTTTTGGTAATCAAAAAATTTTCATGTTCTCCAACATAATCGAGCCAGTAATTAAGTAGTAGTTTGCTTTAACAGCACTTTCTACAGAAGTTAGGGGTTTGCCCACTTTTTACTACTTTGGAGGTCAATTTCTCCGAATAGGTTCAGTTTGGGCAGCTACAAAAAAATCCATTTTAGACTACCTCTAACAAAAAAAAAAACGGAGCCAGACAGCTGGACCTTTCCTTGCAAGTAAGTAAGATTATTTAGCCGTTTTTACAGTTCCCGTGGGCGGATAAAAAATAAACAAGTCTTAAGACATCAAATTTTCATTAAGTCCTGTAAATGTAAATAACTGAAGTAATTAACATCAAGGAGGTTTTTCAGCTAAATAAAGCCTAAAAAATCGTAGGCGGACCGTATAAATAATTTCCAGATGCTGAGGCGTAAAAAAATTATAAAGAGAAGATTTTGATAATTAAGATGGTTGTTTTAGTGAACTTCAAGATGGAGTGAGAAAATGGCGAGAAATTAATTTCTTTCAGTTTATTAGAGGTTAAGATAGATTGCAGGCAAGATTCGCGAAGGGCTATATTTAGACTTATTTTTGCCTTGAACATTAATTTGTAAACTGTGGGTAAATTAAAAATGAAGAATATGCTTTATTATGAAATACCTACTAAGATTCACCTCCCTGATGGATGGATGAGCTGGTTAAAGCTGCAGGTTCACGGTGGATGCAGACCGCTTCCAACCGAAGCAACTTGAGGTTTATGTCCAACAGTGGACGTCTTGCAGCTGAGATGATGATGATAATGATGAAATTACAAAAAAATAACTAATTAAAATTAAATTAATTATTAAATTCAGGGCTATGATGCTCAGGGTATCTCTGCGGGATAGAATCAGAAAATGATGATATCCGCAGTAGCACTAAGGTCACTGTCATAGCCCGAGGAATTGAGATACTGAAGTGGCAGTGGGCCGGGCACATTGCTCGCAGGACTGATGGCCGATGGGGTCAGAAGGTCCTCAAAATGTCGTCCGCGGACCGGGAGACGAGCTGTCGGTAGGCCTCCAACAAGATGGAGCGACGACCTGGTTAAGATCGCGGGATCGCGGTGGATGCGGAAAGCACAAGACCGGTCTAAGTGGAGAGCCTTGGGGGAGGCCTATGTCCAGCAGTGGACGTCTTTCGGCTGAGATGATGATGATGATGATGGATGAATGATGAAATTTACCTCGCGATGTTTAAAAAATTGATACATTTCAATTTCGAACAAACAAATAGGACAGTGGTGGTTGCAGTCTGGTCGTGACCACAGTCACTGCAATATGGTTGAAACATCAAGGTACCTATTGTTACTTGTTGTTAACGTGATAAATCCCAGTTAGGCTTTAGTTACGATTGAAAATCACGAAAGTTTAGAACATTAAGCTACTCGATTTCTAAACAACATGCCTCTGAAAGAAAGAAGCCCAAGGGGAACAATAAATTGAGTCCCCTCACAATGTTTGTGAGCGATATTAATGGCCCAGCGATATCATCTCTGTCGGTCCTTGACGTCGTCTAAAATCTTTGGTGGTTTTTTGGGGTAATTTTTTTTTACCCCAAAAAAAGGGTAAAGGGGTCAAGTTCCGAGATTATAAGTTTCCGTTTTGATTGCAAAAGATTTATGAAAACGAAGCGGTAAAAGGATTTAAAAATTTGCGATTTTTCGGCTTTCTTTTATTGTGGAAAGAGGATTTAATAATTAAATGGTTTTTTGATGGATTGAGTAGCTTTTGTCCGGTAAAATTAATTTGAGGGGAGAAAACATTTGTTAAAAAATATGTGAAAAGATGGGGCAAAAAGATTGTTGTAGTGGAGACCAAGAAAAGGGGTTCAGGAATGTGGGGAGCCGGCAGAAAGATGGACAGACGATTTGGAGTGAGCAGCTACGAAGGACTGGATGTGGAAAACTCAGGACCGCACAGAATGGTCTAAAATGGAAGACACTTTACTCAGCATTGGGTAGATCAAGGTTGAAGAAGAAGAAGAAGATGTTAAAAGCAAAATACGGCTTTTGTTAATCGCGTGCCCGCGGGAACTGTACAACTTTCAGAGTTAAAAACTATTCCATGTCTTTCTCAAAGTCTTCAACTATATATAGGTCATCATCATCCCAGCCTATTTACGTCCCACTGCTAGGCACAGGCCTCCTCTCTGAATGAGAGGGCTTGGGCCGTAGTTCCCACGCGGGCCCAGTGCGGATTGGGAATACACATGCATGCAGGTTTGCTCACGATGCTTTCCTTCACCGTAAAGCTCGTGGTAAATTTCAAATGTAATTTCGCACTTGAATTTCGAAAAACTCACGAGGTTCCAAATTTTATTACAACCGTTTGAGTAAGTACTGTAAACGTGGAAGCATAATAAAAATCATACCTTCGCATTTACACGAGTAAGTAAGAATAAGTTAAGAATCTACGATTCTAAAATAAAATTAAAAACTACCAAAATCATCAATATAAATAAGCATTTGAAGGCTGTTGAAAGAATACATTTCACCCGTCTGAGTAACAACGTAGTGTCCATTTGTACTCTCAAAAGGTACAAATTGAGCCTAAATGTTCATGGAAACTGGGTGACATATTTTGTCCTGCTAAGAGGGTACGGCGCGATGCCGGCCGCCCTACACATGTTTGAACGCCTTATCAATCGAGTTCAAGATGCCCTTCTAAGCCAAAAGGCGCTATCTAAAAATAAAACACTTTTGATTTATTAATATTATAATATATTATTATTATAATAATTGTGTAGCTTAAAACGTTCTGCATCACATGGTATAAATTATTTTTATTTAAGTATTTATTTATTGCATTTCACAGCATAACAGTTGAACCAAAGCAATGTGAAATTCAGATACAATTTATACAAAGAATATAAATATATATATATAAACCGTTCTTTCGTCAACCGCACAGCAAATGAGTGAAATCCCCTGCCTGCGACTGTGTTCCCTGAACACTACAATTTGGCCGCATTCAAGTCTAGGGTGAATGAGCATTTACTAGGCAAGCGCGCTCCATCGTAGGCCTCATCCTCGCTTTCCATCAGGCGTGATTGTGGCCAAATGCAAGCCTATAGATATTGTATAAAAAAAATAACACAAGAGTTTTTTTTTGAGATAGCGCCTTTTGGGTTAAGAGGGCAGTATTTAATTCGAGGATATGATTTTTTATTATTTTAAAGAAAAAGAAAGAAAGACAGAAAATACATTTATTCACAACACAAGACACAACAATAGTATTAAGTACAAATAGACAACACGAAGAAAGAAGTATGTGTCATTGCGGTTGTGATTTTCCATCACCCACAAACGCCGTTGGTCGCGCGATGCATTAAAACAAGCTGGCCTATTTGTATGTTATTACTTATTTCAAACTGTCATCTTCATCGAGTATAAAAAATTCTAATCGTAAAAGTAGTCATAAAAGGGTAGAAAAATAAAACAGCCTCCAGTTCCTCGTTCTCGTCTTTAAGTTTTTTTTACATTGTTTTATATTGCGCGCCTGCAGGGATTATACAATTTTCCGTGTGAAAGCTATCCCTTTTTCTTCTCGAGATCTCAACCTATCACGGTACTAAATTTTACCACGATCAATTGAGTACTTTAAGCGTGAAAATGCAATAAAGAAACATCATCATCATCATCATCATCTTAGCCGTAGGACGTCGACTGCTGGACATATAGGCCTCCCCCATAGACCTCCAGTTGCTTCGGTTGGCAGCGGCTTGCATCTACTGTGAACCCGCGGCTTTAACCAGGTCATCCATCCATCTCGTTGGTGGACGTCCTTCGCTGCGCTTGCCAACTCATATTCATTGAATCAGGCGTTACCTACTTTGCAGAGGTGCATTTAAAATTAAATATAAGCAATTACTTTGCTCACCACACTTGCGTAAGGTCATGGGTGAGCAATGTCGATATCTCTTTATGGGTCATACTCTTATTCGTATATCTGTCGGCAGCCGATCGTAAAATCCGCCAGATCACGAAATTCCTACGCATATCGTGAAATGGCGCCATTTGATGAATTGGCTAAGGGACATCCGCCATATCGTTCAAAATTCACCGTTTATCGATTTGCCTAGTGACGTTTAGGCAGATCATGAAATTCCTAGGCATATCATGAAAGGCCGCCATATCGTTTCTGGCACTTCGCCGGCCGCTACCGGGCCGGGTCACAATTCATACTAACTACTCCTCGCTTCGCTCGTCGTACCCAAATTTTTTTCAGCATATCACGATGTGCCCGGTATAAAGCCGGCATATCATGAAATGGCGCCATTTCACGATATGCCTAGGAATTTCGTGATCTGGCGGATTTTTACGATCAGCCCCGACCTATTATAATTTCAATAAAGACGGAGCCCATGTTTGTGTGTTACAGTACCACCGTTCCCTGATCGCCCCATCTGCGCGCCCAGAGCTGTCCCTCGTCTATTAGATTACCGTGTTTTGCAGGTTATTTATGTTCTTCGCCTTTGAAGCGAACGCCTAATTCGCGTAAAGCGCCCTTTTAAAGCAACATGTTTATCGCGATCCGAAATATTTAAGGGATTTGGGCCGGAAAATATTTGGAATGTTTAATCGAAGATTTTTTTGGCAATCTTTTGAAGGACAAAGCAAAGTAGTTTAGTATTGGAGTTAAAGCCTGCTCGGGTCACTACACGGCTCATAGCAATTGCAAAATCAATACTATACTTTGTTTCTACGGCAGGCGGAAAAACGAACATTGAAAAAGTTATATACTTTGTCCGATGAAATTTTTCATCATTTGCTTTTAGTACGCAACAAAGTAGAAGAGCTTTTAGTGGTTACTCAAGACAATAAAACTTGTTATTATCATGTTTTAGAATGACATTCAGCGATACAGGCGAAAGGTTGCCCAAAGTAATTTTTTTCGCCTGCCGTAGAACCAGTGTTCGCGTCTTGTCCGACTTGTAAAATCTTTCATTAAAAAAAATGCCTCTGGCGATTCGCATGCTGTTACTGCCGCACGCTCGCTTTGCTCGCTCGCCTCACGCCACGCGCTGCAAGGTCACCAGTTCTCCCAAATTACTTCTTTTTTCTTCACTCCTCGTCGTACCTAACGAAGGTAAATAAGCTATTGCCATGATACGACGCAGTTATGCACAGATGTAGTCACTTTATTTAGCGATTTTGGTTTTCTGCGATAAAGCACATTTTGTGATGTAGCCCTCACGCATGTAGCAAATTAGCAATTTTATTCGAAGTAAGTTTAGTTTAGTTCCGCACCCGAAGAGTGACAATCGGAATCCCACAAATGTCGCTACACTGTTTTTTTGTCTGTCTGTCTCTTTCACAAAGCTGTATCTTAAGTAGGTAACGTGTATTTTAAAATTAAAACTTTAACCTAACCAACAAAAGGTTCGAAAACCCCTGACTTTGTCACTTCAAAGTTAAATATCTCAAAAACGGCTGAACCGATTTTGGTGAAATAGTTCTAAGAATCATCGCTAGAAACCATGACTTTAAATTAAAAAAAAACCGCATTCAAATCGGTCCACCCGTTTAAGAGCTACGGTGCCACAGACAGACATACAGACAGACAGACACACATAGTGGTCAAAATTATAACACCCCCTCTTTTTGCGTCGGGGGTTAATCGCACACAAATCGGTGGCGGAACCGGTGGTAGATTTTTTGACATTCATCAGTGCCTAAATTGAATAAAGATATTTTCACTTTTGACTTTAATTTTGATAAATGAAAAGAAAAATAAAAACGAAGTAGCGTCCGACCCAGATTTGAGATCTAGTTACCGCTGAACGTTTATGGCCGTCTTGTAGAAATGACAGACGAGCCAATGGGTAAAAATGCAAAATTAATAAAGAAAGAACCATCTGATATCGCCTAAAAGATGCACGTAAGTTGTCTTTATTATAAATCGGTGTATAGATTAAACAAAATACAGCCATTACAGAGTCTTGGCAGACTACCCTCGGTCGGATATTCTAATCGCGACGAACGGCCATCACGACGCCCCGGGGCATGATAGAGACATTTTAATAGGTCTTTTAATTTAAAATGACCTTTTTTGCGTAATGAATCTTTAATGGGTGTTTTATAGACCGTTTGGTTGAGCAAACTCGTCCATAAAATGGAGAAACAATCTATAACTACATAATAACTAACTGTTAGTAAAAAAGTGTTTACTGCGATGGGATCCCTAAGACACCTTAAGAATTTGCTACCAAGGTTGCACTTGCTTAGATTTTCGATTATGCTGACATTCTTGTTACCCTGATTGCTTAGAAGATCACTTGAATTAACTTGAGTGAAATCAAAATCAGTGTATTCGGGTCATATTTTATTTTGGTCTACTTAAGGTCATGTTCCTTATTTGTGATCACAGCTCAAGTGGTTTCCAATCCACTTTCGTTGAAACTCCCAAATTCTTTATTTTCAAAACTTTTTTCTTACCGACCCTTTTCTCCCGACTGCGAAGAAGGAGCAGGATGTAGGTTTGCAGATGGTAGGACCTTGTGCAAGTTCCGCCCAGATTGCTACCACTATCTTGCTCGCTAATCCTGCGTGAAGCAGCAGTGCTTGCACTGTTGTGTTTCGGCGTGGAGAGTAAGACAGCCGGTGAAATTACTGGCACTGGAGGTATCCTATCTTAGGCCTCTAGGTTGGCAACGCACTTGCAATCGCCTGGTGTTGCAGGTGTCTATGGGCGGTGGTGATCTTTTACCATCAGGAGGCCCACTTGCTCGTTTTCCATCCAGACGAAAAAAAAAAATTCTAAGCTTCAATGCCTAAAAATCTGAAAAACCATAGGTGCCCGTTTTTTTTGCAAGGGGGTTTATATTCATTTACCTACTTACATTCTAAGGCTACTCAGTTGTGGAACTCCTTACCGATAAACTCAAGGCACGCATAATCCTTACTTATCTTTAACTCTATTATACTTACGAAGCATTATCTCTCATCCTTCGCTTAAACGCTTTATTATTCGCATGAAATGTTATGGCTAGTCTATTTTATATGTTGCTGCGTACGAATATCTTATCTAAATATTTATATTTGTTGTTTGTGTATAGTAAGTTTTATATGATTTTACGTATTTTTATTATTGACTCTAATCTTGTGAAATTTAATATTGTCAAGTATAGTTTCACTTCATCCATTATCGTCAAAGAGTCGAATACACAACGCACATACTTAGAAACTTTCAATATTTAATATGACTAGGATAATTAGTAAGATTTTAACAGGTTATAAATTCAGAAATCAATAATAACCCCTAACTAAATCGACTGCCGCAACGTACAGTATTGAATCTGCAATTTTTTTTTTTATTGTGCCATTCATAAGCGAATTAAATGTAAATAAACTTTAAATTGGTCTCCTTTAAATATGTATTTCGTAGTTTCGATACTGTACGTTGTCACGGTCGAAATATTCGACCTACTTTGATCACTATCAAACTTTATCTTTGAACCTATTAAATCATTTCACTAAATACCGGTCAAGTCATGCATGCATGGTAGCTGAACTAGTGTGTACTGGAGCGCGCTAACCAAAACGGCGGTTCGTGATTGGTCAATCGGTTTTCAATACATGTTTACTGTGGAAGGATTCGGTGAATAGTTGAAGAGCTTCTAAGCACGGTACGTTGATCTCAAAGAACTTGATTTAGGAGAGTATGCTTGGAGTACAAATTTTAGTGAAAACAATTTGTTATTTAAATCTAATACCTTTAAATGAGATTTTTCTTTATGAACTATTAAACAATTTCTTTGCTTAATCGCATCCTTAGCTACGTCTCATCATCCCAGCCTTTATACGTCCCACTGCTGGGCAGGCCTCCTCTCAGAACAAGAGGGCTTGGGCCGTAGTTTCCACGCGGGCCCAGTGCGGATTGGGAACTTCACACGCACCATTAAATTGCTTCGCAGGATTGTGCAGGTTTCCTCACGATGTAACAAAAGATGTACGATGTCACGATGTAGCTACGTCTATGTAACAATTTGTGTTCATGGCAGTTCTTCACCTCCACATTGTAGGAACACAACAACGCATACATACACACACACACACATACACACACATACAAACTGTGATTTTGTATTCTTACAATATGGAGGTGGAGGTGCGCCATGAAAACAAAATTGTAAGTAAGTAAATCTTTATTGCTGATGAAAGTTGAGTCTACAATTTCTCTGTTCGTGGTAGGAAAGGCAGCAGTGTAAAAAGTGGTTTTATTAATACATTACCCAATACAAATATTTTTTTATGCAGTTAAATGCATTCAGATGAAAAGCAAACGTATTTTTGATTTCCTTTTACCGATTGATCTCTCAAGTGACCCTTATTTGTTTTGACTAGTATTTATAAAAAGTGGCATGTAAAATAATCTTTTGTGGCTTGCTTACAGAATAAACTTTTTTAAAGCCAAAAACATTTAAACTTTCGGTAAAAGTAAATAAGTTATCGTAATAAATAACAACCTATACATAAGAAACCGGATCTTTTAATAGAGTAGGCGGATGAGCGCTTTCCTTCGCCCCAAAGCGGTTTATCTTAAGTTTTAGTACTTAAGAAGTTGAGAAAAAAATTAGTCATAACCCTTTCAGCACGAAGATTTTTTTTTTATAAAATAGTAATTATTTATACTGTTTGCTTAGCCTTTGGGTTATATTTAATGAGGCAAAATATAAAATAAATCTCACCCTTATTTACCCCCTTTAAAACCCCCCGCACGATCGTGTCAAGGCGTTTTGATCCAACTGAAGTATGTGTTCTAATTGGTCATAATTGTACGATAATTATAACTGAAAATATGGGCGAATCAAATAAAAAGAAGTTTAATTAACTTTTTCGTACAATAATACTGATCAATGTATGAATGAGACTGTTACAAATATCACGTAACATTATTTTTTCTCACGGAATAAGGCTTGTTAATCTAGACTGACGTTGACGAGATTGTGCTTCAATGATAGATGGCGATTGATTCTGACCACGGCTGCATGGACGACCACGAGAAGATCGGTCGTGGCTTGAGGTAGAAGTTAAATCGTGTGGACTACATTCGGGCTTAGATAGTATCTGATTTTGAACATCTTCGTCTGAAGAGGTAGATCCCCCGCCTTCTTTATCATACTGGAGGAACTGATCTTCCAGGTCTGATTCGTCAAAATCAGATAGGTTGCCATCGCAAAATTATTATACTACTAAATCAGACGTTAAAGGTCCTTAAACAAATAAAAAATATTTTTTAATACATTTTTATTTATCGTCGTTCGTCCTAACCACCACGATCGTGCTTTATAACTTCACTGCAAACTAAAAACTAAAAACGTAAAAGATTCACTCTAATTACAAATATGAATAAAAACTACAACGAGTACTTTAACATAAAATAACATTAAAACACACATTAATGATTAACACGTAAAGTAAAAAAAAATACCTACTTAGTACTCTGCCGTCCATCACGAACACGTCCATACTTGTCGCGACCTGCACAGTAACTGAGCCCCGAACATCGCTGTCACTATTTTTTTTAAATAATAATCGAACGCACGATCGATCGGTGCCGGTTTGAGGCGGGAAAAACGAATTTATGTTATAAAAATATATTTTTTAAGTTGAACGCACGATCGTTCTCATCTGTGCTGAAAGGGATAATTTTATTTTGGTCCGAAGTTTTTTAGAAGGGGATTTGAGGTGTTATTCGGATTGTGAATCTCACATTTTCTACTCGTATCAGAATTATCTTTTTGAAATCCAAAAAGTAGGTATATCAAATCAAAATTGGGTTAAAAGTATTGTTTTGTGTAACTCTTTATTGTCCACAAAGTACATTATAAAATAACATTTTTTTTATAAATTATTAACTTTAAACCTAACCCGTAAAATAATCTCTTCCGTTTTACCCATTTAACGCTTAATAGGACAATGGAAACTAGAGTAGACTTCCCACAAAAAGTTAAAAGAGTCTATTAATTTTATAATACTTACTCCTGAAAAGATTAGGTACCTAAGTTTAATAAAAGCTCGTATGTAATATAGAAAAATACAAAGAAGATTGCGAGATATTAGATATTAGTAAAGTTGACAACATTTAAGTTAAACCAAAAATGCGCTTATATTACAACTTTTAGCCATTTCTCCGAATATGTATAAAAATCCAGACAATGCAGTGGAGATGAATAATTTACTATTCAGACTTGGACCATTTATTATGAAGTACTAGAATTCACAATCCCAAGTTTGGACGAATCTTCAGATGTGACTCGAGATATAATTTATGCTTAAAGGACTCGAAGTGGTAAAGTCGAACAATTTTTATTATTTCAAAGTGAAAGTCTGTGCACGTATAAGTAGAGCAGCGTCGAAGTATACACCTACACTTTTATGTAAACAGCATGCTCGACTTTTATTTTATGTGCGTTTCAGTTTCCCCAACATCTAGTTTTCCGTCTGCCTCTGCTTTTGATGGCCATCCCACGAAA
>NC_133494.1:16313599-16331312 GCF_025370935.1 Choristoneura fumiferana
AAATACTTATAAATTTAAAGGTCGTAGTAAAATTTTCGACTAAAGTACAGTTGGTACAACTTTATTCACCATCACCATCATCATCATCTCAGCCGTAGGACCCACTTTGGACATAGGCCTCCCACACAGACCTCCAGTTGCTTCAACTAGCAGCGGCCTGCATCCACCGCGAACCTGCGGCTTTAACCAGGTCATCCGTCCATCTTGTTGGTGAAGTCCTACGCTGCGCTTGCCGATCCGCGGCCTCACTCGAGAACTTTTCGGCCCCAACGGACATCCGCTCTCCGTGCCTATATGGACCGCCCATTGCCACTTCAACGAGCTGATTTCGCTTGGCTTTTGTCGGTGACCTTGTTCTTTCTACGTATCTCCTCATTTCTGATTCGGTCCCGTAGAGAAACCCAAGCATAGCTCTCTCCATAGCTCGCTGAGCAACTCTGAGCCTATTTATAAGGCCTAAAGTAAAGCACCACGTCTCGGATCCATATGTCATCACTGGACTAATGATGTAGTGTTAACTTCGAAACACAGACAGACAGACAGACGGACAGACCAGATGGACGGATCGACAGACGGACGGACGGATGGGCCGACGGAAAGATACACAGACAGACTCACATACGCATAAATTAACAACCTGTGTCACTCCTAACAAAGACTTATTTTCTTGTCTTCTGTTGTTTTGTTGTCTTACTTGTTAAGATGCATCAAGGCTTGTTGCATAGCGTGCGAGAGAAATGACCATACATACGCTCAAAAACCATAACCCCTGCCGTTTCTCACACTTATAAATAAAATAAAAAATCTTGAATCACTTCATAATAGAACATACAGTACATACTCGTACATATGCAGACAGACGGTGGGAAGCGACTTACTTCTATGGAGTGAAAATGTTCACGACGCTACTAAGAGTTAGGGAAATTTGGTATGTTTTTCGTAGTAGGTTGCTGCAGACCACAAGTTTGGTACACACGATAAGCCATACTTTGGCCACCCAGTAGGAATGAAATTTTTACAGCCCTGCCTCTGTGTTCTTGTAACAAATATTAATGTTTCTGACAAAAATGAAAAATAAACATACCCGTGTATCCAATATCCAATACATAAATATTTAAGAGTTGCACTCTTGCTAATTTTCTCTCGTCCGCCAACTTTGACTTCTTGATTTGTGTTCAAACCATAATTATCAAACATAATTGTTGTTGTTTCTTTAAAAAATATGGCTCTGTCCATCAGGGACAATTTTGCCAGTGTCTAGTAGTTTTTGCCGTTGTACGGTAAAAAAATTCTAGAAAACGAAATATGAGAGGTAATGGTGGATGAACGATGACCCAAACATAATTGCTTTTGAATATCAATCTCATTGACTTGACGTTGTGACAAAATGTATTATAATGACGTTTAAATTTTACTTATCTAGCCAGTTATAATAATAAAAAAGGTACGAAAACTACTTCGATTGTGAAAACCTTTTTATTCACCGAGCCTAGATTTAGCGGCGTAAAAATGCCGTATATGTAGGAATTTATTTGAGCCTCACTGTAAAACTTGATATTAATACATACACATGCAATGTATGTTGAATGTAGACCTTATTTTTTAACTAATTAGTTTAGTGATTACACCTAGCACCTTTTATTGTGAGAATAAATATGCTTTATATAATTAGTGGCGCTACTGTCTACGTAAGAATAAATAACTAATATCTGTTCAGAATTTGTAAGTTGAATTTAAACCACTTGTCCTAGATCGAAGCACCGCATTATAATGTATGTAAAGTATGCAATGTTATAATTTTTGCCGAGGACTGGGTCTGTTACTTAAATATTATATATTTTAAATGACAATTTTAAAAGTAACTTACCTATTTTCGTCTTACTTACAGTTTGTGTCCTGCATTAATCAGAAATAATAGTTTAGGCGTTTCAACTTCCGAAAATAACAGATTTAAAAACAAAAAAAGTAAATACTAGACTCAGAAACTTGAACTTGATCTCTCAGTGATTTCATGCTTTCTTCATTTAGTTGTCGTATTATCTGAGCCAAAGGTGATGGTCACGTGACCACACGAAATAGTCGATACCTATTTACAATAGTTTGATTTTGTGACATTGACTCACGCACCCATATAAGATGTCACTACATGCTCGCTGCGAACACTGTCAGTTGTACTCATACAATGGTAAAATGCATCAAAATTTACTGCATCACGCTGCACTTTTGATGCAATAAAGTTACTTTTTTTTGGATTTTGCTTGAAGAGCATATCCATAAATACTATTCTCAAAAAATCCTCTAAGAAAACATGTCTGTGGAAGCTATGCGGGGTGTCCGTAGTTTGTAGGAAGAGCAACCCCCTTAAAGTAACATAAATAAATAAAAAACATTTTTTTTTTTATCGATAACGTCGATAAAAAAGCGGTGCTTAATAAGAACTTGTATCAGTCGTAAAAGTTGAGTTATTAGTCAATACTTTCAATAGTCTTTATGGATGTGAGGTTTAGACAGTTAAAAAAGACTCCGGAAGCATTCAGAATATAGAACTATAGAGGCATGTTGGCCATTAGCTGGACACATCGAGTGACCAACGTTGTAGTGCTATGCCGTGCTGGGAGGCTGGCTAATGCTAGGGACACACAACGCGAACATTCGCTTTATCGCGATGTCTGTAGCCGAATATTCGCGAATGCTTCGCCACTTTGGGCCAAGCGACGATAAGTTAGCGCTTCTATAGGTCCATAACAAACACATTTCTCTCGGGGCTCTGGTGGAGACGTAACTCGTAGTCGCAGTCACTACAATCCTGGTCTGACTTGTTGAGGTTTAACTGTTTCAAAAATGGTTAAACTGATCGAGTGTTGCCATTATTTCTGGATTGAAAGTTTCTTTGCGAACTTTCTTCCGCTGGCGTTCGTTGTCGTCATTAGTGTGTTGTATGTTTTTATATGTTTTAGTTTTTAAATGGGTCCCACTGAAAAACAGCGTTGCGGCTTGCTGTAACACTAACACTATGCTGAGTGAGGTCCACTTTATACTATTCGATGTTATTTTTATTTTTTCCATCTAATGTATTTTTATGTGTATCGAATATGTGTAAATAAATGTATCTCTCTCTCTCTCTCTTTCTCTCTCTCTAGTGTTTGTTCGTTATTGTTTTACCCCACGGGACAGGGGGGGGGGCTACTACGAAATTCGAAAACCGTTCGCATCGTACCTTCCCTCTCACTCTCGCATTAAATAATAATAGCGTCAGCAACGGCAAGATACGAAGTTCGAATTTTTCACTGCCATGCCCACTTTTTACATTTGAAATTTACCACGAGCTTTACGGTGAAGGAAAACATCGTGAGGAAACCTGCACATACCTGCGAAGCAATTCAATGATGTGTGTGAGGTGCCCAAGCTCTCTCATCTAGGCTGGGATGATGATGATGCCCAGTGTAGGGCTCAGTATAAATGTAACTGTTTTTTATTTATATTTTCGGAAATTAACTATTATATTTTTGTCCCCAGCGTGATCTGCAGGCGCATATAAACCACCGGCACGTGTCGGCGGGCGCGGAGCCCAGCCGGAGCCCGAGCCGCCCGCGCTCGCCGTCGTCAAACCCATCACAGTAACACACGTTTTATTTGCTAGTCTGGCAACCTCAGACTTCACAAGGGCCTACGCTATCTGGCACGAGTGCACTGCGCGGGCGCGGATGCTGGTACAATATTTAACCGACTTCAAAAAAGGAGGAGTGGTTCTATGCCTTCCGTCGCTGAACATGATATTCGCAAAACATCATATTCGCAAAACACGATATTCGCAAAACATCATATTCGCAAAACATTATATTCGCAAAACATGATATTCGCAAAACATGATATTCGCAAACATCATATTCGCAAAAACATGATATTCGCAACACATGATATTCGCAAAACATGATATTCGCAAAACATCATATCGCAGAACATGATATTCGTAAAACATCATATTCGCAAACATGATATTCGCAAAACATGATATTCTCAAAACATGATAATTCTCAAAACATCATATTCGCAAAATCTAAATTACGATTATCGATAATTATACCTCATTACCCCAAGTATAACTGGCCTGTTGAATAGTTTTGTATTAAAAAGGAAATATTTGAATAGGGTATGACAGGCCGTAAAATCGAAGATGTCGAAATTCATTATGCACTGAGTGTCCTTAAACTGATACAAATATGGAGACAGCTTTATCAGCGTACTACGCGTATGCGCACGCCTGGTTGCAATACGGTGTGATACTGTGGGGAGCGAGCACTGACTGCTATCAATTATTTGTGATGCAAAAAAAATGCATTCGCATACTCACAGACACACGGATACCTATACCTAACAGCCAGCTGCCGCCCGCACTTCACAAAACAAAAATTTTAACACTTCCGTCCATATACATATTGGAAGCGGCACTGTTCGTCAGGAAACACGCAAACCTATTTACGACAAGAAAGACACTGAGATCACACAGGCAAAATAAAAAACAATTATTAATACCAAAAACTAAACTAGCTATGTTTATAGCATAGCAAAATAAAATACCGGAAATGATCACTTCGGAAACCAACGACCATGTACGATGGCCTAGTGGTTAGAGAACCTGACAACGAAGCTTGAGGTCCCGGGTTCGATTCCCGTGTCGGGGCAGATATTTGTATGAAAGTTTGTGTTCTCGGGTCGTGGGTGTTTAATATGTATTTAAGTATGTATCTATATATATAATTATATTATCCGTTGCTCAGTACCCATAACACAAGCTTTGCTAAGCTTACTTTGGGAGTAGGTTAATTGGTGTGAATTGTCCGTGACATTTATTTATTTAAAAATAAGTAAAAAAATACTTCTAGAAAATTTTTACTATGGAATTGATGACTTTTTAGATGATACACTATGAAATGTTAAATAATATAAATGTCCTAGTAGTTCATAATAAATAATTATCGATAATCGTAATTTAGATTTTGAGAATATCATTATTTGAGAATATGATGTTTTGCGAATATGATGTTTGAGAATATCATGTTTTGAGAATATCATGTTTAAGAATATCATGTTTTGCGAATATGATGTTTGCGAATATCATGTTTGCGAATATCATGTTTTGCGAATATGATGTTTTGCGAATATAATGTTTTGCGAATATCATGTTTGCGAATATCATGTTTGCGAATATCGTGTTTTGCGAATATGATGTTTTGCGAATATCATGTTCAGCGACGGAAGGGTTCTATGTTCCAATGATTGTATTTTTTTTGTATGTCGCCGATTACTCAGTCAATTGTGGACCAATTGTGGAACTGTGGTACAAAATCCTTGAAAATATTTTACTAGCACTAGGTACTTACTAGCTCGAAGTCGGTTACTCAGCACGACCCAGCAGGATGGATTGAAACCCATAGTATGTAGATGAGGTAGACGGCTCGTGCTGAGGCACCGACTTCGAGCTGTTAGGTACCTAGTGCTTGTAAAATATTTTCAAGGATTTTGTAGTTGGTTCCATTTTTTGTTATTTTTTTGGAGTAGGTTTTACTTTTTTTTTTCAAAGTCAAAGTCAAAATATCTTTATTCAATTTAGGCTATAACAAGCACTTATGAATGTCAAAAAAAAATCTACCACCGGTTCGGAAAAACCTCTGCTGAGAAGAATCCGGCAAGAAACTCAACGAGGTATATATTTTTTAAAACAGATTTACAATATTATTAAATGATATGTATACATCACAAGTATTAACACAACTTTATTTTTAACACAGTAGTTTCGATAGGTTCCACCCGCTCCGAGCAAACAGTGTCAGGTAACGTATTAGGCCCTAATTACTTACTATGTAGTAAATGCGACACTCGTGTTTGACGCCCGCTGTGTGCAACTAATAGCATTCAATTTCCCAGAAGCGTTATTTTTAAGTAGCAAATTTTCGCATTGTTTCTTGAATGCTTTTTCCCACTATGGTGTTTTACTGAAGCTAATTTTCACAGTAGCGACACAGATACAGTGTAGTTCTGCCCTTCGGGCCGATGGAAACTTAACATAACCTAAACCTACAATACAATACAGTACAAAGACTCTTTATTGTAATTATGATTGGTTATTTGGAGTCTTTTTGTATTTTTTATTTCAACTCCAAATTTGTTACTTTTACGGTATCCCGTGAAACCATATCGAAAATACAAACTGAGACAAGGATGCACAGAAAAACCAGAAAAAGAGACCAGCGCTGGGAATCGAACCCAGGTCCTCAGCAATCCGTGCTGCGTGCTATAACCCTACACCACCGCTGGACAGGAATTTAGACACAATTTTTCCTATGCATATATATCTCAGGTTGCTTATTTCTACTACGCTACTTATGCAGCAGCACTAGCGACATCTATGTTTCGCTCTCATCGAGAGACGTCACATTCTTTCGGAACCAACCGCTCACCCAGACAAGAGATGTCGCTACTAAGCAATCAAATTATGATTGGTTATTTGGAGTCTTTTTGTATTTTTTATTTCAACTCCAAATTTGTTACTTTTACGGGTATCCCGTGAAACCATATCGAAAATACAAACTGAGACAAGGATGCACAGAAAACCAGAAAAAGAGACCAGCGCTGGGAATCGAACCCAGGTCCTCAGCAATCCGTGCTGCGTGCTATAACCCCTACACCACCGCTGGACAGGAATTTAGACACGAATTTTTCCTATGCATACATATCTCAGGTTGCTTATTTCTACTACGCTACTTATGCAGCAGCACTAGCGACATCTATGTTTCGGTACACCAGAAATAGTAAGCGATACAGAAAACAGATACACAGAGAAAAAATTACAAGGTATGCGCGGCGGCCTTATCGCTTAAGAGCGATCTCTTCCGGGATCTTCTTCCTACCTATGTTTCTGTGTCAATAAAATTGGGGAAAAGTGCGATTGGGAAAAAAAAGTAATGGAAATTTCGCTATTCGTTTTTTTTTTTAAATTTTGTTATTTTTGGTGAGGGCTAGATTTTTTTGCCGCTTAGTATGTTTTACGTATCTTTTCATAGTTTGAATTTGATCTAGATTTCGTATGTGTCAGATGGCGCCGGCGGCGAACGATCCCCGCGCGCACGCGCACCCCGCGGGCGCCACGGGCGGCGGCGGGAGCGGGGGCGGGGGCGGGAGCGGGGGAAAGGAGCGCCACCGCGCAGCAATCTCATCACGGTGCCGCTGCACGACGCGCCGCCCGCGCCCGACCAGCGCTATTACAGCTACTATCCGGTTAGTACACCTGCACTATACTATACTACAAGCTACTACCCCGTCAGTATACCTGCAATATACTACGAGCTACTGCCCTGTTAGAACAGTCAGCAACGAAAATTGCTCAACGAAATAAGAACAAAAGTTACTAGACACACACCATCCATTGATTAAATTTATTTGACAGATAAATGTGATGCCGTCTCCATCTATTCGAACAAAACAAACAGAGACGGCATCACATTTATCCGTCCATTGATTAAATTTATTTGACGGATAAATGTGATGCCGTTTCCATCTATTCGAACAAAACAAACAGAGAGCGCTAAATATTATACCGAATTTCATGTAAATCGGTTCAGCTGTTAAGACGTGAAAAGGTAAGAAAGACTTACAAACTTTCGCATCTCATCCCACTCATAATATAATTACGAAAGTTCCGAAGTCTGTTTTTTTGTTAAGTACTTCTTCATGTCTAAACCGCTGAAGTGATTTAGTTGTCGATCGATGTAGTTTCAAGTCCCGGGGAAGGACACAGGGTAGTTCTTATCTTGGAATATGCCATAGTTCCCAAAGGATAGCGATCATCGCTTGCGCTAGCGATTATTGCTATCCCGCTGGAACTGCAATTTTCCGAGATAAAAATTATCCTATGTCCTTCTCCGGGACTCAAACTATCTGTATAACGAATTTCGTCTAGTTCGGTTCAGCCGTTATTGCGTGATTGAGTAACAAACATCCAAACATCTTCACAAACTTTCACATTTATAATATTAGTATCTGGGCGACCGAGCTTTGCTCGGGCTAAAACTCTTTTATATGCGTTTTCCCAGCAATAAGACCAAGCTAGATCGATTTGTCATTCCCGAAAATCCCTACATACCAAATTTCATCGAAATCGTTGCAGTATATTTCGGGGATCTCGGAAACGGCTCATAAATATAAGGTGACCCGGGGCTATTGTAGCTGGGGGGATATTGTAGCAGTCTGATGACGTCCTTACGACGCAGTATCTCCAACTCTCTCTATCAAAATTACGGTGTTGCTGGTCTAAAATTACGGTAGATGGTAAAAAAATTACGGTAGACAAAAAAATCGCCTATTCCCGGGTGCGGGTGGTGTACGACCCCGTGTTTTTCAACCTGGAATGTGCGACACCGATGACAGAGCAGATAATTGAAACCCTTATGCCAATGGCATGAAGGTTTGAATTGTCGGGTCGAGCAATTTTTGTTGCGCATGCCGTAAGAGGCGACTAAGGATATAGGTTAAGGTATACCGTAGGCGACAGGCTAGCTAGCAACCTGTCACTATTGTACCGTTTTTAAAAACCTAAAATTGCTAAAAGTGGCTCCGAAGCGGTAACGTTTCGTGTGCTCTGCCTACCCCATTTGGGAATACAGGCGTGATGTGTTTTTTTTTTAATAATTGATGATGATGATGATGATCCGACCGATTTCGGCCATGGCGACCACCTCGACTCCTAGTTAGCTATTTGGCGCTCATGCGCTCTAAGATGGCTTACATAGCCTATCTTAGCTGTGAACGTACGTCCGCACTGTCGGCACGTAAGCACACCGTCCACGTAATTATAATAAATGGCAGCAGGTGGCCGAGACTTACGCTCGTCGCGTTTAGTATCGAGGTCGGCTTTACGCTGCTCCTCAAACTCGCGAACTTGCCTCTGCACTGTCCTGCGCCACTCAAGCCGCTGTGCTGCCAAATCTTCCCATCGCGATGGCTCGATGCGACACCTTTTCATATGTCGCATCTGCACATCTTTGAACCGAAGGAGCTGACCGCCGTGACTTCGTTTACCCTCCTCCAGTTCCGAATAGAAGATGCGCTTAGCCACCCTTTCCTCCGCCATGCGAGATACGTGACCGCACCACCGAAGCTGACGACGCATTAAATAAGCTTCAATGCCACCAACATTGGCTCGCCGCAAAACTTCGGTATTACGCACTCGGTCGGACCATCTGATCTTCATGATGGTTCGGAGGCACAATGCGTATGTGACGCCGATATACACACCACGTCTCGGAAGAATACAAGATATTTGGCAGCACAGTTGCCATTTACTGCCAGTTTTTTAGTTGCCAGTTACTAATTAGTTAATTTATAAATAACTAGCTTTTGCCCCGCGACTTCGTCCGCATGGAATAGTAACTTTGGGAAGTATTCAATTTATTTAGGATACTATTCTGCCAATAATAGCACATAGAAACTTCCACAGTTTACTGAAAATAACCTATTTTAATACATTGCTATAAATATAAACTATTTTTTTGTTCTTCCATCCACCCATTTCCATGGTAAAACATAAATATTTTGCGGGTAGCCACATTTTAGCAATACGACGTGTATTCTACCCTACCAACACAAAAGGACTAATTTTTAGTATTCTTCATAGGGGTATGTATTATAAGACCGACAAATCATAATACCTACAGTTGAAATGTCGACGCATAACACATCGAAATTCAGAATACCGAATGTACAAAATACCGACAACCGATACACCGAAGGTCGAAATATCTATTTTTAAATGACCGAAAGTACAAAATTCCGAAAATGGGGTATGTATTATAATACCGAAAAATCATATTACCTACAGTCGAAATATCGACACTTAACAAATCGAAATTCAGAATACCGAAAGTACAAAATACCGAAAGTACGAAAACCCGAAAGTAAAAAAAAGTTTGATATGTGCGAGCGAGCGAAGCGAGCGAGCAAGACGGTTCGAGGCAAAAGCGACTTGGATAGGTTAGGTTCAGAAGGCTAAGGCGGGAGCGAAGCGGAGCGTAGCTCCCGCCTTAGCCTTCGATGTTAGGTTTTTTTTTATAGCAGCCCGGATAATATTGCTTCACAAATGATCTTTGCTGTTGAATCTTATCCAACCTACTTTCTTAGTGGCAGTTAAGTATCTTGCCTGCTATAAAAAAAAACCTAACATCGAAGGCTAAGGCGGGAACTACGCTCCGCTTCGTTCCGCCTTAGCCTTCTGAACCTAACTATCCGAGTCGCTTCTGCTGCGAACCGTCTTGCTCGCTCGCTTCGCTCGCTCGCTCTTTTCCTGCTATATTTGTTTCGTCTTTGGTATAACGGCAGTTTCGGTATTTTGATTTTCGATATATTGATTGTCGATTATTTTACTTGTAGTGATTATGACTGTTCGGCATTA
The DNA here is from genome assembly GCF_025370935.1 of Choristoneura fumiferana. Lineage (NCBI taxonomy): Eukaryota > Metazoa > Arthropoda > Insecta > Lepidoptera > Tortricidae > Choristoneura > Choristoneura fumiferana. The sequence continues at coordinate 16,324,044 of NC_133494.1, forward strand.
TGAGTTTTCTACCTTTCGAGTGTAGGTATTTTGATCTTCGGGATTGTAGTCTTCGGGTTTTAGGCTGCTGGTCAAATGTACTTTCGGGATTTCAAACTTTCGGTCATATATCCATTCGACGTTTTAATATTCGGCCTTCCGTCCATAGGTCTTGTGAAATTCGGTCTTTCGTTTATCGGTATTATAATACCCCTTCATAGTGAACTCTTGACATCTTACGTCCTTTATTGTAAGTTAGGAGGGTAGGATTATAATTAAAACGGCATTTTTACTAAGCATAGCTACACATATTTCCGACAAACATACTTATAGTAAATTTGTTTGGAATTCCTTAAGAACTTTCATCCCCATATTCATAGGTCGAAAATTTAAAAGCGCCGGAAAAAATATTTTTGGGTTCCGTAGCTCAAAAGGAAAAAATCGAACCCTTATAGGATCACTTTGCTGTCCGTACGTCCGTCTGTCTGTCAAGATCCTCTACTCGTATGTCTGACTGTCTATGTATTGACATCTGTAATGACCTCACATTGCGTACATTTTGCTATGAGCTTAAAGGGCACTGCTAACAATGCATCATCTCCTCTGCTAACATCCCCTCGCCGGTAAAAATTTCAAAAACGCTTGAACAAATATCTATTTATTTCTTATAATGTCCAAATGCCAAGTTTCACAAATAACCATCGATTTATCTCAACAATGACGATCTTTCATATAAACTTTCATCCCCTATTTCACTCCCTCGCTGGAGAATTTTAAAAACGCGCGAACAAACATCTATTTATCCCTTATCAAGTGCCCAAATTTCTAGTTTAATAAAGACTCATCGATTTATCTTCGATAATGACGACCTTCCATATAAACTTTGAACCCCTATTTCATACCCTCACAGGTCGAATTTTCAAAAAAGCTCAAACAAATATCGATTTATTTCTTATTAAGGGCCTAAATGCCAAGTTTCATGGTTTTATCTTCGACGGCGACGAACTTCCACCATATTAACTTTCATCCCCTATTTCAACCCCTCAAAACCTTTTTTTTGCAATAAAAGATAGCCTATGTTCTTTCCCAAGGTCTATTCTATCTCTGTACCAATTTCATCCAAATCGGTTCAGCGGTTTAGGCGTGAAAGCGTAACAGACAGACAGACAGAGTTACTTTCGCATTTATAATATTAAGTTTATAATATTAGTATGGATGTTTGTGTTGTTGATAAATGTATGTGTGTCAGCCGGCGGTGGGCGTCCGGGCGGCGCGGGCGCAGGCGCGGGCGCGGGCGCGGGCGCGGCGGTACCGGCGCACAACCTGAGCGTGCCGCCCCCTACTACGCGACCGGCGCGTCCTACCCCCCGCCTCCCCCATACTCGGCGCCCGCAGGTAACACTAACTATACGATACGCTGACAAGTACTAGGCGACTGATAGAAATACACAAGTTTGTACCATCAGCCAAGTATGTGGTCCACCCCCGTTAAGTTGATAAGTGTTTGCATGTCATAAAACAATAATACCAATAGACGTGTCTGTCAACTTAAAATTCTTAAGGAAATTCTTTTAGTTCATTGATATGGACCCTCCGCAAAGTAACGCCTGATTCAATAAATTATTTAAAAGTTCGACTTTAGCGACATATTCGTTTGATACACATACATACACATACTCTTTTATTGGTAATATCATTATTACATGTCATTTTGTTAAATTATAGAAACTTGCTTAAAAATTGATAGACAACTTATTTGGCTGATGGTACATGCGCCGCAAAGTGTGTTAAAAAAAAAATTAAGAAAATTGAGCAGAAGCTTTTGGTAACAGGTAATTTTGGTATAAATGCCAAAATGCATTGAATGTTGTTATGTTAACACTGTCAAAAAGTACAAAATTTTGTGCCACCAGGTCAATTTGTTATTTTAGGGACAAAACATGGTATGGCCAACATGCACTTTTACTCAAACGTTTCCAAGGCAGCTTTCACTATGGTCCAGATGTCTTTGTGTCTGGAAGTTTTCAGGACAGAATACTCTGGGGCCAAAATGTACAAAACGCTATTGACTAAATGTTTTGTCGTTCGTCCCTACAAACATGTTGACATAATTATACTTTTTGACTTTTGTACAATTTGACAAGGGAGTTTTCGAACCCATTGATTATTTTGAGATCTTGACCATTTATCTTCTATTCGTTTTTTTCTATCATGTATTTAGGCTCTTAGGTTTTTGTGGCATCCAATTGATTTGTCTTTTGTTCATTATAACATGTTTACATTTACATACTTTTTGACCGTTGTACATTTTGATAATGAGTCGTTTCAAACCATTGTATATTTAGACATTTGTACCAAAACTCGGTAAAAGAGTACAGCGAAATTAATTTTAAATAATTGACTGGTGTTTTTTTTTTATTGTCTATCTATACCTTTAAGTCCCCAGTTGCCTAGACATAACATATTTAATTTTTCTATTTATTTGACATTTTCACAGTCTGTAACTATATTTTTTTTATTTATTGATATTTTACTCGTTTATTGACTTTATTTAATTAACTTTATACCTACAGTGATATATTTTTGTTGTTATTATAATTGATGTCGTTTTTTTTGGATCATCATTCTGTTTCATGGAATCCCGTGTATTTTTGACATGTCTGAAATGTAAAGTATGATTTTCATAAAATAGTACATTGTGTCTTAAGGGCGGTAAATAAGGAATTACGAACGAGAGTCTATTAGAAGCCCGAAGTCGAAGACTGAGGGCTTTAATGAGTCGATGTTCGTAAATTTAGTACCGCCCGTGCGACATACAATGTTTTTCATCACATTTGCGAGTAAAATTGTATATTTCTATAATTCTTGCAAATATTGGCGATACCTTGGCTGCGCTCTAGCTGCGCCGCCCTCCCCCTCTCCCCCTCCCGCAGCATGCGCCGCAACGTGCGTGTGCATGTGGTCCTGCAGCAGGAGCGCGCGCACGGGCATAGCGCAGCGACATTAGTACGGGCATTGACTCATTTACCGACCTTGGGCTTCATGACAAGAAAATTAGTACGCGCAATGACTCATTTACCGACCACGGGTTTCATGACAAGCACATTAAGGTCGAGGGTTTTATTTGGGGGGTTGCAACCAAGGTAGCCTGCATGTTTCGACACTGTTTACGAGCAAGTGTGATGAAAAAAAACATTTATCCATCTTAATACGTTAATCTTGAATGCGTTTAGATTTGAAATGCGAAGATTTTATATTAAGACTTCATTTGCACTCGCAAAACAAAAAGAGTCTTATCTAATTACAATGTAATAGGCCCGTTTTGAGAGCTGTCATCTCAATACAATTTATAACCTGCAATGAAACTGTACTGAGATGACAGCTGTCAAAACAGGCCTCTTACATTGCGATTAGTTTAGTGTGAAGGCTGTCGAAAAGTCAATGTTATTTGCATTTTAATTAAATATGCAATTTTATTACTAGACCGGCCATGGGCGTGTCGGACACGCCCGAAATAGGGTTCCGTAGCCATTACGAAAAAAATAAGTAATATTTTTCTAAGGATTTCGTATTTTGTACGGAATATTCCAAGTTTACGTATATTTTATACCTCAGGCTGCTATTTACTCTTAAATTACTAATAATTCTTAAGAAAACTTAACCGTTATAGTTTTCCTTGTAAGTTAGATATAATTAATTAATTACTACCATCCTGAATTTTTTTCTTTTCACCCACCGATAGATTTTAGAGGGGGGGGGGGCTCGATTTTAATGAAACTTGCACTTAAGAGTTGAATATTTTGCAAACAAGTCCCTGAATCAAAAAATCGTTTAGCAACCCCCTAATGGTTTTAATAGACCTATCCAACAATACCCCACACTATGTTGGATGAGAAAAAGAACACTCCCAGTTTATGTACCCACCTTTAATTTTTTTTTTTTTTTGAATTGTTTATTGTACCATTTTGTCGGCATAGTTTACATACATATTCGCGCAAATTACAGCTTTCTAACATTGATAGTCCCTGAGCAAAGCCGCGGCTACGGAACCCTAATTGTTATCTTATACGGGTGTTGTTTGCAGGCAGCAGCCTGGCGGGCGTGGCGGCGGAGTCCCCGCGCTGGCCGGACGGCTACGCGCCGTCGCACGCGCCGCCGCACTGGCCCCAGAACCAGCACCACTACTACCGGTAGCCTGGACACGACGAATAAATGCGTCAAGCAACTTTTAGTGTTGTTATTATGTCAACTCAGGAGGCAAAAGTGATACACTTGCTTAGAAAATTTTTAAACTGTCACAACACCTCTAACTTTTAGTGGATTTGTACAGCGGCGTCTTTAGCCCATGAAGCGCCCGTGTGCAATTATTATTTTAGCGCCATCTAGGAAGCGCGCGGTCAAAATGCAATAGGTACAAAGTGCCGCGGCCGGCGCCCCTAACACCGCTGCGCCCGTGTGCAACGCACACCCTGCACTATAGCCATGGCAACCACTACACTAAAAAGTTGATAGACCCAAATAATAAATCAGGAATTGCAACTTCGTTATAAACATGGCCATCCGTGTCCTAGTAGGCGGGGCTTAAAAGCGTGTCCTGTGCGTCATTTGACTGGCATCATGCGAGCAAAACAAACCCTGCTATCCTTCTGAATTTTAACCAATCAACATGCACGTGTATTTGCAACCTCGAAAATTATTATTTGAATCATAAGTCGGTTTGGTTTAAAGTATGGGCACTTTTTGTGTGGAATTTGTTCTGAGTTACGCTTCCTGACTTATTATCGTAGCCTGGACACCCTCGAATCCTTCAATAATTTTATGAGCTACCGGTAGCCTGCCCGCGACACTCGAGATACCTTTTTGTGGCCTTGAAGAAACTGGATCGCGCTTTGGGGTGGTTTTCGCTGCACTGCCAAGTCGACGTGGTTGAAAATTATCAAGATATTTAACTGATAAATATAAGATAAATAGTGAAGTAAATTAAAGTGAATTTTAATGAACTTTGTAGCGGAAAACCTAGGTAAAAATTGTGAAATCGCCCTCAGCAATGTATCACCGGCTTCAATCAATGAGTATAAGTTAAAGTTGATTTGTCGCTGGTTTTTCTTCAGCGTACAGAGCACGTCACTTCGTTTGTTTTGTGGCGGTGAACAGGTCGAAACGTCATTAATTGAGAAATCAAAAATACATTTAACCCTTAATAAGGCCCCATTTATTGGAGCATACTACCACAATCAAAAGCAGCTATGGAATACATACCAGGATAAAGTATATTTTTAAAGCTTGTATTTCCAATGGATATTGTGACGTATTATAAAAGCAATAAGGTTGAACTTCCAAACCAATGCATGTGGTCGATAAATCGCCTTTACCTTTTTAAGAGATATATCTGCAGAATTCGATCAATTATATTAGTTGAATGAAATCCTCATTACGCCCTGCGCCCCTTGTAATGTAACATGATTGGTCCCTGTAAATTTTTACTTTTGCTTCAATGGAAGCGTACTTTAAAAGTTAGTAGTATGCGTCTCTGTGGCAACGAGATTGGAATGTAAATAAATAAAACGAAACATCACTGATTGTGTATTATTTATTAATGTAACACTAGTCAATATCATTTATATTTACAAAGACTCGCATCATTCACACATCCAATATCTATATTTTAACAAATGCATTAAAATCTGCAAAAAATATTTTTTTTATACCACCATACTCGCAAGTGTTTCCATACTGAAGTACTGGACTTAATAGAAGAGATAAAAATAAATACTATTGTACAGATTCACAGCGCCATTGCAGAAATTCTGTTAAATTTGTAGAAAGTGCTTTAGTTTATTAACTATTGCCTAGTAGAGCTAAATCTGACAAAGAGAATGCGTACGTTACAAACTTGCAATTTTTATTCAGCACTGAAGAGCAAATCGTCGCCAAGTCCAGCCTAACAACGTCATAACGCGTCCACAGTCTACGTAAAATACTTCTCTCGTGACATTCCCCATATAACAAACTCAATGAGGGTTTCTTGACAGATATTGCTAGATGGCGCTAACGCCGTATCGTGAGGTCCGTTTGACATTTCATTCTTGCTTGCGATTGGCTGATTTCAATTCAATTCTTGAAAATGTAGCTCCATCGGTACTATCGATGATTCCGCCAGTGTCGAGGTTGGAAAAAGCACTATCGGTTAGCCGTTGTTCTTTATTTGGCTGATTAAGTTATTTCAGTTGCTAACTTCAAACTCAAATAAGCCTAATTCTAAGAATTTTACGATTTTGGTATCAAAAGAAAAGGCAAATAAGGTTTGTAAATGAAGTTTGGCAACCTTATTCATTTCGCAAACTAAAATTTCAGGGCCATTGTCCCTTTGCCATGGTGCCATTTGGTTTGGTTTGCATTGGGCCACGGTGGGCCCTTTAGGTTAGGTTAGGTTAGTTTTATAAAATACTGAAATATTTACAGTTTCAGAAATATTAAATTGCGTTGCAAAATGAATCTGGTTGCCAAACGTTAGTTGCGAACATTACGCACATTGAGAACGAGACTGTCACTAAAACAAATGAGTCAACTTGCAAAATTAAATTAGGCATTAAAATTTTTCTGGTGTAATTTTGAGAGACGACAAGTTTAGTTTAGTGACAGTCTCATTCTCAATGTGCGATTAGTGGACCAAGATAGATACTCTCCTAAGAGGGAGAGTGGACTCATCCCAGTTGAATGCGACTCCAAATTGCGAATTGCGAACCAATAACAGACGTGATGCAAAATGTCAATACAAGCGCCAACTAGCCAACAGGAACCCTCATTGGTTACTCACTCATGTGCATTGTTGTACTACACGTGGTACCCTTGAACGTTTTAAAGCCGGCTTTTTAATTGATTAAGAGCTCAACTCAACTTCCACCTTGGTTCTGTGAACAGTCTTTTAGAGAAATACATCTTTGATCATGACTGTTTAGTAGTCGGGTATCAGTACCAAGGTCGACTAGCGTTGCCTCGGCGGGGGCCGGCGGGGGCGCCGCGCCTGGCTCGGGCTCCGCGGGAACTGGGGAATTACGTGCGAGGACTGCATCTTGCGGACAGCCTCCATGTTCACTTTCGTCGACAGGTCTTTTGACGCGTCTGTTCGGACGTCTCGATAATCTCTCGCTCAAAGCCTTGAGCGCGATTTGTCTGAAATGTATATAAAATATTACACAATGATCCTCGTTTAGATAAACGCGGCTTCAACGAGTTTCCCGGTTACTTTAGAGAATTTTAGGCACTTTTACGCTAAGGCCCCTATTAATT
>NC_133494.1:16331412-16357843 GCF_025370935.1 Choristoneura fumiferana
GTTAGGAACCGGCATTTATTTTATTTTTTTCAGTGGTGAGTGCTAAACTGTCACTAGATTACTAAGGATACACACTATAGAGTAGTAACACACAGGTACAGGTACAAGCGTTTTATCATTAACAATCATCACGATAATTTTTCATAATAAAGTCTTGTAAGACAGAATCAAAGAAAGAAAAGATTTATTAGATTCTATCTACAGCTATAGACTAAACATATCAATACTAAGTTACATGGTGACACGACATGACACCATGAATGGCCTCCGCTCAGCATGTATTGCCACGCGTTACTTGCAGCAACGGTGATTTTCTGTGGAGCCCAAACGTTAAAGGCATCACAGATTAACTTATTCTAAGCGTTCCTCAACTCATCTATCATCAAACAATAAAGATGCATCTACATATCGCTACAAGAAACGCACCATAACATGAACGTTTGATAAGCAATCTTTCACTATCCCGTTCCAATACAAGCCCATCAAATACGAATCAAGATCAAACGATCATTCCCGAAGTACCCGAAACACATCGGGAAATGATTGTTTTACGTAATAATCCCATCATCCGGGACCTTTGGTGGCGAGTTTCCCCGGGGATAGAGTATAATATACGGGGAAGAATGGGGGACGTTACCGCCGCAGTCTAGGTATAGTGATAGAACGAGTTGGAGCAGCGAATCCTGATACCGTGAAAGCAAAGTTAGTAAATAAAAACGCGGAATGTTACTGTATCGCCCTATTCCATGAAGTGCAAAACCCGAACATCGAATGTTGCCATCCCGCTGACGCTTATGTCATTTAATACGCGAGTGAAAGGGACGGTGCGATGCGAACTTCGATTTGCGAGTTTCGTGGTAGCCCATCTGGCCTGGCCATATACTACGAAGTGGAAAATTCGAACTTCATATCCAGTCGTCCCGCTGACACTTATACTTTTTAATACGAGAGTGAGAGGGACGGTACGATACGATCTTCGATTATCGAATTTCATAGTAGCCCTCCCCTGGTCCGGCTAAAGCCGGGTACTCACTAGCGAGCTGTAACTGTAACCGAACATATACGTTACGAGGTAACGCGCGAAACGATCTACACTCGTGACATCCATCGAGCGCCCTCACCGAGCGTACCAAGCGAGCTGTAACACATACAGTAACGTTGTAGAACCCGGCACTCGTCGGCTCACTGCGAGCCGCACGTATTCTGCGCGTGGCAGGCTTGCGAACCACGTAAGTCTACACACTATGTTTTTAGGTTACAGTAACCTCCAACGGTTACAGTTACGCAATGAGTACCTGGCCGTCATCGGCTCGCTGCGAGCACAGTGCGTTCCGCTCGCGAAGACGCGAACTACGTATAAGTCAACGCACGTAAAAAGAGCTTTGGGTGGCTAGTGGAGGGGATACGTTTGCGCATCTGTCAACTAACAAGCCAATGGCGTGACGGCCGCGCGCGCTCCTACGCCCCCTCCCGTGTCCCCCACTGCTCCGTCGCCAATTTGGTCCGTATTTCGCTCACTGCGCAGCAGGGCTACTACGAAACTCGAAACACGAAGTTCGTATCGTACCGTCCCTCTCGCTCTCGTATTAAATAGTATAAGTGTCAGAGGGACCGCGCGACACGAACTTCGAGTTGCGAGTTTCGTAGTAGCCCTGCAGGTATGTCGCCAGGAGCTCTTTTTACGAGCGCTGATTTGTATACACTATTAGTTTTGGTAACTGTAACGTGCAACGGTTACAGTTACTTACAGCTCGCTGATGAGTACCCGGCTTTAGTGTAGCGCGTACGGTAGCGTTACAACTCCGTGTGTACTCGCAGACAATGGCCACCCCTGACGGGTAATCCCGTTCCCGCGGTTTGAGAACACAATGAGATTTCGCCAAATAAATATTATGGGCTTCTTTCAGTGGCACAGATAAATCGGAGTTGTATAAGTGTTTATTTTTCCAGAAAAGTATATATATACAACACGTAGGTAGAGTGCAATTTCCTTAAAAAGATAACCTGAACGTTACACCCCATAAAAGTTAATAAAGCGACTAAATATTTTTTGACAATTTGCCTAACACTCCACTTCGTTTTGTTGGCATAATATATACATAATTTTTCGGAACCTAAATTGACAGTAAAAGTGACCAATTACTTTGAAATCTCTTTGAAGTAAAACCCCCCCAATTGACCCCTTCCAATGCTGTTTATGTAAGACGGCTATGTATTTACTAAGGATTAGTTATTTGGAAACTACATTCTAATAAATTTTACGCGTTCCAGAGAAAAAGAGGCTCTTGACAAAGAAATAGGCGGATAGACTATATTTTTTTTTTTTCCTTTCGAGTTTTGGAACCCGTCACGCAACTTAGGCGCACACAGTCATGTAAGTAATAGTACAATCCTGACGGCTTCGCTGTGCTGCATTGCGGCAAAAAATACGAAAACTACGAAATTCGAAAATCGAAGTCGAAACCTACCGTCCCTCTCACTCTCGTATTAAATAACAGACGTCAGCAAGTTCAAATTTCACACTTCGTAGCATAGGCCCTGCAGGGCTACTACGAAACTCGAAGTACGTATCGTACCGTCCCTCTCGCTTTCGTATTAAATAGCTTAGTATAAGTGTCAGAGGGACCGCACGACACGAACTTCGAGTTTCGAGTTTCGTAGTAGCCCTGCTGAGCCTACGGTGACGCAATCGTTTGACGGGAAAAAGAACAGAAAGCTTTAAAAAATAATTCGGGCAACCCCAAGCAACTTTTTCAAATGATACTGGCCATCAGTGCCACAGAGCATGAAAGGGTCGGGATGGCCAACATAAGGAATTAACGGCTGTGAAATCGGTGGACCCTTGCCATTATGTCAACTATTTCTCTACCTTCCCCGTGATTTTGACAGTGGTTTTACGGTACCTTGTTTGGTTGGATGAATCGTTTTGTGGCGTCCTTTTCTAATGAGTTCAGAAAGAAGAAGCTACAGCGAACAGAGCTTTTTATTTATTTATTTTGAAACGGGCTCCGTACCTACACATTGCTACAATGATTAGCCCATTTGTTAGTTCTTTACCTCAAAAGCATAAATTCCTTGTAGCGATTCACCGAATCGCATTTCACTTCGATCGTATATTTAATTTTACTGTAAGTGGATTACGACTGACCTATGACTGACCTGTTATTTTTGCTCCTCATTATACGTTACGAGAGTTATTTAAACATTTTTATTGTATCAGTGGCACGGTTATGATTACGATAAATTATGTGGCTCATTGAAATTAAAGAATGAAATATTGCTCAAGCCATGGTGGCCTAGTGGTTTGACCTATCGCCTCTCAAGCAGAAGATCGTGGGTTCAAGCCCCGGCTCGCACCTCAGTGTTTTTAAAAAACTTTGATTGGTTTATAAAACCTGATTTCTAATTTAAAAAAAACCGCATTCAAATCGGTACCACAGACAGACCGACAGACAGACACACATAGCGGTCAAACTTATAACACCCCTCTTTTTGCGTCGGGGGTTAAAAATACGATGATGCAGATCCGCGTTCTCCATTCGAGAACTTTTCAGCTCCAAAGTCCAACCACTCATTGGCACTTCAACGCGCTTTCGATTTTTTTAGAATATTGTACATACATACATTTTTAAAGTGTAAGTTACATTGTAATGAATTGTAAAGGTTGCCTGGAAGAGATCGCTCTTAAGCGATAAGGCCGCCTATTGCTCACCTTGTAATATTTTTTTCTGTGTATCTGTTTTCTGTATCGCTTACTATGTCTGGTGTACAATAAAGAGTCTTTGTATTGTATTGTATTGTATTGTAATGTACTGCGCATTAATATCTGACACGTACCAATCGGCCCCAGAAATAAAGTTGTATCAGATAATGCACGCTTTCTTGTGTCAGATATTGATACTGGTAACTTCACATAAAATGAATATAAATATAATTGAAATTATTGTTTTGAAAAGACATAAAAATACCTTCCCGTCCCTCTGAGAGACATTAATAACACAAACCACTTTGTTAGCTGCCTGCATGAGGCTGGTATCTCCGCTCAACCACACTTGCTGCTTGATTGATTGCGCTAAATGCCAGCCGGGCTAACGTCGGATCAAGGAGCCAGCTTAGACCTGCAAGAATAATAACAATAATAAACTCTTTATTGCCATATCATAAGCAATTAATACAAAAAAACATTACGCTTAAAAAATCAAAAAACCCGACTGTTTAAAAACTAAAAGGAAGAAAAATAAGTCTAGAGTAGCTAATTTAAAGTTCAACATTCGGGACCCCTTACCAAGAATTTTTGAGCTGATTAGGATTTTAATGGGTCCCGACTGTTGAACTTTAAATTAGCTACTTGGCAGAGTACTAGACCACTAGACCTTTTTTCTTCCTTCTAGTTTTTAAACAGTCGGGTTTTTTGATTTTACAAATTTAATGTTTTATTTTATACTTTTTTGAAATTTCTGTGAAAATGGTAGCTTAAAAGTATTATAACCCATATATACTAATTTAGAATGGGCTAATTATTAGCTTTCATTTGATACATGGGTATTGTAATAATATGGATTATTACAATACAAAATATATTTTTTTATTCCTCCGCCATATTTTTTTCCGCAGACGCCATATTGAACTATTATATAGCCTATGTCACTCCGACAGTTATGACGAATCCAATGATACCTCATATTTATATTAAAATCCGTCAAGCCGTTTAAGCTGCAGCGAGGACCAAAGAAAGGGGCATACATACCCACATACCTACATACATAATACATACATACGCTCGAAAAACATCACTCTCCTTCGGACAGTCGGGTATACACAGAATTAGATATAAAAAAAACGCCGCCAAAAAAGAACTACTTAAAAAGAAACAATACTTTAAAAAATACAACATATGTACTTTAGTTTCCTGTTAACCTTAGCGGTCCCCCGATACCGACGACGCTTAGATAAAAAAAAATTACTAGGTACTTGTACTAATAGGCTAATTTTGCGGGAAACCAGCATAGTCCCCGCGGGATTGTGATAAACGAATTATTCGCAGATGAAGTCGCGGGCAACAGCTAGGTATACTAGGTAGTGCATAATTATTTTTACTTTTTAGCTGTCTTTTTGGCAGCGTTTTTTTCGGGCGTTTTTTTTATATTTGCTGGTGTTTTTTTTTAATGGGCTGAAAACTAAAACTGCAATTTTATAATGAAAATTATCTCACAAAGACCTAGGTTTTATCGGAAACATCTCGACGCTACAAACGTGCACTCCACTCCACCAGAGGGCGACTCGAGTGCCCCACAATCCCCACTATAACCTGACCCACTTCCCCTCTCCAACCTTTAATTAAACCAACTGGCTAAAGGCAAAGGGGTGTAAAGTCAGAGCTCAGGTTAAACTGGCTGTACTCTATGACAAAAGACGCGGGAAAACAAAGGTGCTCCGTACCGTAAAGATGGTTCGCTTTTTAAAAAGTTGCAATAGATTTTTTTATAGTTTACGGGGCTAGATTTATTTTTAAATAACTGAGTGTGGAATGTTAGAGATAAGTCAACGTCTTTCCATTTTAACATCATTGCCATTATGAAGGGGAGGAGCACTGTTTACCCTAAAAAAAAAAATTTAAGGCTAAATACAGGTCGACCTATTTAAGAAACAGGAGTTTCTAATTGTTAAGATGGTGATTTTGAAATAAATATTATTATTTATTAATAAACCTTTGGGTCAGTTTTTCGTAGCTGAGGGAAAAAGTAAATACTTTCCCAAAGTGTCACAATAACCTTCTGCAATAAGCAAGCCGCAGCGGCGTTTAGATAATAAACAGCATCTGCGACTTCATTAGGATGTCTGTTGGTGGACTTTTATATGATTTAATTAAAAAAATAATATGACATATTTGAACAAATGTGTTAGATGAACTGTCAGACGTTCTCTACCTACATTTTCGCCTCTTGTGGTATTAATGTGCGCAAGTAGGTGGTAGGACCTTGTGCAAGGTCCGCTCGGATTGCTACCACCATCTTGCTCGCTAATCCTGCCGTGAAGCCTCTAGGTTGGCAAAGCATCAGCAATACCCCTGGTGTTGTCTCATCTCTCTTACCATCAGGAGACCATCCAGTCGTATATAAAAAAAAAAATTGAATGCACCTATTTTTGGGTAATTAACTTCGTACATCGTATCGACTGGATTGGGAAAAAATATGCAAAGTTTTATTCGGGAAATGTGAACAGGGCCATCCCTACCGGATTCTGTTAATACTAGTATATCATAATAGCGGTATTAGTGAGATAAACATTACATTCTACTATCTGGTAATTCTACAACCTGGGCACCTGGACATTTTACGACTTTGACGTAAGACGCCGGAGGGATTTTTTAAAAATTGAAGACAAAAATTATTTACTATTGAGTGAGTGAATTTGAATATTACAGCGCATTGGTTTTACTGTAATGTAAAAATATAAAAAATGGCAGCTTGAAATTTTGGAGGGGCTCACTAATAATACATCGCGGCTTCACTGATTAAAATTTGTTTTTTTTTTATTGTGTAAATATTTAGAAAAAATTTAATTTGACGTGTACGATTTGGGGGGGTCATGTCCCTTGTGACCCCCCTTCGGACCGCGCCTGGTGCATGGTGACTTTGCAATAAAAGGGATGGGGCGGTGGGAGAGTTTTACTGAAATATGATTGTGAACGATCCATTATCAATTAGGTACTGTGGATGTAGGGTATAATTAATGTGCTAACGAAATAAGTACCTACCATTATTTTAAGACAGTTTACAATGTAAGGTTCACGTCAAAACAACTTTGTATGGAAATTAAGAAAACTTTTGTAAGTACCCTTTTTATGGCGCCGTAGCCAAATTGGCGAAAAACGGAACGTTCATAGTTTCGGCATGTCTGTCTGCCTGTCCGTCCATACGCGGCTTTGCTCAGAGACTATCAGTGCTTGCTAGAAAGCTGCAATTTTGCACGGATATAATATTGCAACTGTGCCGACAAAATGGTAAAAAAAAAACGTTTATTTTGATAAAACCCCACCCCCTTTGGGGTCCTCCGTCAAACTAACCCAACTATCGACTTAATACACGGAATATCTTTAAGGCACAGTGTAGTTCTACGCGTGTACCACTATAGGGCCCCATGTGGGAGCATTTCCTTCGAAATTGGTGAGACGTTAATTTGGTGCACGTACAGCCTCGTCAACACTACGTGCTGCCCAAAATGGTCGCTACGGCTGGTTCTCGAAGGTAGTCAACCAATTTATTTTCTAGGCCATCACAGAACCGTGTCGTAATGACATTTTACGTAATTCGATAAAAAATGTATAGACAAATGATTAAAAATTATTTATTTTCAAGTTTTGTTTTAAAACTAGTGTTGAATCCTCCTTTTAAGTGAAGCACTTGTATTAGGAGGAATTCGCACTTTCATACAAGTTGTTCCAAATAATATAATACTATGACAGTGTTCCATGGTGAATATGTGTGTGTGTGTGTGTGATGTAGATAGCTGAGTATCTAAAATAACACATAGGCTACTTTTTATTCCAATTTACCCACGGAATAAATAAAATAAATAAATAAATAAAATGTAATTTAATGAATGTAAAAAAAAGCTATATTAAAAATATTGCATGCTTTAAGGTGAAATAATTATTTCAAGCAATAATTGAATTATTATTAATGAAAACCACGATGTAACTAATTCACACGGGAATTTTGTGAAATCCCGAAATTTCAATTCAACTGCTGTACCTATCTATGATTACGAGTACTAACTAACTAGTAAATAAATAAAACACGTTCCACTTCCATCGAGTTCAGATGGTACTTAGGCTACCCTCATTGAGCTGACTCCGCATATCAGCTGCAGTGTTTGTCTACTCCGAATAATTGCATTTTCTTGTTAACCCTTCTTATTAGTTACGTTGAAGTAACGAGATTCGTTTAGTGCTTAATTAATTAATTATGAGCTAAATTTGATGGTAAAGTGAGAAAGAATGTCTAGACTTTAAGTCTTTGAGACCACGAAACAGAATAATACAGAACTGTTAATAAGTGAATCGTAATGCTTATCTTGTAAATAGAATCATAACCTTTTTATCTCAATAGTTAAGTACATTTATGAACAAATAACTGCTTTACAGATACAGCCTTATTCATAAAAAGTTAGAGCCTCCTTGAAGGCTCCTTGAAGGCCCGATGCTAAAAAACATGATTCATAAACGTCTGTTAGCGCAAATCAGTCGATCAAGGCTCTGCTAAAGTTAGAGGACCGTAGAACCTCCTTTATCTCCCTGCTAAGTCACAAAATGGCCGCCACAAGTTTGAACAGCTGACTTTGACAAGAGCAAAAAATAAATATTTAAGGGGGCTCGGCTCCCATACAACAAACTTAATTTTTTGCCGTTTTCTTGCTAATGTCTAATGTTGTATAGCCTCCTAACCTAACTAACGCCCAAGTAAATTTTTTGTTTTATGAACATGAAACCTTATGTCATTTCTGAGAGAGTACAATGTCAAATTACTGATAAGTCCTTTATAAAGGACTTTGGGCGTTAGGAGGATAAATAATGATATGCAACCCTTCGTGGGTGAGTCCGACTAGCGCTTGGCCGGTTTTTTAAAATGCTCTTTTACATCATCATCATCAGCCGGAAGACGTCCACTTCTGAACAAAGGTCCCTAAGAACGCCACAATGAACGACAGACCTCTTTTACAGAACCCCAATTCAATACACACCCAAAAGGCATGAAACTCGCAGTGACATTAAATAATGGATCCGTTTGCAATTTCCATACCAACGCATAATCACGAACCGGAAAATAAAAGTGGGGCGTCATAAAAATCCTTTGACAGTCTATCATATCCTGACATATTACCTTGCTGTACGCCTGTACGCACATTGCGTAATTCGATTTTCCGCTCATCCCTTTAAAGTTAAGGGCGTAAAGGGCGTACAATGCCGTCTTGGAAATATCGCATGAGCCTTTGTATAACTCAATGCACAGTAGATTGTTAGAAGTATAGTTTATTACTGCAGAGGGCGGGAAAAGTCATTTCGTGGATGAGTATAGTTTTGAATAGATACGAATCCACGAAATGACATTCCTGACCGAGGCATGTATACTGCTCTTCCCCAAATATGCGAGGAAAGAAAACGAAAACATGTGTATATAACAATCTACCTGCAATCTAAACAAAATTAACACTTCAGTAGTAATAAAAATAAACCTTACTGATAAAAGATGCTGCGCTACGAGTTAGGAGTTTGTGGTGTGCTCATTAGGATATTTTCATCACTACTTGCAGAACTTTATTTTCGTAAAAATAACACGTAAAAGTCAAAGTCGTATCTTTATTCAATTTAGGCTACAACAAGCACTTTGATTGTCAAAAAAAATCTACATCAAGTCTTATGAATGTCAAGAAAAACGGTATACTATACCACCGGTTCGGAAAAATTATGCTAAAAGAATGTAATCTCATCACAGGTATAGTATACTTTTTTAAACAAACACTATTTAACAATATGGTATTTAAATGTTCTGTCATGATCTAGTCTTAACTTTACTTTTTAATTAACTTAGGTTCAATATTTGAGGGATCGCTAATGCGGATCGGAAATTATTTCCAAATATTCCTGTCCATTTTAATCATTAACTTTATAATACGCCTTTGATATTAATGTCTTTCTCGACAATAGTTCTGAAATTTTGTATCCTTTTCATTTAATATTTTAAGCGAATTTATTATAGAACGTATGCAATTTCCCAGAAAAGACTTTTTGGTTTTACAGTCACTGTTCTTTAAGATTTAAGCTTCCCTGTTTATTATCATCAGCCTTTGGCTTATCGACGTTAGTGGGATAATAAAAATAAAAATTCATTATTTTCTATTTAAGTTTTCAATTAAAATAAAACAATAAAAGTGTATAGCAAATTCTGTTTCCTCTAAAAAAGATCAGTAAAAAACCTTTTTGACAAAATGATTTTGGGTTTATTTCGAAAACAAATTTGGGTCCGAATCGTATTTTGCTTCCACATAAAATTTGTCATCAAAATTACCTTCAATAAACTACCTCCTGACAAATATAAATATTAAATATTATTTGAATTTGTGCTTTGCAATTTAACGCACAATTGATTCACAAATTGAAACAAATCTTTGTTACAATTTATTTCAGTCCGAGAAGATAATTAAGTCTCAAAAACCCTTATTATGATATTGGACACAATCATATATTGACATTAGCTAAACGCAGAAAACAAAGTTTTTTTTTTTCGGTTTTTGTACGTGATTATTGGACAATTGGCTGCTGTTTGGTGAATGCCGGTCATTGAATGAAATTAAAAGTAAACAACCTGCACAATAATATACACTTCCGGACATGAACCGGTAAAGTAATGCCACTTTTAATTTATTATCGCATCAACGCAAATAAACATAGACTTCCCGGTCGATTTTTCCAAACTTAACGACAACTTTTTCCGAGCAAGTTGGAGAGAAAGTATTTCCTCAATCTATTACAATCGTGCCACATTTTGAACATCTCTCGAAAACAAAGCAATTTAAAAAAGCAACTTCGAATTTCAAAAAAAACAGTTACACGATATTGATTAAACTTACTCGTATGTAGCGTCAGAAAAGTTTTCATTTAGCGCGAATGCTCGTTCTCTTTTTTTCTTGTTGCAAAGATTTTTTTGTTCTGTGCATTATAAGTCTTCATTAAATTTTAAGATGATGCGGTTAAATTTTTAAATAATGTGCCTTCCCGTCTATTCGAAACAAAACAATAAAACGGCATCACACCATAACCTAACGCCAGTAAAACAATAAATTAAAAATGGATGGTGAAAACCCCTTTTAAACTGAACCAGCTATTAATTTATTTGGTTAGTAACATTTTCCGAAGTAATGAAATCAAAAAAATAAGCTCAATCACAAAATCGATAACAACGCGCATTCGATTACTAACAGACTTCGCGAATTTTTATTTTTTTTTTTTTTTTTTTTTTTTTTTTTTTTTTTTTTTCTGGCTCGCGCGGCTTGCGCATCCGCCACAGACGCGTAAAGGTAAGGAAACGAAATCAATAGAAAATACGGGAATTTGGAATACGGAAAACGGAATTCAACAGGAGAAGATTACATGGGATTAAAACGGAAGAAATAAAGATAAGTATTTTACATAGGTACACATGATAAATTAAATTTCGTGAGATGAGGAATACATATTTAAATTTTAATATCATTATTATTTATAAATATGTTCAATAAGTTATATATAGTTATGTCATTAGAGGCTAAAAGGACAGAGATGGATGTAGGTAATGGGACCTTGTAGGATGTAAGCTGTTCATAAAGGAAGGAGTTGTCATGGAGAGGACATGAGAGAAATATATGATTAGTGTCTGCAATGCCCAAGCCACACTCACAAACATCAGACTCGATCAGTTTAAATTTAGCAAGGCTGGCGGGAGTACAAACATGACCCAGTCTCATACGGATAAGGCAGCAGGTAGCTCTCTTACCAAATTTAAATTTGCCAAACCAAGGTTTACACGGAATGCTAGGTTGAATAGAATAATAATATTTGCCCTTGATCTGGCAACTTTCAATCCACTTCTCTCTCCAGCTCTCTCTAAGAGATGAACCAGCGAGAGCGGCCAGATCATGACTGTAATTCTTATATGGAAAAAGATCACCATCTTTAACAGCTTCATTGGCTAGCCGATCAGCAATTACATTACCAGAAATATCACAGTGACTTGGAACCCAACCAAAAGACACTGAGTACCCCAAATCAGAACAATTGGCAAGGAGAGTTCTTAATTTGATAATGACAGGGAATATTACTTTGCAGTTAAATGGGAATTTACTAAGAGCTTGAAGAGCGCTTTTTGAATCAGTTATAATCAAAGTTTTTCTGAGTTTGGCAAGTAAGATATATTCCACGGCTTTAAGTAATCCAAAGCATTCTCCCGTAAATACTGACGTTTCAGGAGGGAGTTTAATTTTCTGACTAATTTTGTATTGAGCATGGTACACCCCAACCCCCACATGGCCAAAAGACGCATGTTTGGAAGAATCAGAGTATATATGATGCCAGCTATGCCACCGATCGTCTTTAATAGAATTGAAATTAACGTTAGGGTCCATATCATTTTTGGTTACTCCTAAATTGAGATGAACATCAGGAGATAAAGTAAGAGCAGAGAAATTATCACAGAAAAGGGGATATTCTGGATAGTGATAGGTTGGAGATTGTAGGGACCTGTACCTTTGGTAGCTTTTCACAAGGCACGGAGTTATTTTATGCGACCAATAACTAGATGATGTCAAAGAGTTATTTAATAGTGGAAGGCTTGATCGTAGGGGATGATTGGAATTTTGAAAGCAGCGAAATAAAAACTTATCTGACAAATATTGACGTCTTAAATGTAAAGGTGGTTCCACACATTCGACTTGTAGGCAATTTATAGGGCTTGATTTCATTGCACCACAGATCAGGCGTAGAGCTTTGGACTGGACAGCATCTAAACGTTTAAAGCCATTAACTTGACCCGGGATTAATAAGAATGTGCCATAATCGATGCTACTTCTAATCAAAGCGTTGTATAGGAGTCTAAGCGAAAATGGATGAGCACCCCACCAGACACCTGAAAGACATCGTATCATGTTTAAAAGTCGTTCGCACTTAGTTACAGTATAGTCGCAGTGGGGAACACCAGTAAGTTTAAAATCCAACACAACACCAAGGAAACGTGTAAAGCTTTTCGTTGGAATGGGGTGGCCATCAAAATTGACAGAAACCACAGGCGGTACCCTTGTCCTGGCGAAAGGAACCACGACGCTCTTAGAGTGGGAAATCTCAAGGCCATTGTCATCCAGCCAGTTTTTCAGGTGATTAAGGGATTCAGTTAAGCAAACTGAAGCCATTTCAGAATTTCGGTGTGAGCAATATACAAGCAAGTCATCGGCATATTGCAGAACTTTAACCTCTGTACCTAAAGTATCTTCTAGGTCATGGCTGTATATGTTGTAGAGTAGCGGGCTTAAAACCGAGCCTTGAGGTAACCCTCTCCACAAAAGCCTAGATTTCTTAGTGCCATCTACGGTAAGATTAATACACCTTCCTGACAGCATATTTATAATAAAATTGGAAAGCAAAAGTGGTACTTTAAGATTTTGAAGTTTTTTGTGGAGGCGAGAAATAATGACATTATCGTACGCTGCTGAAATGTCCATAAATGCTGCAATCAAAGTATTGCCATCGGAAAATGCTTGTCTAATGTCCGTGATAAGAACAGCTATATTATCAATGGTACCTCTGCCACGCCTAAAACCAAATTGATTTTGGCTAAGTATATTGTTAGTTTCAATAAACCACTCTAGGCGATTTTTGACCAGATGTTCCGTAAGTTTCATTAGGACAGTGGACAGAGCTACAGGCCGATAAGAAGACACATCAAAAGGTTCCTTCTTTGGTTTCAGGAAAGGTAAAACATCTTGACATTTCCAAGCCTCGGGAATCTCGCCAGATATCAATATTTTGTTAATTAGTTTTAGGAAGTATAGAAGAGGAATATCATTTAGATGGGTAAAGAATGAATATGGTATACCATCTGGTCCAGGAGCTGAATCTTTAGTTTTAGAAATGACTCCTTTGAGTTCTGGTAGTGTGAATGGACCATTAAGCCCGCTCAGGTCCAGCACTGGAGGTAAAGGAATAAACTCAGGAACAGTGGGTGGAGCGAGTTTATCCAGAAAATCATTTGCTAATGTAGAAGGAAGGTTGGAGGAACAGTCTTCTTTAAAAGCAGATCGAAATCTTTTAATATTATTCCAAACCACAGAAGGGTTTGTATTAGGAGATACAGATAAGCAAAAGTTTCTCCAACCTTCAAACTTCTTTTTTTTAAAAAGCTTTTTTGTCTTGTCTATTTCCTCCAAAACAAAATCAAAGTTTTCATTGGTGCTAGATTCTCTGTAAGCAAGTTCAGCCTCCTTTCGCCTCTTGGCCGCTGCAGTACATTCCGAATCCCACCATGGAGGAGAAGGAATGTTGTTTCCTCCTACTTTTTTCACTGGAAAAACATTATCAGCAGTCTCGACCATTATCTTTGCCAGAGCGGCTGCACATGTGGCTTCGTCGCTGTGTTCGATTGAAGGAAGAGAGGAAATTTTTTGATCAAGATGTTCCTTGAATGTGTCCCAGTTAGCGTTACTCAAATTGTACTTTAAACGAGGAGGGCTCTTTTGAGTAGGAGAGTTATTAAACGGAAATGACAGAAGAATAGTGAAATGATCACTTCCGAATGAAAGAGGAGAGACCTTCCAGGATAAAGAAGAAAATAAATTTGGACTACAAATAGAAACATCTGGGCAACTTATTCCCTCTCCAGGTGCAGTTCGTCGGGTGGGAGAACCATCATTTAGGATACAAAGATTATGGGAGTCCATCATATCAATGACTAGATTGCCATAGGAATTGGTGGTGGAACTACCCCAAGATTGATGTTGGGCATTCAAATCTCCAAGAAGAATAAGAGGCTTCGGAAGCAGTAACAATATGTCATTTACTTCATTATAAATAGTTGAAGAAGGGTGAGGGATATATAATGAGACAAAACAGATATTATTAACGGAAACAGCAATTATAGATATATCATTGTTATGAGCAGGAAGAGGAATATGTGAATAAGGAATGCCATGCTTTACAAGCAAAGCAACACCGGCATATCCATCAGAGCGGTCCTCTCTTATACAAGAAAATCCTGATATCCTGAAATTGGATGAAGGCTTTAACCAAGTTTCTTGCAAGGCTATAATTTTTAAATTAAACTTATTTATTAAATAGAGTAAATCAGCTTTCTTTGGAATTATACTTCTACAGTTCCATTGAAGGATTTGAAATTGGCTGTTCATTATCGGTTAAGAGTTGAGTGAAAAAATTCATAATAGGGGCAGCGTGGGACGGTGAGATACTACTACCCAATCCAGATTGGGACAGTAACTTAATGATCAATAGAATTATTTCTTTCACAGATTGAGTGGTCTCATTAGATTTATAAATAGTTTTGTTAGTGACGGGCATGTCATAATCCCTTGTCAAGGCATTATGCGCTGCCACATCATATCCTTTAGATCTAGATTGGGGTGGGGAGCGAGGTTTCATAAAGATAGTTTTCTTATAAGATGTAGTTGGGCTAGTGTGTGAGTAAGATGTAGTTGGACTAGAGTGTGAGAAATCCTTTTCTGTTCCATTAGTGTTATTACTGAGTAATGCATCAGCATATGAAATTTTTGAGATAGGAGGGTGTTGTTTATTAGCTTCAAAATATGACACACAGCTCTTAGCCATGGTCTCCTTTATATTTTTTTGTCTCTCAAATTCTAGACATTTTTTATCAGTAGCAAGGTGAGAACCTTTGCACAGACAACATCGTATATGCTCATCATCAACTTCACATTTTTCTCCAGTATGTCCCTGACCACATTTGTAACATCTGGGAGTTGAGCGGCACTGACCTCTGACATGCCCAAAGCGACAACAGTTGTAGCATTGTATAGTAGGATATATGTATAGGTCTACAGGTAGTGCTGCATAGCACATGAATATGCGTTTGGGCAAAACTTGGCCATCAAAGGTAAGTACCACTGACTCTGTAGGTTTTAACTCACTGACACCTGACTCAATAGCTTTCCTTTTTAGTCGTCTAACTTTTAATATCGGTCCACAGCCTATAGGAACAGAGATATTCTCTAAGACTTCTTCCTCTGACCACTCGGAGGGAACGCCTCGTACAATTCCCAACCGGGTGACAGAGAAAGTCGGGATGAATGTCTTGTAGTTGGATGCTGACAGGGCAGGGTTGGTCAAAAAGTTATTGGCAGCCTGAAAATCGCTGAAAGAAATAGTCACTCTATTTCTTCCAATGCGTTTCAGGCTCCCATTAACAATTTGGGAAATATTATTTTTCCTTAGAAATTTCCCAAACACTACTGGGTGTAGAGAGACATTGTCATTTTCTGAGATTTGCAATCGTTGTACATGTACATTAAATGGGGCTACATCTGATTTCTGGTACATCATTCTGCCTACTGGTTGGGGAGCTGTGGATGTCGAGTTAGTCAATGATTGAGCTGGTGCTGGTACTGAATCATTAGTTGCAGAAGGAGTGATGTGTTGTGGCTGTGGCTTGGGGGTTGGTTTAGCGAATATATTATGCGTTCTTTGACGGCTTTCATCAAAATTACAAACACAATCATCTTCTTTTATTATTAAAGCCTCGCCATGACGTTGTCTTGACCTTTTTTTGTTGCAGTGGCGACATGTTTTTACAGAGTGTCGTTTCCTGCGGTTAATATTATCCTGGCTACAAGAGCCATCAGTGCTTGATCCATCTACAATAGTTACATTGTGTCCTATGTCTGGGGCAGTCCCCCCTGGGTCTTCAGGTAACTCCATAAGGAGTTACCTGAAGTAAAAAGATTACAAAGAACTTACCCTTATATGTCCAGTATATACACTATAACTTACAAAAAATATACAAATTTACATAGAATACTTGTACTATTATTTACAATACCCGAATAATCAACTCTTGTCAACTAAAAAATCAATTTTCACAATATTTGCAAAAACAATTACAAAACACAACCAAACGACCGAACGTTTCCCGCGCTTTTTTCACAAACTTATTTGGGAGTTCAAATGGTAGCCACTAAGCATCTATATTGTCAAGTTTATCATAATAATTTAATTAGGGTTACTACGAATCGATTGAGTTCGTATTGGTCTTGACATATAGTTATTTAATAGAGAGCAAATGAAGTAACATGAACTTGACTTTCTTTTTAATATAACCTATTGATTCAATTAGTGACTCATCTTTATTTTCTTTGTTATTACCTTAATTTGTTTTGTTGTAAGTGTTATTTAAGTAAATTTCATTTATTATTTTTGTTTGAAAAAAATTACCGCTAGTAATAGATAAAGATAATTAACTTTCTTTAAATAAAAGAATCGGTCTTTGTTAATGTTTTATTGGATGTTCTTGTAATTAACATTTATTAAAAAAAACAATCTTGTTTAAAAATATGGCGTGTTTAAATGTTTTTGATTGATTTACGAATTGAAGAACTTCACATATTTTAGTAAATTAACCGTATCCATTATAGAACTCGTCATCAACGAATTGTAATAGTGTCAATAAAGCTTTGTAAATAGAATTTTTGAAATCCGCTTATGATCGAGCCTGTAATTAACTGCAAACCAAGACTTGGTAAAGTGGTCTAATACAGCATTCGATCGCGCATGACCAAAGCCTATTGTGGTACCAAAAGAGAAGCAATATTACAAATACAAACTAATGATGCAGCCTAAAGCTTTTTCAATGTTTTTGTTTACAATAGGTGTAGATGCCATTTCTTTTTGTTTGAGAGAATCTATTGGTGGAATTTGCGAATCCCAAATGATGGAAAAGCACCCAATTCTTCAGTGAATTCCTTGAATATAATTGGTTATTGTATCCCCTATTCTAGAGAGAGATGAAGTCCATGGTGAAACTATATGGAATACCCTGTTGAAATCAATGAGTTTGGTAAGTAATGGAAAACATAGGAAAATCCATTCTCGTGTGGGTATTTCAATGAATCTACTTACTATTTTGAAGGAATACAGGACCTGATTTGAAACGAAGTATGGAAGCATAGCTATTAATATTTGCCATGGTCGAGATCCTCAAAACTGGTTAATGTTTGGTATTAATGGACAGAGATGGTGTTTAATCCATGGCTAATGTGCTGAATTGAGTTGAGCAATTATGGAGTTTGGAGGCTTGCAATTCTGCTAAGCTAACAGCTACTTAACATTTCTAAAATAATGGCACAGACACTTCCCTAATGAATTCACTTCATTGAGATGGGAAGCCAGCTCATAAATAAATTTACCATTTCTATGGTATATTATGCCACATACCCCAGAAAGGAGCTAGGACTCCAGGGTTGTCAAGAGTAAGGGATGGTTTGCTAATTGCCCAAATTGACTTGAACATGTGTCGCCAAATCAAAGATAAATGGGGTTTCACAATGACTCAACGCCTGGACCTATATGCAGACAGCTTGAGCAAGGCTGTGAAACATGACTATAAACCTCAAATTATTCGCAATAACTAATTATCACATGTATATTTTCAATGATATCTAGGTATTTATACTTGTTGTTTTTACTTGTAACTTGTAAACTAGTTTAAATTTACCTTGAAATATTTTTTTATTGTTGTTGTTAGTGTTTGTTATTAATGATCTAAGCATACATTTTATATTTTGATTTATAATGTACTCTTGCAATGTTAAACATCTATTTACAAAAAATATTAGTCAAGTAGTTCATAGGTTTCAATGTTTGTTGTACCATTTATAAATTAAATCATGTTATTGTCTGTTTTCTTTAACTTTTCACAACACTTGGCATGGCTACCAGCCAGTATTGGTAAGACTTTATCCTCCCTCACAGATCATATCCTCTCAAATAATTTGATGGTTGTGTAGCTTTGCCTTCCATAATTTAATTTCATAATATGTTAGGGAAAAAAAACAAGCCTTTTTTATAAAACATTGTGTAATGTGAATAATACATAAGTCATAAATATAGGTATTGGGGTAGGGTGCATACAGGCAAAATCAGAATATGAATCATAATTTCAAAGTTTTTGTTATCAAGGAAAATGTCATAAATTAAGTCAAGATTAAATCATCCAAGCAAAATTGACATCATTTTAATCTGGATTTATTTTTACCAAGTACGAAAATTTGATCTACCAAAAGTATGGTCAGCGGCCCAAGTAGATGAGCAGTTGTGAAGCTCAAACATTCTAAATACATACAATTATAGCCAAGACAATAAAAGGGTGCACTGTCTTTATGAGCTTCACAACCACTCATCAAATTTGCTGCTCACTGCACACAGACTTCCCTATAGAGATTCAAATAATTTTTCAGTTTTGTACAAGCATTCACCAAATCAAGCACCAGATCAGCTGAGATAAAGGAAGATAGATTAGACTGCATGTACCCCAGATCCTTGACTGTAATTTAATTTTATCACTATGCACTAATGTTCTATGCAGTCTTTGCACGCATAGCTGCACGTTTACCAGTAACAGCCTGGAAACCAGACTTGATGCTAGCAACAGAGCAGCGGGATCCACAGGTTTCACACTGAAGGAAAACAACCGAGTATCTTTCTGTAAAATGGTGTCAGGAGAGCGACATGTATGGCATGTGACATATTCCTTGATATACCGACGCAATACATTTTCTATTTGCTTTTGCTGGAAACGTCCCTTTATGATGAGCTGGCTGTTACCATCAACAGAGCCGCTTGTACCTAACTCGGCCAGTAAAAAGTCTAGTAAATGTTTGGGCTGACGATGCAATGTTTTACAAATTTCTGTAAAGTTAGCAAAGGATGTTTTCTTGGTGCCGATCCGGACGACTTGTGGTGGCCTCATGATGAACTTCTGTTCTTGCCGGCGACCATACTGGGGTTCTTCTCCCGCATGACGTCGAAAGCCCGCTCCAGCAGCTCATCGTACGTGTAGTCGCGGTCGCTGCCGATCCAGTCGCCGTGAACGTCCTCCGTGTTCTCTTTGTCCTCCCCGCCTCCTTCTTCGTCCACGAGCAGCTCGTCCAGTTTCTTCTTCTTCTTTTTCTTGGCCGAGAAGTCTATGTCCAAGTCGAGGTCGTCGACGAGCTCATCCTCCTGCTCCGGCTCCTCCGCCGGCGGCCTCTCTTCCCTCACCTCGGGCAGCGCGCTCTCCATCTCTTCCAGGTTAAAAGTCTTCTTTTTCTTCTTCTTCTTTTTACCGAAGTTGTCTAAATCGAGGTTATCGTCCTCAGGCACGTCGACGTCACCTGTGTCCGCGGGTGCCTCCACGCTCGTGCTCTCGCCCTGTTCCGCGAGAGCCGCGTCCATGTCGAAGCCGGTCTTCTTCTTCTTCTTTTTCTTCAGAGATGGGTCGAATATCATATCGTCATCCATGATTGTAATACAAAATAATACTAAACGCACAAGACACGAAACTTGGTTATAAATCTAAGGCAGCAGTTTGCTTCTGTCTGTCAAATCACAAATTGCATCAGCTTTTGTCAGGGCTAACAACATAGCAACACAGAATAGGTAGTTAGTTTGCATTGAAC
This sequence comes from Choristoneura fumiferana, assembly GCF_025370935.1. Classification (NCBI taxonomy): domain Eukaryota; kingdom Metazoa; phylum Arthropoda; class Insecta; order Lepidoptera; family Tortricidae; genus Choristoneura; species Choristoneura fumiferana. Next base: position 16,351,618 of record NC_133494.1, read on the forward strand.
ATGTCAAATAACATTTCAAAAGGCGCTTTGGCACGACACGACAAGATTAAAATTAAATAAGAAATAAGTTTTAGCTAAAAAAAATGCCTCTGATCTGTCAAAGCGAAATGTCAATGGTATTCTATTATATACCCTAACCTAAATTATTAACATTATTTTTATCTTGATATTATCTTTAAAATAAAATAGTCAGTCGGTGGGATTGAATTAATTAGTTTAAAATGAATATAATCAGACTTCATAGAACAATTCCAAAACTAAAACATGTGTTAAATAGACGTTCGTCTCAAGCGGCGGTGTTGAGCAAAATGAATACACTGAGAATCCGGAATATCCTCCTATTATGGACATGTCTCTTCAGAGCCGGAAATTGCGAGAAAGGGAAACAGTGTATGAAAAAATAAAACAATTGAAAACTATTGAAGAGAAACAAATAGCCCTTAATATGCCGCGTTATTATGGATTTGAATGTGTTATGCTCACAGAAGATAAGGTTCCTTACAACGCTATGCCCTTGGTACAGTGTTACACAAGAACACACTTCATACCTCAAGACAAGCTTCCTGACCTGTACACTGAAACGACACCTGCGGCGGAATCAGTAGTAGCTGAAATAAAGTCACTAGTGGAGGATGCAATTGCAATAGAACATGAAGGCATTAAGTTAGTAATCATTTATATGGATCATTTTTAATGATTATTAATAAATATAAAACTATAATAATGTTAAGTTCTTGTATTATAAGATATTATTTTGAGGTAATTTGTAACTTCCAGACACAACTTCGCCCCTATAACTGGGAAAAGTATGGAGGAACAAAGGAAAATGCTTTGGCCAAACACATTGTGAGACAAATCAATAGAATTATCAGCAACAATTTGTCTGAAAAAGTTCCACATATATTGTCAGTGCAGGTATGAAACGTCTGTTTTTTACAGTTTTACAATATTTGTTTGAAATTATCACCTATTTTCAAACAATTTTTTTTGAGTGGAGATCAAAAAGTTAGAACATGTTAAATAACCAGGCGCGGCGCACTCCGCGATATAGGTGGGATGCTGTAAATATCAAAACACCCAACGCCGGCGTGGGTTAACTCACTAGGGCTATGAGCACCGCCCGCATGCATGCTCGCAGTTTCGCTCGAACTAGTCGCGCCGCGTAACGCTACGTGTAGCTGTGTGATTATTGTGAGGATATTAGAATATCTATCATGGAAAAGCGTGCTGTTTCGATTTGTGGGATGAGGAGTAGGTATATATTTAAATTGTACAGTTTGAGCGCTGAAACAGTATATGTATAGCCACACTAAACAGTCTGGAAAGTACATAATGTTATCTGAACATGAATTTAATTTTTTTTGGAAATTCATGAAAATTTAATTAATTGCAACACAAAAATTCTTACTATTTTCTATTCTGTACATAACATTACACTAACTAACCCAATTCCTTTCGAAACCATATTAAGTGCGAGTGTGACAAAAGAACAGATAGGTAATTCGCATTTTCCTAATTCCCACTGCGGGTGTACAAAACCTTTGAGGCAGCCGACGACGCATTCGGCACGCGACCTTGTACATTTACAACCTTATCCTAAACCAAAAACGTTGGTGCTGAATAATAACGACCTTCGCGCGCAGCACTAGAGTTCAATGTTGCTTGGTGGTGTGCGGTGATTTTGTTAATAAAAATTACGTAGGCATATAAATGGAGGATTTCGTCAACATCAAAAGAGAACCTTCTGTACTTGTACTATTACTTATTCTGTGGTATAACAAAACCAAGCACTTATTATATTAGCAAGAAAGTTCTGTGTTGTTCTATGAAATCCAACAAATCATCTGGTCAACATACTAAAAAAACTGTGAACAGAACATATTCTGTTAATGCAATGTAACTGAATCGCATATCAAAATAAGTGCACGATTTTTTTTCCTTTATAGGTGGATATTTGAACATAATTACTAATCTCTGTTTATTGTACATCTCAGGTAGATTATGACCCTCGCCATGAAGCATTTTGGTTTGTTGAGGAGTTGACCCCTCGCGGAAAGTGATCCGTGCAAGGTCACAATATAAGTGGCTCCAAAGCAGCTTTTGGAACCAAAGGACAGAGCAGTGCATACTTGGGTAATATATTATTTAATTTGCTTTTAAATGAAAAGATAGATTCTCATTATGGGTTCAAAATCATCAGAATTTACACTGTAATGTTTTATGCTTTTATTTAACCACACCAGTAACTATCACAATGACCTGATGGATGTGTGGTGCATGGAGAAATTTGTGTCTAGACTCCTGTCAGTGGTGGTGTAGGGGTATGGCACGCAGCAAGGAATGCTGAGGAACTGGGTTTTTTCTGTGCATCCATGTTTCAGTTTGTATTTTCGTTGTATTTCACGGATGACCACAAAAGTAACAAATTTGGAGTTGAAATAAAAAAATACTCCAAAACCAATCATAGACAATGACCTTGTCATTTCAATCACATTGCAGAGCTTGACTATCTACTTGAGTGAGACCACATAATTAACTGTCTTCTCATGACCATGTAGTCACCAGCACCAATACACACAACAAGCATGCATAAAATATCTGAAGCAAATCTTATTTCTAGGGCCGGAAGGACGTGTCAGATAGTTATGCACGCTCCGCTGTGGCAGATATTAATGCTGGTGACTGTACACTGCAATGGTCAAGCAATTTTTTTAATAGATGTTTACTGTGGCTTCAACTATGAGATGTTGAAAAATGAAATTGTACTTACTTATACAAATGATATGGTTGCTATAATAACTCACTACAAGGGGTGTTCCACATATAAGTTGCCTGAAGACTGCAATGCACTGGTCCAATTTCACAACTACCCACATTTGTAAGCGTTCACGAAACTACCTACATTGTCCATATATATCATGCCTCCCCCACAAGAGAGTTCACTCACTAATTCTTTTAGTTCTTAAACACTTAAAGTCGAAGCACTGACATTCACTAATTTACACTAATTTTCTCTAAATTACCCTAATATTTCCTAACATTACTTATTAATATCATGCATGCTTGGTGGTTGTGCTAATAACTTTCACTATCCTCTTCTGTCACTCCTGAAGTCTCCCATTTACTATCACCATCATCTATTGCCTGTCTTTTGAATTCTGGTGACTCTGGTGATTTCAATGGCGAAAATGCCCGTGGTCTTTTCTGACTAGTGACAGTTGGGTTACTTTGTGGACTTTGGTGGATCACAATGTCCTGCGGTCCTGATACTCCAATTATTTTTGCCAGTGGCGAGGAGAAGGAATTTCGATTTTACTATCATTCTTGACACTGGATTCTCTTGGCAACTCCATTGATCCTTCTCCCTCCCGCAGCTGAGCATCTGGTTAATGTGCCTCATCCATAGTTTATCATTCCACTTTACCAGATATCTGCAAGTGCCAATCCTTTTCTCTATCACACCTTTGAGCCAACGAGTTCCTGTGTTGTAATTTTTATGTATACAGCCTGTCCTACGTTAAATTCTCTAAGTTTTTTATTCATGTTTTTGTCTATCTCCGCCTCTCTTTCTTCGTATTTAAAAGAAAGTGGGTTTAAATTATCAAATTTTGTTCTAAAATGTCTATTATTTAAGAGTTCGGCTGGAGTTTTTTTCATTTACACTGTTAGGTGTAGTCCGTAACCCATATAACAAGGTGGATAATCTTTCATCCCAGGTTCCCGTTGTTAGCTTCCGTAGCTTTGACTTAATGGTCTGCACTGTTCTCTCGGCTTGGCCATTACTGGCTGGATGATATGGAGCAGTTAACACTTGCCTGATGTCTACAGAGTCTAAATATCTTCGGAATTCTTCCGAAGTAAAGCTCCTGCCATTGTCACTTACAATAGTATCCGGAAGTCCTTGTTCAGAAAATATTTGCCTTATATCTTGATTAATGTTGTACTGCTCATATCTGGTACAATCTTTACTTCTGGCCATTTAGAGAATGAGTCAATTAATATAAGAAACGTCTTCCCTTGAAATGGTCCAGCGTAGTCTACATGGAGTCTGGACCATGCTTTATTCGGCCTTATCCATTGATGAACCACTTTAGGTGGCATATTTCTATTTTGCGCACGTGTTACAGGTTTTTACTACCTCTTCTATATTTTTATCAATTGCAGGCCACCAAAAATAACTCCTAGCCATCGCTTTCGTAATAACTATGCCATCGTGGTTCCTGTGTAACTCTTCTATTACCTTAGACCTCATTATTTCTGGAATAACCACTCTGTTCCCCCATAATATACAATCCTTGTACACCGAAAGTTCGTCCTTTTTTTGATAAAATACCTTATATTCAGTATCTGTTTAGATGGCCATCCATTTCGAATCCAAAACACACTTTACTCAATAGTTTGTCTTTCCTCGTTACCCTCGCTACCTCAATTGCAGAAAACTCTAGTTCTACAGGTGTCTCTTCTATCAGTAATACCCCTGAAAATTCTTCCTCAGTTGTCTCTTCATGAGTCGGCCAACGGCTAAGAGCATCAGCGTTTCCGATATTTTTACCTTCAACATACTTTATGACATAGTCATATGAATTTAACAGAAGTGCCCACCTTAACATTCTAGGAGATATAATATTGGTATTGGCTTTTTTGGGTCAAATATTCCTAGCAAAGGCTTGTGGTCCGTCTTGATAGTAATTTTTCTACCACATATGAATTGATGGAACTTCTTCAAACCGAAAACAATCGCTGCTGCTTCCTTGTCGATCTGTGCGTAATTCCTTTCATGTGCGTTCATAGTTCTCGATGCGAACATTACGGGTCTAATGCTGCCGTCACTCATTTCATGTTCCAGTACCGCTCCCAGGCCGTATTGTGAAGCGTCACACGAAATAATTAGTTTCTTATTTACATCGTAATGTACTAGGGTATCTTTACTCGAAATCATTTTCCTTAAAACTTCAAAAGTTTCTTGATGTTTTTTATCCCATTTCCACTTTACATCTTTATTCAAAAGCCTGTATAATGGTTCCGCTATCGAAGCCTTATGTGGTAAAAATCGGTCGTAAAAATTTAATAGACCTAAAAACGCTTGAAGCTCCTTTACATTGCGAGGGGCAGGTGTTTCTTCAATAGCACGAATCTTTTCTTCAGACGGGTGAATACCACATTCATCGATAACAAATCCCAGAAACTGAATACTGTCAGCCGCAAATCTACACTTCTTTTTATTTAACCGTAATCCAGCTTTCTGTAACCTATCGAGCACCTCCTCGAGCCTCATGTTGTGTTCCTTGACTCCCCTGCCGGTAACGACAATATCGTCTAGTAGGACCGCTACGCCAGGAATGCCAGCCAGCAGTGATGACATTAGTCTTTGGAATATCCCTGGACATGCTTTTACTCCAAACGGAAGCCTTTTCATCTTGTATAACCCTTTTGGTATTGATTGTCAAAAGATTCGCTGTCTCTTCATCCACTGTGACCTGTGTATAAGCTCGTTCCAAATCTATCTTAGTAAATATAACTCCACCCTGTAGTTCTGCAAATGCCTCGCTTAGAGTAGGGAGTGGGTATGTGTCTGTAACTGTCACGGCATTTACTGTGGATCTGTAATCCCCACAAAGCCGCACACTGCCATCCTGCTTCAACACAGGCACTATTGGCGTTGCCCACTCAGAGTGTGAGGTAGCCTCAAAAACTCCTTCTGACTCCAATCTATCAATCTCTTTAAAAATTCGCTCCTTCAAAGCGAAAGGCACGGGTCTACTCTTAAAAAAAATTGGTTTTGACCCTTCTTGAGGCCTAATACTTACTACTGGGCCAGTATACTTACCTAACCCTTCATGAAAAACTTTGCTGTATTTCTTCACTATATCTTTTAAATCCGTATCTAAACTTTGTTTATCCAATATGACATTGTATACCCTTGTAGCTGGATATCTAACTCTGTAAACCAGTTGCGGCCAATTAAACTTGGGCCATTCCCTTTAGCCACCAAAACCGGTAATCTTTTTTTTTGCTTTTATATTGTACTAACACTCTGGCACTCCCTAATAAACATAGCTTATTATCTGTCCATGTCTTTAATGCAACCTCAGCCTCTTCCCATTTGGGCAACGAACCAGGCCATATCCGCCCAGCAGTCCGTTCGCTTATCAGGGTGAAGGCACAACCAGAGTCAACCTCCATATCTTGTTAGTACCTCATTGAGCATATCTTGACCATATACGCG
>NC_133494.1:16359968-16377543 GCF_025370935.1 Choristoneura fumiferana
TTTACTTCAATACAACTTAAAAGCAACAGCGAAGCCGATGCTCCCTTCACTTCATGAAAACTTTTTATATACAACACTATGTCAGTTCTAACATCAAATAACATGGTGAATTAAGTACAGCTGCGTTAGTCCACTGTCTCTGTCATGATAAAAAAAAGTGAGTTTACTCATAATCATTACGGAGTTGACATTCCGATGTGATCAAAGTATTTATGATAAGGGCGTATCTAAACATCTAAATATATAGTTGGTTTTAGAACAGGAGAGTAATAAACACAAAATTCATACACGCACAGTTGATCATACAGTTGATGCTTCAGTCAGCGAACCAGCCAGGACTTTTTTTAACCCCCAAAGCAAAAAGAGAGGTGTTATAAGTTTGACCGCTATGTGTGTCTGTTTGTCTGTGTATCTGTATGTCTGTGTAATATGTGTGTCTGTGGTACCGTAGCTCCTAAACGGGTGGACCGATTTGAATATGTTTTTTTTTATTTGATAGCAGGTTTTCTAGCGTTGGTTCTTAGCCATGTTTTATCAAAATCGGTTCAACCGTTTTTGAGATATTGAACTTTGAAGTGACAAAGTCGGGAGCTTTCCAACTAGCATAGCATAGTATTAGCATAGTATTTTTTTGATTTCATAAACAATTATCACATCATTTATCAACCTCTTTATTATACGATATCGCCACTTGAAATCAGTAAGTACGTTTTCTCAAAAATGTCCGTAAAAGTTGACATTATTACTTTACATATCAGAGGTGAAGTGCATAGTTTATGGTCGCGAAAAATTAAAAGTTAAAAAGATTGCAGGCGCGCTAGCTCGACAATAATGAATTAGCGCGCCTGCAATCAGTCACATTTTTTTTAAAGTTAAAAAGGCCATGGAAATATTGGCACAATCGTATACAGCCAAGTCTAATGGCGTATCAGATATTTTTGTTGGAACTCCGACTTTTTCATTGGGTCTGAAATAGCTTGTGGTGTTTTCGGTTAAAAAATACACCTGCAGTTTATTTTTAATGAAAAAAGGCGAAAGCATAAGAAAATATTGGAATAAAATAAAATTTTACAATGTATTGAGAAAAAAGTTTATTCTATTTCAGATTATTCACCATTTTTGAGAAAGCTTTTATATTAGTCTCGGCTGGAATAGCAATTGCTGGTTTCGTATTAGTTAAACGGACTCGCAAGCTCGTCCGTTTAATACTCATACTCAGCCAGCAATTGCCTACTTCCAGGCCACGACAATAATCTACTATTGTTACTACATGTCACACGGAAGTTTAAATAAAAACATCGTCTTGTGTGCCAGATTACGTCATTTTTACGTCATCCGCACTTTTTGTCCGACCCCTGGTTATAAGTGCACATTTTATTATAATGCCGTATCCACACTTCCGTGAGCCGGTACAGATCATACAAGCGATCCCCTCCACCGATAATCGGATCAGAATAATGCCCGATATTATTTGCCTAAGATAAACGATCTCATGCAATATAATATAACCGGGCTGTTAATCCTATTATAGCTCACTACGCCCGACCTTACCCGTGGCTTGAGAATTCAATAGTTTTAGATATTGATAAGGAAATTCTGGAGTCCATTTTAGATGGATAAAACGTTTATTTGGTACAAACACACACAAAGAAGATTACAGATACAAAACATCAGTCCAAACTTAAAAGTGAACATGTAGGCGATGTTGTTTCTGTGGGCTGCAGTAGTGCAAAAGGGCCAGGGCTTAGAGGTCAAACATTGCTCAAAGGAGTAAAACACTGTAATTTTGCCATGACTCAGAGGAGCGAGAAATAGTTATTTGTGTCACAAGGGAGCAAAATGGTGTATTTACGGCGAGGGCGTACATTGAATCCAGAATGTAGAGAAGGATTCTGCAATAGAATCCTGAGCATAGCGAGGGATTCTAAAGTAGAATCCTGAGCGTAATGAGGGATTCAAGTGTTAGCACCCAAGATGAAAATAATTTTGCTCCCGAGTGGCTCATACAACTTTTCACACCGAGCATTAATAAACTTGAAAAAAATAATTCTTAATATTATTAAAGAACAACCAGCATAGAAAATGGCGTGGCTTTACAATTATCAACTTCAAAAAATGGCATTTGCAATAAAACACTTAAAAAAGCCTTGAAGAGAAAAGCTGCACTTTGCTCCCTCTCGTCAGGGAGGAAAAGTTACTTTTCTGAAGGAGAGGTGTGAAAAAATTATTTACTGCTATAAAAATAAATATACGAGTACACAATAAAAACAAAACAGAGTAAAAGCAAAATAGCTGCATTTTCAGTCTTGTGAAAGGATATCCATCCCAGCCTATACAGGCCTCTCAGCACAAGAGGGCTTGGGCCGTAGTTCCCACGAGGGCCCAGTGCGGATTGGGAACTGCACCCGCACCATTGAATTGCTTCGCGGGTTTGTGCAGGTTTCCTCACGATATTTTTCCTTCACCGCAAAGCTCGTGGTAAATTTCAAATGTAATTCCGAACATGAATTTTGAAAAACTCAGAGGTGCGAGCCGGGGTTTGAACCCACGACCCTCTGCTTGATAGGCGATAGGTCAAACCACTACGCCACCACGGCTAATAATATATTTTTAATTTAATTGTATGCCTATCAGTGCATTAGCATAGATTACTGAGCTTATGAAAAAGGGGAGAAAAATAACCATAACAATAACAAAGCACGTATCTCAACATACGTGCAGCCTCATGCTGCATTTTGCCATCATCATCATCATCAGACGAAAGACGTCCACTGCTGAACAAAAGCCTCCCCCTTAGAACGCCACAATGAACGACAACCTCGTCACTTGCATCCGCCGGTTACCTGCAACTCTTGCGATGTCATCAGTCCACTTAATAGGAGGCCTGCCAACGCTTCGTCTTCCGGTTCGTGGTCCCCACTCGAGGAGTTTTCTTCCACACCGGTCCATCTGCATTTTGTAATTAACCCCCGACGCAAAAAGAGGGGTGTTATAAGTTTGACCGCTATGTGTATCTGTCGGTGGCACCGTAGCTCTTAAGCGGGTGGACCGATTTGAATGCGGTTTTTTTAATTTGAAATCAGGGTTTGTAATGGTTCTTAGACATGTTTCATCAAAATTGGTTTACCGTTTTTGAGATATTGAACTTTGAAGTGACAAATTCGGGAGTTTTCCAACCTTAGGTTGGTTTGGTTATCCTAATGTATAGTATCCTAAAGTTGGAAAACCCCCGACTTTGTCACAACAATAATGCTGGTTAGGTTATAAACTAACCATATCACTGCCGCGTACATTCGCTAGCATAACCTAGTGTACACAATATCCATAGCAGGTAACTAAATGTTGTACACTGTCGATAATCGCTCGCACGGCGTTTACACCTCAATAACATATAATTGGGATGACATATAATTGACAGAGCTAATGCAGTATTGGCGAATGGGGAATTATTGCAGCTTTGCATAGGAGTATTAATTTAGTGGTGGTTTGTTTATCCCCTTTTATGGCCTTTGAAACAGAGGATCGTCGGTTCAAATCAGGACTTGGAGCTCAAAGTTAAAGTCAAAGTCAAAATATCTTTATTCAATTTAGGCTATAACAAGCACTTATGAATGTCAAAAAAAAAACTACCACCGGTTCGGAAAAAACCTCTGTTGAGAAGAATCCGGCAAGAAACTCAACGAGGTATATTTTTTAAACAGATTTACAATATTATTAAATGATATGTATACATCACACGTATTTAACACAACTTTATTTTTAACACAGTAGGTTCGCTAATGACCTCTTATTATTGTTATAATTAGCGTTAGTTATTAGTTTAACGTGGACATTTGAGTTTTTTGTGATTGTCTGCAGCATTCATATCTTTTAAATGCGTGGTTAAACCGGACGCGGCTTCTTAAAATATTAAATTGAATTTTCAATTTTTTTTTTATTCGACTGGATGGCAAACGAGCAAGTGGGTCGCCTGATGGTAAGAGACCTCCACCGCCCATAAACATCGTCAATACCAGGGGTATTGCAGACGCGTTGCCAACCTAGAAGCACTGTTGTGTGCAACACAACTTGTGTGCAAACACTGTTGCTTCACGGCAGGATTAGCGAGCAAGATGGTGGTATCAATCCGGGCGGACCTTGCACAAGGTCCTACCACCTGCAAATTGATACCCCATTTAATTTTTCCCAAGCCAACGCCTAACTGCGTTAACACGAGTAGTAGGGTGGATCGTCTATGTATAGAGAAAAAAAAAGTTGTTTAATCAGTCTCGAATACCTCTAAAAACTAGCATATGGACTAGCTTCTTACATAAATATTTTTATATTATTTTTTCGACATATGTTTTAACCCTCTACCTTACCTCGAAGATTTTGATTGTTGTATGAAAACTTCATAATTTCACATAAAAAATAAATATATTGTATGCTGAAAAGTGACGGGACATCAGCTTCAATTAAAAATTGTATCAATACATACAATTTTGATGTTACAAGTCACATAAACATACTTAAATGAAAATTGGTTGTATTGGTGGTTTTGGCAGTCTATTTAATTTATAATTTTGGTACATTTAGTACGTTACAAAGGCGTTTTACTTAAGCTAAGGTATATTTTGAATAAGATGACCACATAATTTTTGGTAAAATCAATATTTTACGGAATTTAACATAACCTTTTTTAAAAATCTTTTAATGACAGTAGAGGGCTCGAAGTTAGGTTAGAATATTTTTATTTTTCTCATAAACCTTTCATAAATTGCAAATTTTTAGTACTATTCAGCATTCAAAATCTAGTAGCCTCAGCCGAGTAACCTCAACTAAATCCCCCCGTCACCTGTGACGGGTTAAATTAAATTAACTGTAACAGTTTTTATTTTAACTTTAAAATTGGTTCAGACGTTTTTCTGTAATATTTAAAGAAGATAGAGAGAGAAAGAGAGATGACACATTATAATAGTAAAAAAAGAAAGAACATCGAATAGCACCACCAATATAGTAGGTATAAAATTGGCCCCACTCGGAATAATATAGCGGAAACTCGCAACACTGTTTTCAGTAAGACAATAAGTATGTATGTATGATAAGTATGTTTATCCGTTGCCTAGTATACATAGACTCTGTGCCATAGTACAAGCTTTGCTTAGTTTGGGACTTGGTCAATTGGTGTTAAGTGTCCCATGATATTCTTTAATCAATTGAATCGACTAAGGTATATGTTTTGACAGCGCATAATACGAGTACAATTCATTGTACTATTAAACAAGATTAAGTCTACTTTCACACTCACTTAATGCAAGCATTGACTCAAATAAAAAATTTTGTTAGTTATAGTTTATTTTATTCAATCAACATAACAATTATATTAGATAAATACATTAAGTCAGATTATATTAAAAATTATGCTGAGATCTTCAAAACTTATAAAAATAAGAAAAGATAAAAAACAATTAATAAAATACATGATAAAATAAATTAAATTCGTCCCCATTTAAAACCAATTCAATTTAAATCACTTGATTTCAGTTACAATTTAAAGACCTCTTTGTGTTAATCAAAAGTAATATTAGTTCATTATTAGTTTAGTTCATTATTAAACATTACGAGTAAGTAAGTATAACTTTTTACAAACTCGAACACCGTCTGATGTGAAACAAACTTTTCTTTAAATGCACCTAAGGGTTTTTAAACCGCCAAGTCTGTCAATTAGACTTGGGAACTTCGCACCGCAAGCCCGCAAAAACTTGTCCAAAGTATTCCCATTAAATTCTCACACTACACTGCCTCTGAAGACAGGTTGAAACAGCGTATTGAAATCAATTAAACACAAATTCGACATAATTTATTGAGTCACCTTTTAAGGTCGCGGGTGAGCAAGGAAATTCTTTTAGTTCATTGACATGGACCTCCGCAAAGTAACGCCTGATTCAATAAATTATTTAAAATCGGCATGCGTAGCCATTATATCTTAAAAAAAAAAAAAACCTATTGACAACAACCACCAACAGCAACTAATATTTTAGTCTTGTAGCTATTTTTGTGTGACTTTCCGTAATTTTACTCTTATGTGGCCCGGCGGAAGACCAGTGCTGGTTTTCAACCAGTGATATGCTGAGCCGGGACCTTTTTATAACGGCAACACGACTTATGTTTTATGTATTTTTCTAACCTGTGTAATGTGTCACTGCTGTTATAAATAAATTATTTTCTTTCTTTCTATTGGTTTTGATGAAAGCGTTCCTTTGGGGAGGTCTATTGCTTATGGATTCTCCGCTACATCATATATAATCATATCAGCCGTAGGACGTCCATTGTGGGACATAGGCCGACCATACCTCCAGTCGCTTCGTTTGAAAGCGGCTTGCATCCACACCGTGAGCCTACGAGTTTAACCAGAGGCCTATTTGTCTACCACACTTGGAAACACAATTGTTTTCACTACTTCTTTCTGTCACACGGTACAGGATAAAAAGAGATGGTGAATCCGATTGCGAGCGCCTGTACGTTGGACAATACAGCTACAGGTCATCCGTCCATCTCGTTGGTGGACGTCCTACGCTGCGCTTGCCGATTCGCGGTCTCTTTTCGAGAACTTCTCGGCCCCAACGGCCATCTGTTTTCCGCGCTATATTATGGCCTGTCCGTTGCTATTTCAACTATCTAATCCGCTTGAGTATGTCGGTGACCCTCGTTTTTCTAGATATCTTCTCATTCCTGAGACTTTTAATAAAGCAGTCTGTATTTTTTTTTCCAAATGTTTATTGTTTGACGGACGTATTATCAAATATTATTCATAAAATCTGTTGGCTTTTAGAGGAAGCTTCTATCGTCGTTTGTATGCAAATACTTATTTATTACCACTTTTACCCCACAATCCTCTAAAACACTTCCAGACTCTTAATAAGCACAACAGGCGCTTTCGAATACCGTCTGAAAACAAAAGCAATATAATTAATGAATTCCCAATAAACACAAACCAAAAAAGAAGCGTAAAATAATGCAATAAAGGACAAATGTAAATTTTGCTTTAACGAAGTGAATTTTTTTGTGTGCCCAGTTTTGTTTGATCGCGAGTGTAATTCACAAAAGCAATATCACTTTGGTATGCCAAAGTAAGTTCTAAGTTCTTTGGGATTAGGTCGTCTTGAGTTGTAAATGTTAAGTTGGCGGATGCGTCTGGCTTTCTTGAGTGTTTTGTTTATTTGTCCTCAGTCTGTCTGGCTGTTTGTAAACCGATAGCATTGCCGTCTAGTAATTATAACAGGAGATGGCGCGTGCTTTGACTATTGCTGATTAGATCAGTTGAAAACTCTCGACATAGCAATTCAAAGTTCAATATCTCAAAATTATGGACTTATTAATGAAGCATAGCTAAGAGCTGTGGAGCTGGTGCTGGAGGGTTGGTGGAGCTGTGGTGGCTAGTGTTTACCTATCGCCTCTCAAGCTGAGGGTCGTGGGTCAACCTCTGAGTTTTTCGAAATTCATGTGCGGAATTACATTGAATTTGACACGAGTTTGCGGTGAGGAAACATCGTGAGGAAACCTCACAAACTGCGAAGATTCAATGGTGCGTGTGAAGTTCCAAATCCGCACTGGACCCGCGTGGGCACTACGGCCCAAGCCCTTTCATTCTGAGAGGAGGCCTGTCCCGAGGACGATTAGCCTGGGATGATATGATGATGATAGCAAGAACCACCGTAAGGAAACTCGCGTTTCACATAAAAACCGGTCAAAAAAGTTATCCATTTAGTTACGACGCACAGGACAGAAATTGACGTCGAACTTATAACATTCCTCCATTTCGTCGGGGTTAAAAAAGACATGCGATCACTTAGTCTTGGTCATAGGAAATTTTGAATTGAACGAGAGTAGTATTCTCGTGAGATACAGAGATTATTATATAAATCCTAGTAAGATTATAAATGCGAAAGTAACTCTGTCTGTCTATCTGTCTGCCTGTCTGTTACGCTTTCACGTCGAAACCACTGAACCAATTTTGATGGAATTTGGTATTGATTGATTTCGTTTTGGTTTGATGAAGTTTGAACCCAAAAGATCAACATAGGATACCTTTTATTCCGGTAGAGGGCCCCACCGCGCGATAACATAAATCCATGCAGACGAAGTCGCAGGCATAAGCTAGTAACAAATAAAACACACGGGTCACTCATGTCTCAGTAGTCAATTTGTCAATAAATTAAGATTGACTGGTTTTTCTGTGCATCTATGTTTCAGTTTGTATTTTCGATGTGAACATGTCAATACTAAATATACAGGGTAGCTCACGTCTACGCCTCACAGAGGGAAAATATTTTATATAATTGTAGGTAGAATATCTGTAACAAACTCTATTTTTTTGAATTTAAAAACAGTTTAAACTGCGTCCGTCAAATGAGGAAAAATATAGGAAGAGAAGTTAAAGACAACTCCGGTAGTTTTAAGTGAATGATTCCATTGGTGCTTGCGTTTGATTCCGGATCGAACGACTAGAAGAGTGAAGTTAGTGAACGAACGAACGAACATTAACTCCTGAAGTTTCAAGAAAGAAACAATTGAAAACAGAAATATAGTTTGAAGAACGAGATGAGTATTTTTTACACAATCTTTTTATAATAAAGGAAAAAAAGAGACGTTAATCTTAGGCGTATTATAAAGTGAATGATTATAATAATGGACATGTTTGGAAATTTAATAACTCCGATCCGAATTGGCGATGCCATACTTCAAATAGTGAATCTACTGTGTCATATTTTTTTTTTTTTATTCGTTTGGATGGCAAACGAGCAAGTGGGTCTCCTGATGGTAAGAGATCACCACCGCCCATAAACACCTGCAACACCAGGGGTATTGCAGATGCGTTGCCAACCTAGAGGCCTAAGATGGGATACCTCAAGTGCCAGTGATTTCACCGGCTGTCTTACTCTCCACACCGAAACACAACAGTATAAATAAACAGTAGTAAATGTAGTTATGCTAAATACTTGTAATTTTTCTAAGTCATAATATATAACATTTTAGATCTGTTCTAAAATCATATGCCTCGTTGAGATTACCGGGTTCTTCATAATCGTAATGGAAGCTTTTTGAACCGGTCGTTGATTATTAAGCCGCGATGCAAAAAGAGGTTATAAGTTTGACCGCTATGTGTGTCTGTCAGCCTGTCTGTGGCACCGTAGCTCTTAAACGGGTGGACTTGCATGCGGTTTTTTATTTGGAATCAGGTTTTCTAGCGATGGTTCTTAGACATGTTTCATATTGAACTCTAAAGTGACAAAGTCGAGGGTTTCCAACTTTTTGTTACTTATGACACAATGTAATGCTATTAGTGTTACAAAATTAGGAGGGATGAATAAGTTACATGAATTTATGAACGCATCAGAACACCGGGTTATGCCGGACGGACGTCCCGGTTCACACCGGGATATTTTGGGCCGCCTATTCTGCTACCCATTTCCCTTCATAATCGTTCGAGCTATCAAAACAGGATAGCGTGTAGTGATGAGAAGCTACTGTCTGTATTGTTTGTCGATTAGACGCTTTTTTTTAGGGTTCCGTACCTAAACCAGCAATAACCTAACCAACATAAAGTTGGAAAACCCCCGACTCTGTCACTTCAAAGTTCAATATCTCAAAAACAGCTAAACCGATTTTAACGAAACAGTCTAAAAACAATCGCTAGAAAATGTGTTTTCAAATTTAAAAAAACCGCATTCAAACCGGTCCACCCGTTTAAGAGCAACGGTGGCACAGACAGACAGACACACATAGCGGTCAAACTTATAACACCCCTCTTTTTGCGTTGGGGGTTAAAAAACAGACGGCGCGCTTAAATTGCTTGGATAGCCACGTAGCCTAATTAATATCGCTTTGTCGTCCGTGCGTTCGTCTGTCCAGACCTAGCAACCTCCTTGTAGTAACTCCTGGCCCTCTAGAGCAGCTGTACAGATTCTCATTTGGACAGATTATCACCTGGACAGATTCTTATCCTTTTGAGCTATAGAACCTAGAAAAAGTTCGCGCCATCTAGTGAACAAATTACTCCAACTAAGATTGTTTTTTTGGAATCTTTTTGTATTTTTAATTTCAATTCCAAATTTTTACTTTTACGGTCATCCCGTAAAACCTAGAATTGAAAATACAAACTGAAATATAGATGCACAGAAAAACCAGAAAAAGACCATCACTGGGAATCGAACCCAGGTCCTCGGTATTCCGTACCGCGTGCGTACGTGCGTGTGTTTTCTGGTTTTTCTGTGCATCTATATTTCAGTTTGTATTTTCAATTTTAGGTTTTACGGGACGACCGTAAAAGTAAAAATTTGGAATTGAAATAAAAAATACAAAAAGATTCCAAAAAAACAATCTTAATTTGATTGCTTAGTAACGACATCTCTTGTCTGGGTGAGCGGTTAGTTCCAATGGAGTGCCGAAAAAAAAAAAAAGTTTGTCGATGAGGGTATAGATGTCGCTAGCGTCACTGCTTAAGTGGCTAACATAAGAAACAAACAAGCTGAGATATGAGGTGCATAGGGGAAATTCGTGTCTGTACCGTTGACCAGCAGTGTGGTGTAGCGGTATAGCACGCGGTACAGAATACCGAGGACCTGGGTTCGATTCCCAGTAATGGTCTTATTTTTCTGGTTTTTCTGTGCATCTATATTTCAGTTTGTATTTTCAAATTACTTCAACGTCCTGCATTACACAATCGAAAGCGAGCAAAAGAGTTCCTTTTTCTACTATTGAGTTATGGAACCTTATAAAAAGTTCATGATCTGGATGAGTCCGGTTAAACCCTATCGCACCCCTACTAAGGTGGGCTATAAGGAACGGCAGCGCCGCAATTACGAAAGGAACTTTAATTGAGATCTTGGCCGTAAGTGCAACACAAAGTCTATGACGATTTGCCAGAAAATGTCTTGTCTACTTTTAAGGTCATCATCATCATCATCATCAGCCGGAAGACGTCCACTGCTGGACAAAGGCCACCTTAGAACGCCACAATGAACGACAACTTCAGTTGCATCCACCGGTTACCCGCCACTCTCACGATGTCGTCAGTCCACCTGGTGGGAGGCCTGCCAACGCTTCGTCTTCCGGTAACTTTTAAGGTGGCACCTATTTCCGTAATAAAAATACCACCGAGAAGCCTACCGATTTTGACAACTACTACCTATGGTATAGAGGGGTCGTTACTCTACACACCGGGATACACAGGTACAATTAACGAATCGATTGACACCTTATTTAGCAAAATCGGACGAGTAGTCTTGATGCTACGGTGAAACATACGAGTACATAGACTTTTAAAATAAAATCATTACTCTTCCACCGGAAGACGTCCACTGTTGAAAAAAGGCCCACTTCCATCCACTGCCCGCAACTCTCACGATACCGGCAGTTTATCTAGTGGAAGCCATGCCAATGCTTCGTCTGGTGCGTGCTACGATTTTCATCTTCGAGCAATGTGTCTCGCCCATTGCGTCTTAAACTTACACAGCTATGCCTCTGATTTTAATTATTCAGTGAATTCGGTATTCATATATAAAAAAGGAGCTTACTCAGCTAATGCTATTCCGAATTCTATCGCGCAAAGAAATTCCGGGGATGGGTCCTCTCCTCTCTTTCACATGGATACTCGTAAAAAGCTAATTGATTTTGAACCTACGCAGTTCTCCAGCCATAACCCCTATCTTTCGTTTATTTTTCCCGCCCCCGCTTGAAACTTACACGGCTCCTTAACGCTTGTCTAGCTCCTTTGTGCCGTTATGGGGAAGCGTTCATTTAGTCAAATATACAGGCAGGTAGCAGATAAATAGCGTACAGCGTGTAGCGGTTTACGAGGCAAGTTGCCCTGCGGGGAGGCAGTCAAATTCTATTATAATTATAACTAGCTGTACCTACTACTACTGTACTAGCTGTTACCTGTTTGCTTCCGTGAACCATGAGTATATTCACCAGGACCAATATCTGACACAACAAACATTTATTTGTAGATCCGTCGGCAAATCTTGACGTGTCTGGTTTGCGTATCAATGCTGTGTTTCCAGCAAAGATGTGTGAAGATTTTGCGAGGAATGTTTTTCATGAACCGATAGAAACGTTTCATTTACCTATCCTCACACAGCACTCTAGTGGAAACTGCTTAGCGGAGCCGAGGCTAGGTAAATGAAGCGTTTCTATTGTGATTGGTTATTTGGAGTCTTTTTGTATTTTTTATTTCAACTCCAAATTGTTACTTTTACGGGTATCCCGTGAAACCATATCGAAAATACAAACTGAGACATGGATGCACAGAAAACCAGAAAAGAGACCAGCGCTGGGAATCGAACCCAGGTCCTCAGCAATCCGTGCTGCGTGCTATAACCCTACACCACCGCTGGACAGGAATTTAGACACGAATTTTTCCTATGCATACATATCTCAGGTTGCTTATTTCTACTACGCTACTTATGCAGCAGCACTAGCGACATCTATGTTTTCGCTCTCATCGAAGACGTCACACTCTATCGAACCACCGCTCACCCAGACAAGAGATGTCGCTACTAAGCAATCAAATTATGATTGGTTATTTGGAGTCTTTTTGTATTTTTTATTTCAACTCCAAATTTGTTACTTTTACGGGTATCCGTGAAACCATATCCGTTTCTATTGGTTGATGATAACACATTGTCATCCTCGCACATCTCTGGTGGAAACGCGGTCTTATTGTAATCTTTCGTGGTTAACATACCCGTATTTTTAAAAGGGAACTGTATTATCTGTCATATAAATTTAGATTTGTCACTAAACTGCGATACCCTTATTAAAATATTTATCCCTAAGTAATATAGTAGTCATCATATTAATCAAAACTGTCTCTAAGTATGAGTGGACAGATTAATGTAAACCTGTATCCTAAATTATAGTTTGATTGTCAAAATTCGATCACCAAAATAATAGATCCGTCACCTATGTAATAAATAGATCAGTTCCTTAATTCGATGCTTCTACCTATTCTACTAAGGCAGGTCTAGTTAGGTACGACGACGAGCGAAGCGAAGAGGAGTGTTAGGTAGAACTGCAACCGCCGAGCGAGCGAAGCGAGCGTGCTGCGGCAGCGGCCGGCGAAGTGCCAGCTACTACGAAAGTCGAAACTCGAAGTTCGTGACGTGCGGTCCCTCTGATACTTATACTGTTTAATACGAGAGCGAGAGGGGCAGCACGACACGAACTTCGAGTTTCGAGTTTCGTGTTTCGTAGTCTGTAGCCCTGCTGAACCGAACATTTTTTTGCTTGCTAATACTTGAATGTTTGTAGCAGGTACTTACTTAAGCCTTGGATGTTTGTATGTATTAAAGTAACGAGTAAGTATACAATATATGTATATCTACCCGTTGTTTAGCACCCATAGAACAAACTTTGCTTAGTTTGGGGCTGGGTCAATTGGTGTAATTTGTGAGAGGATATTATTATTATTATTTCATTCATTGTAAAGTATATCATTATCGTCAAATTTCAGTTCAATTAATTGATGATCAATATTATTTTCCAGTGATTATAATTATTTTTTAGGTAGCCATTTCTATATTGTTTGGTGATTCAGTTTTAGTGACACGTCTATTATTTTGGAACCCAATGTAATTATTTGATGATCAATATTATTTCCGAGTAATTTTTAAACAATTTTTAGGTAACCGTTTTAATATTATTTGTTGATTCAATTTAGGTGACAGATTTTCTATTTTAGGAACAAATATTATTTATTAGGTCGCCGAAAGTGCATTTTTACGTAATCAATTCATACCCTTTTTAAAATCTCTATGAAAGTAGTACGCACCTGTCTGCGTAGTGAAAAGGGATCTAAAAGTCCTAACTTTAAACGTCAAACTGGTCATGGCACAAAATGGCCGCCGTAAGCCGGCGAGCTAAACGCGCGTCAGTGGCGCCAATTACGGGCCGGCCGCGCCGGATCCAGCCGGATCGCACCGGATTAGGGCTGCCAGCCGCAAACCTTAGGGTACACTGCGCAATGAGTCAGAAAAAAAGAGACTTAGCCTTACTAATGGTAACTTGTCAAGTAAATTTCATGTTCAATGATAGTGAAAAGTCGTTTTTGGTTCTCTTCTTAGCCATTTACCACCATGTTGGTGTAGGCCTCCTTCAGCGTTCTTCACTTCTGTCTGTTCCATGCATGCCAGCAGTTTGACTTGGCTACCCTTTTGATGTCATCCTTTCTCTCATCTGCTGACGTCCTCTCGGGCGTGTCCCGCCCATTGTTTACACTTTAAGGTCTTCCTGCACCACGAGTCGTGCTTTCGAGCGACGTGGCCCGTCCGTTGGCACTTTGTTTTTGATAAAGCTACCTATTTCTTTTTGTGACAGTATTTAATGCTCAATGCATAATCCAAACCACAGCACAATTAATTAGCAAATACAAAAAGCACGCCAGACAACTCGCAGGCAAGTACTTTGGCTAAAGTTTACTTTTTTTATGAAAAATAATTATGTCCAAATGCTACTCACTATCGCTTTACTCCTACTTTTTCTCTTGCCTATATGCGGCCACTGCGAGGCTCAGCCATCAACTCAAAATAAGAGTTCTTGGTCCATAGTTCCCACGCCGACCCAATGCGGAATAAGAACTTAAAACACACCTTTGAATTTATTCCCTTGTTGTGCAAAAGTAACCTCATGACGTTTTAATTCACCGTCTCGCTTATGGTCAATTTAAAATGTAATTTCGCATATAAATTAATAAAAAAATACAGAAATGCGAGCCCGGGCGCAAACCCACGACCGTCTGCTGGAGAGAGCATAACCACTATACTTGATTTAACTAAATGTAAACAAAAAACGTCAATTGGCGTCTTAATTATTGAAATTCACCCATTAAACTAACTAGACATTAACATTTCTGTATTAAAATACCACTAGTCTAGTTTTTATTACAACTAGTCTTAGATCCGAACTTGAAAAGATCTGCACCGGTCTGATAATAGAATGAAATGTAGTTTGTAATAAATTTAGTAGGCCCTATATAGAAAATACATTACAAATGATTTGCTAAAAAATCCTGGACAGGCTATTTTTAATTATTTTTCAAAAAAATTTTTAAATTTTGTTGCATATTCGAGATAATAAGAAAATTTTATATTAAACATGAAACTACGTGAGACTCACTCATATTAAATATAATGACCCGGATAACTCACGTCTTAAATCGAGTTTAGCTCGACATGTTTCGGGCTAATCCGTAGCCCTTCGTCTTCGGAGCAACGCGACTCAGCGGCTGCTGCAACACGCGCACTGCGCGCCGCCGCTCTGCTCGCGCGACTACCCGACGAAACTGACACCGGCACACAACTACCCGCGTTTTCATCATCATTACAACTGTCAAATGTAGGGTAGCACACAACACTAACAATATCGCTCTGTAAAGGTACGTTCACACACACCGATGACGCAGCACGAGTATTTAACACCGTTTTCCAACTCGGAGGTACCGTCCAACCACTATCCCGGTTGAAATTCGGCCGACGACTAATCTCGATGGCTTCACGCACTTTCCGCGGAATGAAAAATTTCTCTCTCGCAAGTACAGATACCTTATCAAATCTGATATAGTGCGTCGAATCCGAGTTCATTGAGTGCTCGGCCACAGCAGACCCCTTGTCGTCCTGTTTCCTCATACTGCGTATGTGCTCCGATACCCTTGTGGAAACGTTTCGTCCAGTCTCTCCAATATAGCTCTTGCCACAGGCACAGGGAATCATATATACCCCGGGCCACTCAGGGGCTCCTTATCCTTCGGCGAACGTACCAACTGTCTGAGCTGCATATGAGGACGGAAAATCGACTTGATGCTATATCTTCGGCGTAACAAGTGTCCGATTTATCCGTCACCCCTTTTATAAACGGTAAATATACCGGAACCCTCTCAGCTCCACCGGTCTTTGACGAGTCGACACGTTCACCACACGGTTGCACTGCCTCCAGTTGTACCCATTGCTTTCCAAAACCCGTCTCACGTGACTCAGTTCACGATCCACAAATTTTGGGATCACAAATATTCAAGGCTCGATTTATCAACGTTCTAGGCAAAGAAGACAAATGACAAGGATGGTGGTGTGAATCTGCCCTCAAGTATCGATCCGTATGAGTTGGCTTACGATAAACTGTAGTTTCCAATTTACCACAGGGTCCCCCATAACCAAAACATCTAAAAACGGCAACTGCCCATCATTCTCAATCTCCACCGTGAACTTAACCTTATCGTGCAAAGTGTTAAGGTAGTCCGAAAACTGCGACAAACTGACAAATGGGTTCACCGATTGCTCCGGTCACGCCATATTTTTATGGAATGGTTGGAAGGAAGAGCTTTAAACCAACGCTCCCGTGTTCCCAGATATTGGTGGCGGTACGTGGATGACGTTTTTGCGATGTGTCCAGGGATAGTTTGTCGCAGTTTTCGACTACCTTAACACTTTGCACGATAAGGTTAAGTTCACGGTGGAGATTGAGATGATGGGCAGTTGCCGTTTTTAGATGTTTTGGTTATGCGGGGACCCTGTGGTAAATTGGAAAACTACAGTTTATCGTAAGCCAACTCATACGGATCGATACTTGAGGGCAGATTCACACCACCATCCTTGTCATTTGTCTTCTTTGCCTAGAACGTTGATAAATCGAGCCTTGAATATTTGTGATCCAAAATTTGTGGATCGTGAACTGAGTCACGTGAGACGGGTTTGGAAAGCAATGGGTACAACTGGAGGCAGTGCAACCGTGTGGTGAACGTGTCGACTCGTCAAAAGACCGGTGGGAGCTGAGAGGGTTCCGGTATATTTACCGTTTATAAAAGGGGTGACGGATAAAATCGGACACTTGTTACGCCGAAGATATAGCATCAAGTCGATTTTCCGTCCTCATATGCAGCTCAGACAGTTGGTACGTTCGCCGAAGGATAAGGAGCCCTGAGTGGCCCCGGGGTATATATGATTCCCTGTGCCTGTGGCAAGAGCTATATTGGAGAGACTGGACGAAACGTTTCCACAAGGGTATCGGAGCACATACGCAGTATGAGGAAACAGGACGACAGGGGTCTGCTGTGGCCGAGCACTCAATGAACTCGGATTCGACGCACTATATCAGATTTGATAAGGTATCTGTACTTGCGAGAGAGAAATTTTTCATTCCGCGGAAAGTGCGTGAAGCCATCGAGATTAGTCGTCGGGCGAATTTCAACCGGATAGTGGTTGGACGGTACCTCCGAGTTGGAAACGGTGTTAAATACTCGTGCTGGCGTCATCGGTGTGTGTGAACGTACCTTTACAGAGCGATATTGTTAGTGTGTGTTGCTACCCTACATTTGACAGTTGTAATGATGATGAAAACGCGGGTAGTTGTGTGCCGGTGTCAGTTTCGTCGGGTAGTCGCGCGAGCAGAGCGGCGGCGCGCAGTGCGCGTGTTGCAGCAGCCGCTGAGTCGCGTTGCTCCGAGACGAAAGGGCTACGGATTAGCCCGAAACATGTCGAGCTAAACTCGATTTAAGACGTGAGTTATCCGGGTCATTATATTAATATAATTTTATATTAACTTA
>NC_133494.1:16377603-16389988 GCF_025370935.1 Choristoneura fumiferana
ATCATTTTGTGTGTTTTTAAGTCTTCGATTCCGTCGACAATGTATTGGATTGCCAAATAATCTGGCATTTTCCTATTTTACCCAATTCGCGCATCGTGTAAAAATACTCTAGGCAACTTTCGTCGTTCCTCTTTTTACGCGCCACCATCAACTCGTGAATTTGTTTGATGTTGACCGTGTCTGGGAATTCTTTATTCAGCGCGTATTTCAAATCATTCCACGATTTGAACGGTCGCTCCGCTTGAAGCCAAAGCGCTGCGGTACCCGTCATACTGCGTTTGGCGACAATCAATTGTTGTAAAGGCGTCCACCCAAATATTGCCGCGTTCTCGTCGATGTCGTCCATAAATTTAGTCACGCTATACGTCTTGTCTTGAGCGCTAAATTTCTCTATCAGATCGTCACTGTACTGCAGGCTTTCACTAACGTCGTACGTCGTCATCACACTTGCAGTAGTCGTCGTCGTCGTATGGAGTTTCAGTGTTGGTGCCTCATCCACACCGCCACTCTGAGCCTCGCTAACTGCCTCGTCATACATCGTATCCGCTCGCATCTCGCTGATGTGCAGTTTCTTGCCGCTCAGAAGCCACCGTCTTACTTCAGAAGCCAGCAGAAACTCGTCGTCGCTGTTATTTCGGTCGCCCGTCGTAAATGGCAACCGCCGTAACAAAAAATGTAACCGCCTCGTTACACCACGTAGCACACCAGTCCGTCGTCGTATCCACGATTTAATTTTTTCCTTCTGATCCCGGACGAGCCCCCAAAAATGTGGGATCGTGCGAAGGAAAACAAACTTTAAAACAAAAAGTAAAAAAAGTTTATTAAAAAAAACTAAATGGAATACGTTAATGACAAAGAACAGAAAACACAACTAGCACGTAGGCTCACTGATCGTAACTCCCACTCTTTTACTCATTCGCTCGTCTCATTCACTCCACATTAGTCTTCAGTCATTCGGTCACTCGTTTACATCAAATCATTCTAACATTAATCCACCTCATTCCACATATATAGTATTTTCACATAGATGGGGCTTGACGACAAAAACTCGCAAGTAAAAAAATAAACACACACACACACACAGTACACAAATTATTCATCATCTTTGACAATAAATTATTTTTATTCTTAAAAATAGTAACTATTTTCGAGAAGACATTAAGAAAATGTCCCCGTGAGATTAAAGTTGTGATGTTGTAACTACCTAGGAGTATAGCACGCGCCCTGCACTGACGAAGACTCAGGTTCGATTTCCAGCGTTTATTTTTTTAATTTATATAAAAAGAAAAATATATGTAAAATAGATGATTAATTTAAGGACCAGATAGCCCAGTGGTTAGAGTACCTGACTACAAAGCTTGAGGTCAAGGGTTCGATTCCTACCCTGGCACATAAGAAATCCTACATAATGACTAGGTATAATAATTAATAGAGAAGATTGTGAGTGTCGGCGTTTGTCAATTCTATTCTTTTATTTATTTTTAACCCCCGACGCAAAAAGAGGGGTGTTACAAGTTTGACCACTATGTGTGTCTGTCTGTCTATCTGTGTCTGTTTATGGCACCGTAGCTCTTTGAATGCGGTTTTTTATTTGAAAGCAGGTTTTCTAGCGATGGTTCTTAGACATGTTTCATCAAAATCGGTTGAGCCGTTTTTGAGATATTGAACTTTGAAGTGACAAAGTCGGGGGTTTTCCAACTTTTTGTTGATTATTGAATAATATTTATACATAGATCACAACGTGTTACTAATTTTTGCAGTTCTTTTAGGTGTACCGCCTTTTCGGCAAAACATTTTTCGCCAAATTTCATTTCCCAAAACTTAACGCAGTAGTTTCACTTTCCAAACGAATCTTTAGCATATTTACATTTCGCATTTTATTCATTAGATCAAATTATCATTTGGCATAATTTTACTTTGTCAAATTTTATTACGACAAACGTTTATTAAGCAAACGTTTTCTTTGGCTAATATTGTATTCCAAAAAATGTTTGTTCAAAATGATATTTCGCACAAACCAACCACAGAAAACAACTGCTACGAGAAAAGTAGGTTAGATTAGGTTAGACCTGCGTCCCCCACAGAAACGAACTGCTACTTGAAAAATAGGTTAGGTTAGGTTAAAACTGCGTCCCCCGCAAAAACGAACTGTTATCAGAAAAGTGGGTTAGGTTAGGTTAGAACTGCGCCCTGACGGAAACGAACTGCTCCCAGAAAAGTAGGTTATTATGTCATGCCATATTTTGGAAAGAGCACTGTTATGCCTCTTTGGTCATGACTGACAAGTCTGACGTTTGACAAGTAATTTTAATTTCCATTCCATTGAAATACATGATTTGATTTGTATCTAAGCAATGTTTTAATGAATATATTACAAATTGGCGACTATGGACGAACTCACAATTTTTTTTACTCTTAAAAACACTCTTTGTCGGACATTAACTGATTACTCCTCTCATCTACTCAAAGGTTGACTGGTAGAGATCCGTTAAAGGGATAAATCCGCCTTTTTACAATTATCTCAAAGTTTGACAATTGTGTTTTGTTTCTTTTTTTTGTACAATGAAGAGTTTATACATACATACATACTCACACAACCACACAGAACCCGTGCATCGATACGCGGCCAGTTGACGAAGCTGGAAAACCAATGCACAATATAGATTTTTAATCCTTTTTCGTTCAAGTTTAAAAATAACCTGCTATTTCAATGTCAGCTAATAATTGCGTATATCAAAAAAAAGTCATCAGTTCTTGGACTATAGAAGCCCAAAACTGGCTCGAGTTCTGAGCGTTTCGAGAGTATTTGTACATGAAACGCATTTATATGGGTTCCTTTCCTAACGATTTTAATGCTAAACATATTTTATTTGGATGGAGACATTAAAGGTTAACTTTCAATCGAACAAAACGACTGATTAGAAATAGTTCCAGTTAGCAACTGGCAGGGACAAAGCCTCCTTGGTAGGTATATTAGGTACGTTAATTCTGTATTTAAATCTAGTGCAATCCGTCTGACCGAGCACATCAAAATCAGTTGATCTGTCAGATTGGTTGCGCCAGCTTGTTGACTTCCTTATTTTCATTAAATAGTTCAAAGCATTGCGATCCGGTGTTTTTAATTTAGCTAATCGATATTTTGGTCCTTCGAACCGGTCCATTATATTTTCATGTTCTCCAACATAATCGAGCCAGTAATTAAGTAGTAGTTTGCTTTAACAGCACTTTCTACAGAAGTTAGGGGGTTTGCTCACTTTTTACTACTTTGGAGGTCAATTTCTCAATTTCTCCGAATAGGTTCAGTTTGGGCAGCTACAAAAAAATCCATTTTAGACTACCTCTAACAAAAAAAAACGGAGCCAGACAGCTGGACCTTTCCTTGCAAGTAAGTAAGATTATTTAGCCGTTTTTACAGTTCCCGTGGGCGGATAAAAAATAAACAAGTCTTTAAGACATCAAACCTTTTCATTAAGTCCTGTAAATGTAAATAACTGAAGTAATTAACATCAAGGGAGGTTTTTCAGCTAAATAAAGCCTAAAAAATCGTAGGCGGACCGTATAATAATTTCCAGATGCTGAGGCGTAAAAAAATTATAAGAGAAGATTTTGATAATTAAGATGGTTGTTTTAGTGAACTTCAGAATGGAGTGAGAAAATGGCGAGAAATTAATTTCTTTCAGTTTATTAGAGGTTAAGATAGATTGCAGGCAAGATTCGCGAAGGGCTATATTTAGACTTATTTTTGCCTTGAACATTAATTTGTAAACTGTGGGTAAATTAAAAATGAAGAATATGCTTTATTATGAAATACCTACTAAGATTCACCTCCCTGATGGATGGATGAGCTGGTTAAAGCTGCAGGTTCACGGTGGATGCAGACCGCTTCCAACCGAAGCAACTTGAGGTTTATGTCCAACAGTGGACGTCTTGCAGCTGAGATGATGATGATAATGATGAAATTACAAAAATAATAATAAATTAAAATTAAATTAATTATTAAATTCAGGGCTATGATGCTCAGGGTATCTCTGCGGGATAGAATCAGAAATGATGATATCCGCAGTAGCACTAAGGTCACCGACATAGCCCGAGGAATTGAGATACTGAAGTGGCAGTGGGCGGGGCACATTGCTCGCAGGACTGATGGCCGATGGGGTCAGAAGGTCCTCAAATGTCGTCCGCGGACCGGGAGACGAGCTGTCGGTAGGCCTCCAACAAGATGGAGCGACGACCTGGTTAAGATCGCGGGATCGCGGTGGATGCGGAAAGCACAAGACCGGTCTAAGTGGAGAGCCTTGGGGGAGGCCTATGTCCAGCACTGGACGTCTTTCGGCTGAGATGATGATGATGATGATGGATGAATGATGAAATTTACCTCGCGATGTTAAAAAAACTTGATACATTTCCAATTTCGAACAAACAAATAGGACAGTGGTGGTTGCAGTCTGGTCGTGACCACAGTCACTGCAATATGGTTGAAACATCAAGGTACCTATTGTTACTTGTTGTTAACGTGATAAATCCCAGTTAGGCTTTAGTTACGATTGAAAATCACGAAAGTTTAGAACATTAAGCTACTCGATTTCTAAACAACATGCCTCTGAAAGAAAGAAGCCCAAGGGAACAATAAATTGAGTCCCCTCACAATGTTTGTGAGCGATATTAATGGCCCACGATATCATCTCTGTCGGTCCTTGACGTCGTCTAAAATCTTTGGTGGTTTTTTGGGGTATTTTTTTTTACCCCAAAAAAAGGGTAAAGGGGTCAAGTTCCGAGATTATAAGTTTCCGTTTTGATTGCAAAAGATTTATGAAAACGAAGCGGTAAAAGGATTTAAAAATTTGCGATTTTTCGGCTTTCTTTTATTGTGGAAAGAGGATTTAATAATTAAATGGTTTTTTGATGGATTGAGTAGCTTTTGTCCGGTAAAATTAATTTGAGGGGAGAAATCATTTGTTAAAAATATGTGAAAAAATGGGGCAAAAAGATTGTTGTAGTGGAGACCAAGAAAAGGGGTTCAGGAATGTGGGGAGCCGGCAGCAAGATGGACAGACGATGTGTGAGCAGCTACGAAGGACTGGATGTGGAAAACTCAGGACCGCACAGAATGGTCTAAAATGAAAGACACCTTTACCCAGCATTGGGTAGATCAAGGTTGAAGAAGAAGAAGAAGATGTTAAAAGCAAAATGCGGCTTTTGTTAATCGCGTGCCCGCGGGAACTGTACAACTTTCAGAGTTAAAAACTATTCCATGTCTTCTCAAAGTCTTCAACTATATATAGGTCATCATCATCCCAGCCTATTTACGCTCCACTGCTAGGCACAGGCCTCTCTCTGAATGAGAGGGCTTGGGCCGTAGTTCCCACGCGGGCCCAGTGCGGATTGGGAATACACATGCATACAGGTTTGCTCACGATGCTTTCCTTCACCGTAAAGCTCGTGGTAAATTTAAAATGTAATTTCGCACTTGAATTTCGAAAAACTCACGAAGTTCCAAATTTTATTACAACCGTTTGAGTAAGTACTGTAAACGTGGAAGCATAATAAAAATCATACCTTCGCATTTACACGAGTAAGTAAGAATAAGTTAAGAATCTACGATTCTAAAATAAAATTAAAAACTACCAAAATCATCAATATAAATAAGAATTTGAAGGCTGTTGAAAGAATACATTTCACCCGTCTGAGTAACAACGTAGTGTCCATTTGTACTCTCAATAGGTACAAATTGAGCCTAAATGTTCATGGAAACTGGGTGACATATTTTGTCCTGCTAAGAGGGTACGGCGCGATGCCGGCCGCCCTACACACTTTTGAACGCCTTATCAATCGAGTTCAAGATGCCCTCCTAAGCCAAAAGGCGCTATCTAATAACCTTACCAACAAAAGTTGGAAAACCTCCGTCTTTGTCACTTTAAAGTTCAATATCTCAAAAACGGCTTAACTGATTTTGATAAAACATGTCTAAGAACCATCGCTAGAAACCTGCTTTCAAATAAAAAAACCGCATTTTAAATCGGTCACCCGTTTAAGAGCTACGATGCCACAGACAGACACACAGACATACAGACACACATAGCGGTCAAACTTATAACACCTCTCTTTTTGCATCGGGGGTTAAAAAAAAACACTTTTGAGTTATTAATATTATAATATACATAATTATTATTATTATATATTGTGTAGCTTAAAACGTTCTGCATCACATGGTAATATTTTTTTTTTATTTATTATTACATTTCACAAGCATTACAGTTAAACCAAGCAATGAAAGAACGGTTATTATATACATATAATATATAAACCGTTCTTTCATCAACCGCACAGCAAAGGAGTGGAATTTTTTTCAGCATATTACGATGTGCCCGGTACGAATGCATTGCTCTAATCGATCTGCCGTATTGTTTCTCAGGCATATCGTAATATGCCTTGACAACTTTTAGGCATATCATGAAATGGCGTCATTTCATGATATGCCTAGGAATTTCGTGATCTGGCGGATTTTACGATCAGCCGCCGACCTATTATAATTTCAATAAAGATGGAGCCCATTGTTGTGTGTGTCACAGTTCCACCGTTCCCTGATCGCCCCATCTGCGCGCCAGAGCTGTCCCTCGGCTATTAGATTACCGTGTTTGCAGGTTATTTATGTTCTTCGCCCTTTGAAGCGAACGCCTAATTCGCGTAAAGCGCCCTTTTAAAGCAACATGTTTATCGCGATCCGAAATATTTAAGGGATTTGGGCCGGAAAATATTTGAAGTGTTTAATCGAAGATTTTTTTTTTGGCAATCTTTTGACGGACAAAGTATTGGAGTTAAAGCCTTCTCGGGTCACTCACTACACGGCTCATAGCAATTGCAAAATGGCCATGGCGCAAAATGTCCGTATCATATCTATACTTTGTTTCTACGGCAGGCCGAAAAAACGAACATTGAAAAAGTTTATATACCTACTTGTCCGATGAAATTTTTCATCATTTGCTTTTAGTACGCAACAAAGTAGAATAGCTTTTAGTGGTTACTCAAGACAATAAAACTTGTTATTATCATGTTTTAGAATCTCATTGAGCAATACAGGCGAAAGATTGCCCAAAGTAATTTTTTTCGCCTACCGTAGAACCAATGTTTCGTCTTATGTCCGACTTGTAAAAAAAATGCCTCTGGCGTTTCGCATGCTGTTACTGCCGCACGCTCGCTTTGCTCGCTCGCCTCACGCCACGCGCTGCAAGGTCACCAGTTCTCCCAAATTACTTCTTTTTTCTTCACTCCTCGTCGTACCTAACGAAGGTAAATAAGCTATTGCCATGATACGACGCAGTTATGCAAAGATCTAGTCAATTTATTTTAGCGATTTTGGTTTTCTGCGATAAGCACATTTTGTGATGTAGCCCTCACGCGATGTAGCAATTTTATTCGAAGTAAGTTTAGTTTAGTTCCGTACCCGAAGAGTGACAAACGGAATCCCACAAATGTCGCTACACTGTTTATTTGTCTGTCTATCTCTTTCACAAAGCTGTATCTTAAGTACTGTACATAAGTAGGTAACGTGTATTTTAAAATTAAAACTTTAACCTAACCAACAAAAGGTTCGAAAACCCAGACTTTGTCACTTCAAAGTTAAATATCTCAAAAAACGAGGCCAGAAATCGAACCATCTTCAGAAACCCATGACTTTAAATAAAAAAAAACCGCATTCAAGGTCCACCGTTTAAGAGCTACGTTGCCACAGACAGACAGACACACATAGTGGTCAAAATTATAACACCCCTCTTTTTGCGTCGGGGGTTAATCGCACACAAATCGTGGCGGTACCGGTGGTAGATTTTTTGACATTCATCAGTGCCTAAATTGAATAAAGATATTTTCACTTTTGACTTTAATTTTGATAAATGAAAAGAAAAATAAAAACGAAGTAGCGTCCGACCCAGATTTGAGATCTAGTTACCGCTGAACGTTTATGGCGTCTATAAAAATGACAGACGAGCCAATGGGTTAAAAATGCAAAATTAATAAAGAAGGAACCATCTGATATCACCTTAAAAGATGCACGTAAGTTGTCTTTATTATAAATCGTGTATAGATTAAACAAATACAGCCATTACAGAGTCTTGGCAGACTACCCTCGGTCGGATATTCTAATCGCGACGAACGGCCATCACGACGCCCCGGGGCATGATAGAGACATTTTAATAGGTCTTTTAATTTAAAATGACCTTTTTTATACGTAATGAATCTTTAATGGGTGTTTTATAGACCGTTTGGTTGAGCAAACTCGTCCTGATCCACGCCAAATATAAAATGGAGAAACAATCTATAACTACATAATAACTAACTGTTAGTAAAAAAGTGTTTACTGCGATGGGATCCCTAGGACACCTTAAGAATTTCCTTCATTTGCTACCAAGGTTGCACTTGCTTAGATTTTCGATTATGTTGACATTCTGTTACCCTGATTTTTAAGAAGATCACTTGAATTAACTTGAGTGAAATCAAAATCATTGTATTCGGTTCATATTTTATTTTGGTCTACTTAAGGTCATGTTCCTTATTTGTGATCACAGCTCAAGTGGTTTCCAATCCACTTTCGTTGAAACTCCCAAATTCTTTATTTTCAAAACTTTTTTCTTACCGACCCTTTTTCCCCGACTGCGAAGAAGGAGCAGGATGTAGGTTTGCAGGTGGTAGGACCTTGTGCAAGGTCCGCCCAGATTCTACCACTATCTGCTCGCTAATCCTGCCGTGAAGCAGCAGTGCTTGCACTGTTGTGTTTTGGCGTGGAGAGTAAGCCAGCCGGTGAAATTACTGGCACTGGAGGTATCCTATCTTAGGCCTCTAGGTTGGCAACGCATCTGCAATCGCCTGGTGTTGCAGGGGTCTATGGGCGGTGGTGATCTCTTACCATCAGGAGGCCCACTTGCTCGTTTTCCATCCAGTCGAATAAAAAAAAAACTTTCTAAGCTTCAATGCCTAAAAATCTGAAAAACCATAGGTGCCCGTTTTTTTTGCAAGGGGGTTTATATTCATTTACATACTTACATTCTAAGGCTACTCAGTTGTGGAACTCCTTACCGATAAACTCAAGGCACGCATAATCCTTACTTATCTTTAACTCTATTATACTTACGAAGCATTATCTCTCTAATAAGCCGTGGTGGCCTAGTGGTTTGACCTATCGCCTCTCAAGCAGAAGGTCGTGGGTTCAAACCCCGGCTCGTATTTCTGAGTTTTTCGAAATTCATGTGCGGAATTACATTTGAAATTTACCACGAGCTATGCGGTGAAGGAAACATCGTGAGGAAACCTGCACAAACCTGCGAAGCAATTCAATGGTGTGTGTGAAGTTCCCAATCCGCACTGGGCCCGCGTGGGAACTATGGCCCAAGCCCTCTTGTTCTGAGAGGTGGCCTGTGCCCAGCAGTGGGACGTATATAGGCTGGGATGATTATCTCTCATCCTTCGCATGAATATTATGGCTAGTCTATTTAATATGTTGCTGCGTACGAATATCTATCTAAATATTTATGTTTGTTGTATATGCGTATTGTGTATAGTAAGTTTTATATGATTTTACGTATTTTTATTATTGACTCTAATCTTGTGAAATTTAATATTGTCAAGTATAGATGGTAGGATACAAGTTTCACTTCATCCATTTCATCGTCAAAGAGTCGAATACACAACGCACATACTTAGAAACTTTCACATCTTTAATATGACTAGGATAATTAGTAAGTTTTTAACAGGTTATAAATTCAGAAATCAATAATAACCCCTAACTAAATCGACTGCCGCAACGTACAGTATTGAATCTGCAATTTTTTTTTATTGTGCCATTCATAAGCGAATTAAATGTATAAAACTTTAAATTGGTCTCCTTTAAATAATGTATTTCGTAGTTTCGATACTGTACGTTGTCACGGTCGAAATATTCGACCTACTTTGATCACTATCAAACCTTTATCTTTGAACCTAATTAAATCATTTCACTAAATACCGGTCAAGTCATGCATGCATGGTAGCTGAACTAGTGTGTACTGGAGCGCGCTAACCAAACGGCGGTTCGTGATTGGTCAATCGGTTTTCAATACATGTTTACTGTGGAAGGATTCGGTGAATAGTTGAAGAGCTTCTAAGCACGGTACGTTGATCTCAAAGAACTTGATTTAGGAGAGTATGCTTGGAGTACAAATTTTACGTGAAAACAATTTATTATTTAAATCTTTAAATGAGATTTTTTTATGAACTATTAAACAATTTCTTTGCTTAATCGCAACCTTAGCTACGTCTATGTAACAAATTTGTGTTCATGCAGTTCTTCCACCTCCAAACTGTAAGAACACACACGCATACATACACACACACACACACACACACACACACACAAACTGTGATTTTGTATTCTTACAATATGGAGGTGGAGGTGCTCCATGAAAACAAATTGTAAGTAAGTAAGTAAATCTTTATTGCTGATGGAAGTTGAGTCTACAATTTCTCTGTTCGTGGTAGGAAAGGCAGCAGTGTATAAAAAGTGGTTTTATTAATACATTACCCAATACAAATATTTTTTATGCAGTTAAATGCATTCAGATGAAAAGCAAACGTATTTTTGATTTCCTTTTACCGATTGATCTCTCAAGTGACCCTTATTTGTTTTTGACTAGTATAAAAAGTGGCATGTAAAAGAATCTTTTGTGGCTCGCTTACAGAATAAACTTTTTTAAAGCCAAAAACATTTAAACTTTCGGTAAAAGTAAATAAGTTATCGTAATAAATAACGCCTATACATAAGAAACCGGATCTTTTAATAGAGTAGGCGGATGAGCGCTTCCTTCGCCCCAAGCGGTTTATCTTAAGTTTTAAGTACTTAAGAACTTGAGAAAAAATTAGTCATAATTTATTTTGGTCCCGAAGTTTTTTAGAGGGGATTTGAGGTGTTATTCGGATTGTGAATCTCACATTTTATACTCGTATATCAGAATTATCTCTTTGAAATCCAAAAAGTAGGTATATCAAATCAAAATTGGGTTTAAAAGTGTTCTTTGTGTAACTCTTTATTGACCACAAAGTACATTATAAAATAACATTTTTTTATAAATTATAAACATAGGCAAAACCTATTCCATAAAAGAATCTCTTCCGTTTTACCCATTTAACGCTTAATAGGACAATGGAAACTAGAGTAGACTTCCCACAAAAGGTAAGAGTCGATTAATTTTATAATATTCCTGAAAAGATTTGGTACCTACATTTAAAAAATACAAAGAAGATTGCGAGATATTAAGAAGGGGCTTCGCCCCCGTTGTATTTTTTCTTTATTTTCTCCCATAAAAAAACCTTCTCCTGATAGTAACGAACACAACAAAAAAAGAATTATCGAAATCGGACCAGTTGTTCCCGAGTTTGCGCTTAGCAACACATTTTACGATTCATTTTTATTTATATAGATTAGTAAAGTTGACCAACATTTAAGTTAAACCAAAAATGCGCTTATATTACAACTTTTAGCCATTTCTCCGAATATGTATAAAAATCCAGACAATGCAGTGGAGATGAATAATTTACTATTCAGACATGGACCATTTATTATGAAGTACTAGAATTCACAATCCCAAGTTTTGGACGGATCTTGAGATGTGACTTGAGATATAATTTATGCTTAAAGGACTCGAAGTGGTAAAGTCGGAACAATTTTACTATTTCAAAGTGAAAGTCTGTGCACGTAAAAGTAGAGCAGGTTCGAAGTATACACCTACACTTTTATGTAAACAGCATGCTCGACTTGATTTTATGTGCGTTTCAGTTTTCCCAACATCTAGTTTTCCGTCTGCCTCTGCTTTGATGGCCATCCCACGAAAACTAATGGATAGTGATTCAGGTCCATTGCTACAGGTAGCTCTGAGACGTGGTTCTTGATCGTTGGTTTCTTGGAGAGGCTTAGAGTTACGCAACGAGCTATGGAGAGAGCTATGCTTGAAGTTGCTTTATGCGATAAAATCCTGAATACGGAAATTCGCCGAAGAAGTAAGATACTGCCAGCTTCAAGAATATACAAGTTGAAGTGGCATTGGGCGGGCCACATCGCTCGAAGGACAGATAATCTTTGGGGTAGATAATAAGAATTAAAAAATGCTTGTTGTTTAAAACCTTGTAGTATTATTATATTAAAATCGGCGCCTCGAGAAGTTCCTACAGTTTGTCCATATTGGATGTACACATTCACTTTAATATTTTTTGCAAAATATAAAATCTCTCGCATATCAATGGCCATCTATTTTCCGTGCTATATGGCCTGCCCAATGCCACTTCAATGAGCTGATTCGCTTGGCTATGTCGCTGACCCTAGTTCTTCTACTTACCTACCTATCTCCTCATTTCTGATTCGATC
>NC_133494.1:16390088-16511744 GCF_025370935.1 Choristoneura fumiferana
TCATATAGAAACCCCAAGCATGGTTCATTTGAGTAGGTAGTTTTAAATGTCACTCAAATCTCAGTCTCCACTGACACTTTATAGAGATTCCGTCTTCGTAATATTCTAATCCGGAGTCATAAAATTAGGTACTTAAACATCCACTTAGTGCTGAGAGCTATCTCAGCGACTGGAATAACTAAGACGCAAGTACGAGCTCATTAACTTGCAAATGGCTGTCTTAGTGAACATTGTTTCTGCTTCGTGTTATACTTTTATGGGATGCAAAGATGAAGTAAGTTTTTGTAGTAACGGCTACGCTGGTGCCGGGTACCGTATTAATATCATCACTATCATCATCATCACCATCATCATCATCATCAGTCTATAGCAGTTCACTGCTTGACATACGCCTCCCCCAATGAGCGGCCTGTCTTCGCTACACTCATCCAGCTACTATACTACCAGCCAGCCTTTCGCAGATCGTCACTCCTCCTGGCCGAAGGATGTCCTAAGTACACTACGTTTGTCGAGACACGGTCTCTGCTAAAGAACTCGTTTACTCCAGCGTTTGTCGATTCTTCGACAGATATACGACAGCCCACTGCCACTTCAACTTGCCAATACTCTGAGATATGTCGATGACCTTGGTTCTGTGTCAGAGCCGTTGTATTGGAAACCTACTAATATTATAAATGCGAAAGATTGTGAGTGAGTGAGTATGTTTGTTACTCCTTCACGCTGAAACGGCTGAACGGATTTGGGTGAAATTTGGTATGTAGGTAGTTGAACATCTGTTTTATACTCCATCCGATATTCCCACAGAATAGGGAAAAAATCTCGAAACAACAACCGCTGGGCTTAGAGTCATGAAATTTGACATTGTTTTTAATATAACGTCAATGAAAACCACGATTTAATTTTAGGGAATTCCCACGGGAATTTGAAAACATCCCGGAATTTCAATGCAGCTGATGGATCTAATAATTTATTTACATGTGCGAAGCGGCGGGTAAACACTAGTGTAAAATAAGAAAGGACAAAACATTCAACATGTTACTTATTTAATTTACTCGCTAAAACCTTTGCCAACCAAGCTTAACCAAAAAAATGTGCTTCCGCGGAAGATTGTTATTAAAATTCAACTTATTTCAATAAAGCCCGCACAACCGAGGAAACTTGAGCGGGAAGAATCCGACCAAGTTTTCCTAACAACATTTTCTTAATAAATACATAGTTTATCTGGATAGTTACTGGAAAATTTTGCAGAAGATTTAGCATTGTATTTACGCGCTTTATTCCTTGGTGCTGATACTTTTGTTACAACTGAGATAATATTAATTATTATCGTCATCCCAGCCTATATACATCCTTTAGTGCTGGGCACAGGCCTCCTCGCAGAATGAGAGTTAATATTAATAATAATGATAATCCTTTATTTCTTTATCCACGTAGTGTTAATAACAATAATCTTAGGCCTAAGTTAGTAGTCAGAATTATTAATCATGTTTAATTTTTTTTTTCAGCAATTTTTCCCAATTTATTTGGAGTCGGTCTTCTGAAGGCGTTTGGGCAATTTGGCTCCATCACTTTTGTCAGCTGTGATTAAATTTAATAGATTTTCTATGGTTCTCCATGAAGTACCTTTTGTGTGTCCTCGGGGTTGTTTCCCTTTTTTGAATTTTAAGAAATAATGTACAACTTCTGTTTCTTGAAATACCTATTATTTAAGTTTGCTGTTATTAGCAAGCATTTACTCAACAAAATTTAAGATCATCTTCCGCTTTAAAACATCTTTGACTTCAGTAAGTAAACGTCCTGATAACAGAACAGTTGTACGAATATAATATACATAAAATGTATATATTATTCCTTAATTCTTTTTCTCGGCCCCTCAACTCATTCGTAGCGCTAACTTGCCCAGCACAAACCTTTCGACCTCTACTCCGTGGCCAAAGGATTAATTACTGCACCCTTCCCAAGTCGGGTAACCCCTAATTTCATCCCCTTTGTAGTGGGAGTTGCACTTTGAAGATTCGCCGTCGAATTATAACGCTGTGTAAAGTTATGGTAAGGCTTTAGAGGAACTGTTTGATTAAATTAGTAGAATCTATTTGTAAGCAATTTGCTATTTACGATGTTTCGGCTCCTGCCAATGGGCATAAAGTGTAGTATTTTAGAAACATGGAACGGCGCTCTATAACCCGCTTTTGCTGATTATAAGGAACCACAGCGGATAACAGGGTGATCTATAGTAAAACTAACATCAAATAATGTATTGTAACTTTCAACAGAAGCATGCTGTAAAAATGAGCCAAGTTTCTCTTATGTAGAGTAGTGGTATCTACTATTTATTCTTTTTTTCCTCACAATTTATTTTTTTCCGTGGTGTATCGCCCTCTCTCTCCCTCTTTATGTCGTTTCTGCCTCATGGTAGTGAATGTGTTTGAACAGACTTCACGTTTGCGACTATCAGCGCGTTTTGGCGCTAGCTTTTCCTAGTCATAGTGGTTAATTTTAAAAATGCCCATATCTCACCATCATCATCATCATCATTCCAGCCTATATACGTCCCACTGCTGGGCACAAGCCTCCTCTCAGAACAAGAGGGCCATCTCACCATCTTAATAATAAGTATATTTTTGATATTATTAAGGTTGAATTTCATTTAACAATGAACGTTATTCAATCGAGAACTCTGTGTACATTGTATCTTATCACTAAACCATTGTATTCAACCTAAGACAGCAACACTGGTCAAGTCATATTGGCCAACATTGGCGTTATAATCTGCCAACATAGCAGGTAGCTTATCTCATTCCAAGACATATGCACCAATATTGGCCACACCTCGCCAATACTGTTTACTACGTAGATAAATCCTACATATTGTCTATCTCGGTAATCCAAGAGTCAATTTCTCTAAGCCTGTTTTGCTATTTGGTGTGAGGCGAAAGCTTTATTTGTCAGTTGAGCAACACGCCCGGCTTAATTCTTTTCAGGGTTCCGTAGCCAAATTGGCAAAGCCGGAACCCTTATGGTTTCGCCATCTGTCTGTCTGTCAGTCTGTCTGTCTGTCTGTCCATCCGTGGCTTTGCTCAGGGACTATCAATGCTAGAAAGCTGTAATTTTGCAAGAATATATAATGTAAAGTATGCCGATAAAATGGCACAATAAAAAAAAATTTTTTTTAGAGTACCATAGACGTAAAGTGGGGGTAATTTTTTGTTTCTCATCCTACCTTGTTGTGTGGGGTATCGTTAG
Source organism: Choristoneura fumiferana (assembly GCF_025370935.1). Classification (NCBI taxonomy): domain Eukaryota; kingdom Metazoa; phylum Arthropoda; class Insecta; order Lepidoptera; family Tortricidae; genus Choristoneura; species Choristoneura fumiferana. The sequence continues at coordinate 16,393,332 of NC_133494.1, forward strand.
ATAGGTCTTTTAAAACCATTGGGGGGTTGCTAAAACGTTTTTTCGATTCAGTGATGCGTTTGCAAAATATTACTTTTTTTATTTGGAATTGGTCAGAACAATACCTACCTACGCTAAGCTAAAACAAGTATATGTATGTATGTATGTATGTATGTAAACTCTTTATTGTACAAAAGAAAATAAATAAAACACAATATATTGCAATATATTATTATATTTCATTACTTTTACTAAGAAAAGTATCTTGAAAATAATGTTTGATGCCTTTTAAAATATAAATATTCATTTTTTTATATACAAACATCAATAATTATTGTCAATAGGCTGCATGTGAGAATAATAAACAAAACAAAAAATGGTCAAATAGTAAGCCTTAATGAGATTTAAAAAATGGGAAGTGATTTTGCTTTACAAACAGTACATTGGTACAAACTTCTTCGGAATCACCCTCCATATCCAAACAAAAGAAGCGAAATCGACATAAATATTCATAATTCCGCTAATAACAAAAAAAAACAGATCACAAAGTCCTAAAGTGAAACTCGCAACTCAAAGCGAAACAATTGCAAGCGTCAGAGCAATTAGCATCTTATTCAGTCTACCCTCGTTTTTATTTCAAAGGAAAACAGCCTCAAATGGAAACGTATAGAGTCTAAATTAACGTGGGGCGAGAGTAGTTAGCAGGCAATTACATTATGTTGTCAAAGGCGCAGTTTTTCGTACGTATTAATGAACGGGCATAATTTATGTCCATTTGTACTTTCAGACGGGGTGCCGGGCTACCCTCGGTTAGACGCAAGTTAGTAGCGGTAGCGATGTTATAAAAAATAAATTGAAATACCTATTGTCTTCATCATCATCAATAATAATTCATCATTAGCCTATTCAGGGCATCTTAAGTCTGAGACTTAAAATGAAAGCCCTAAATGTTGTTGGCAAGATAATTATGATTTCTAAGGCTCCTCGCGTACTGGACGACCACGATCAGCGGCTGCAACGGCCAGATTAACTAAAGAAGTGGCCAGTTGGCTGTCACGGCCATTCATGATGGTTTCTTTAGTTTATATGGTCGTTGCGGCTACTGGTAGCGTTTGTGGCCATCTAAAGAAGCGGCCAGTTGGCCGTTATAGTTAAGTGCATGAGATTCATAATGGTTTCTTTAGTTAATCTAGTCATTGCGGCCACTGCTCGCAGTTGTGGCCGTCTAGTGAGCGAGGCCAGATTAACTAAAGAAGCGGCTGTTATGGCCAAGTGCTCGACATTCATAATAGTTTTTTTAGTTAGTATGATCGTTGCGGCCACTGGTCGTGGTGGTAGCCATCTAGTCCGCGAAGTGCATAAAACCTTCATGAGCTCCACCCCGCCGAAGCCCATAAATTACGCCTTTACACCGATCCGAAACGAGTTTTGCCGACCGAAATAGACGCCCGAAATGAATACGCTGCAGTTTCCACGCGCAATTGTCGAACGATATTAAAATTGATTTCGCATACCGCTTTATTGCCTCTAACTCTTGTTGTTTTTTTAACAAAAATAATACGGAAATCGGTAACAGCCGAGTTGTTAGCGTTTGGTTGCGATCCGTTCTTGTTTTGCATTTGATTTGCGAACTAAACTGACACGAATTTTGTGGCTTCAGGTTTTGTTTTCGCCGCATGTTTCGGAGTTTTGTGTGATGAAAATGTTTCGTCCACAAAATAAATATTGATTTGACGTTTTTGAAATTTAGATTGAATATGAAGAAAATGTGACTTATTTTTAAATGGTATGGCTCCGTGTCCTCCAGAAGTGTGCAAGGATAAGTAAATGAAGTGTTCTATTGGTTCATGAAAAACACAGTCATTCTTCGCAACACATCCTCGCACATCTTTGGAGAAAACACAGCCGTAGGTAGTATCATCATCATCATCATCAGCCGGAAGACGTCCACTGCTGGACAAAGGCCTCCCCCTTAGAACGCCACAATGAACGACAACTCGCCACTTGCATCCACCGGTTTCCCGCTACTCTCACGATGTCGTCAGTCCACCTGGTGGGAGGCCTGCCAACGCTTCGTCTTCCGGTTCGTGGTCGTGGTAGGTAGTATAATATCTAACAATCATAGTCTTAAGATTGTTTTTTTGTGAATCTTTTTGTATTTTTTATTTCTATTCCAAATTTTTACTTTTACGGTTATCCCGTTAAACCTAAATTGAAAATACTAACTGAAATATAGATGCACAGAGAAACCAGAAAAATAAGACCAGCACTGGGAATCGAACCCAGGTCCTCGGTATTCCGTACCGCGTGCTATGCCGCTACACCACTGCTGGTCAACGGTACAGACACGAATTTCCCCTATGCACCACATATCTCAGTTTGTTTAAATCTTAATTTAATTGCTTAATAACGATATCTCTTGTCCAGGTGAGCGGTTAGTTCCAATAATGGAATGCCGAAAGTTTCTCGATGAGGGCTACGGTATAGATGTCGCTAGCGTCACTGCTTAAGTGGCTAAAATAAGAAACAATCAAGCTGAGATATGTGGTGCATAGGGGAAATTCGTGTCTGTACCGTTGACCAGCAGTGGTGTAGCGGTATAGCACGCGGTACGGAATACCGAGGACCTGGGTTCGATTCCCAGTGCTGGTCTTATTTTTCTGTGAATCTATATTTCAGTTTGTATTTTCAATTATAGTCTTCTTCTAAGTCGCTACACTCTCGCTCGACACAGGGACACTGAATAACTAATATGACAGTGGTCGTGGTTGACAGTTGAAGATCTGATACCCTTCATGACGGCTTTCTCGGGAAAATAGTGTGGCAGTTATCCCTTGCCTTCCACAGCTCAGAACTGGAGTTCAGTGTTCGTATTTGGCAATAATAGTAATAAAAATATTTATTTCAAAATTTAGGGCTTCTCATATTAACAATAGTTAAATAACAATGGATGCAAGTGGCAAGTTGTCGTTCATTGTGGCGTTCTAAGGGGAGGCCTTTGTCCAGCAGTGGACGTCTTCGGGCTGATGATGATGATGATGATGATGATGAAATAACAATATTTTAAATTAAATAATCCAACTAGTATTATAAATGCGAAAGTGTGTTTGTTTGTTTGTGTGTTTGTCCGTCTTTCACTATATATTTTAAGGCCCGAGAATGACATAGGCTACTTTTTATCCCAAAAAATACACAGTTCCCGAGGGAACAGCGCGCGATAACCGAATACAATGCGGGCGGAGCCGTGGGCAAAAGCTAGTCACAATCATAAAACTGACACAGAACTAAGGTCATCGACATAGCTCAGAGGATTAGCAAGTTGAAGTGGCAGTGGGCTGGTCATATGGAGCGCACTGCAGTGGTTGAGATACACTCCATCCAAGATGGTGTTGGCGCTGGCCCTCACCCTGCTAAGCAGTGAGGCAGCTCTTTTGCGCATGATGGCAGAAAAGCTAATCGCAATGGAAAGCGCTGCCCACTCATCCAAAAATGTGCAAGAATGAGTTTGTCATGAACCAATAGAAATGCTTCATTTATCTATCCTCGCACAGCATATCTCTAGAGGAAACAGCTGAGCGAAGCTAGGTAAACGAAGTTGATGCTTCAAAAATTGTGGTGAATCCGACTCTCGGCCATTTTTTCCGATGTAAAACCACGGATAAAACCTAGCAGTTTACAAAGCTGTTAGTATAATTAAGTTACACAATTGGAACCAGTCAGCGTTGCCCCGAAGATCAATTCGCCAGGAAACATACCCAATTAGGAGCAACTGAATAACCCGGTAACTTGACCGGAGCGACTTTACAACGGACTTGGGGCAGGTAAACTTTCAGGCTCATGGTTATTGTTTAACTTTGAGTTCGAGTTATTTTGGCTGTGTTCGGAAATTCGGGGTCGTTTGAAATGCGATGGGCCGCTTGTTATGTGCTTTTTGGGATTCCACACGGTAAAAGGCAACAGCAGAACTGTTACGTATTTTTCTCTGATTTTTTGTATAATTGTCACGAATAAATGTTTTTTCTTTCTTTCTTTTATAGAATGACATTGTTGTCCGTCTGTCTTTTCTGATTGATTTGTTGATACTGTCGCCCGCGACTTTGTGAAGAATTTGTTTATCCGTTATAAGACAGCCGGTACAATAATTGGCTCGTGTCGCACGACAGGGTTGCACCGGAAGACCAGCGCTGAGTCCGCAAATTTATTCTGAGGGAGGAACCCTTGTGTAAAATTTTATAATGACTAGTTAGTATTTTATTATTATTATCAAGCCTGGATTGATATCCCACTGCTGGGCAAAGGCCTCCCCCATGTCCTCCATTTCTCCCGATTCAAAGCAGCCTGAGGCCAGTCGTTTTGTGTATTTTTTATTTCATTTTTCATTAGATATTCTACCAGTACCAGCACAACCAAGCAGAAGATTGAAAAATGTAATCAATAGTAGGTACTAAGCTAGATTACAGACTTACATAAATTATTGCGAATGAAACTGGGCACAAGGAATGTACATCTCTCCAACCAGACTGAGGAGTCCCAAAAAACTACAAAGTTTTTATCGGCCGGTATTGGTATTGAATAGTCAATCGGATTGTGTTAAGTCAGAAAAACAGAACCCTCCTTCGGGCAGTTGGGTAAGAAATACCCAATCACCTTTATATCGACTGCGATATAGAGCATTAGTATTCCAACGACGGCGTGTTAAAGGTTAGGAGTTATTGGGATGCAAATTTTTCCGATATTTAAATGGCGTTACGTTTTAGTGTGGGTCAAGTTATGAGCGAATGCTGGCAGTGATCAGTACAATCCGTTATATTTTTACTCAACTGCCCGAAAGAGGGTTATGTTTCTCGAGCGTCTGTATATCAGTAGGTAGGTATCTATTTCTCTGGTCCTCTCTGTAGCCTAAACGGTTCTAAACTAAATCCGTTATCTGAAATTCATGTACCTATGCCATTTGTATGTGTAACTCCAGCAGTGGATGAAGATAGGCCGACGATGATGATGAATGAAAATATCTTCTTTAACTTATTATTTCAGAAAAAAATAATAAATTGGCTTGTTGAATTCAAAAACTATTAGACTGGGCACGGTAAGACAGGCATTAAAAAAAACTGAATTAACTACTTTCAAGTTTTAAATTATTTAGCACCTTTTACAGTTAGCCAATTAAATTCCTAGGTCATCACATAACCGTGTCGTTATCTTCAACGTCATACGATAAACCACGTTAGCCGTATGAAACCCAATAGGTGGGCTAAAATAGCCACAGACTGGATACCAAAAAACGGACTTCGGCGGCGTGGTATACCCAGGCGCCGATGGCGGGATATCTGGACGCCTTCTTCGCAGCTGGTCAGAGATCGCTCAGGACCGGGTCGAATGGAGGATATGGGGGAAGGCTTTGGCCCAGCAGTGGGACACCTCTATAAGTGTTTAAATAATAATAATAATAATAATATAAGTTGGTCCGCTCGTCTCCTCTGTCTTACTAAAAAAAGGAATCCACTTTTCAAAGCACGAACCAACCGATAACAGTCCTCGGGCAGATTCACACTCCTATTAATAACTGATCTTATGATTTCTTGGCCGATTATGTTCATTGAGATAAGGAAACGTACAGAGTGACAGGTAAAAATTCATAAAAGATACCTAAGTAGTAGTAAGCACTAGCACTAATATCTGACAAAACAGACAAACTGTGTAAGCAGTTTTGCAGGGCTATGTGTAAAAAAAATCTGTATTTTTTGTTTTTTGCGAAATTTTGGAATTTTAATTCAATGACTAGGTCTAAAGTTCATGTAAGCAAATTATAAAAGCTTGTTGAAACATAAAATTCAACTTCAACAACACAGACATCACGCCTGTACCTATTCTCAAATGAGGTAGGCAGAGCACACGAAACGTTACCGCTTCGGAGCCACTTTCAGCAATTTTAGCAAGGACTTCAATGGTGTAAGGAAAAAATCCCTTTTGCCTTTAACATTTCAAATCGTTAAATTGCATATTACTGCAGAATCGAAGTCAATGCCACCCGAATCCAGCGCACGGCCACGTAAACGTATTAGCTACGTGACTCTGCGTTTTATGACGTGTCAGATTTTTAGCCGGCTGGACCGAAAGGATGAGTTATGTGTACAATATGAAGGACCGATTTTTCCTACTAATATTATTATATCATGAGTGCAAAAGTTTGTGAGTTTGTATCATCATCATCATCATCATCATGTCAGCCGAGTGAGTTTGTGTATGTGTGTGCTTTTGTTACTCCTTCACGCTTCAACAGCTTGGATGAAATTTACTATGAAGATAAAATATGTAACTGGACATCAGTAATAACATCATCATCATCATCAGCCAGAGGACGTCCACTGCTGAACAAAGGCCTCTTAGAACGCCACAATGAACGACAACTCGCCACTTGCATCCACCGGTTGCAACTCTCACGATGTCGTCAGTCCACCTCAGTCAGCCGTCAGTGGGAGGCCTGCCAACGCTTCGTCTTCCGGTTCGCGCTCTCCACTCGAGATCTTTTCTCCCCCAACTTTTATCTGTTCAATAATAATGGGGTACTTTAGCAATAGGAATAACATATAGACATAGTCATAGTCATATAGTTTATTGCAATTATGACGTGGTAAGTATAAAAGGTCTACAGTGTGGTGTGATAGCTGATATTCTCGGGAATAGAGGTAAGCTATCTAAATCTCATCCGCTGGGTATATAATCATGAAATTTGACACTGTTGTCTAAAAAAATGTCTATAAAAACTACGAAATAACTTTTGAAAATTTCCACTAGAATTTAGTTAACTTCCGGAATTCACTTGGGATGTAAAGAAATTTATGATGTAAGCTTAGATGAATGATTGGTCTCGCGCGCTCGCTCGACTAGATACCGCCGGCGTACTTGTCAAATGCGGCAACAAATAGTACGCCGAATTCGGCGTACCCGAGCCCGAGGCGAGTCAGTCGCCTTGCAAACTGTGCGTAAGGTGCATGTACCGAATTTTTGTTAAATTTTGGTCATAAACCGAAGTAAAATGCCAGTTTTCGCAGTGAAACTGTTTAAAAATAATACTACAAGAAATAAGAAGGACACTGGGATCACATACCATCAGTAAATATCGTATAATTTCGAAATAACAAAATAAAATAACATGAACCCTAAACGCCATTCTGTGTTGCCACGTACACAAGAATCAAATTCCCCGTGGTTGATATTTTAATAAATGAATTTTATTGTTATCATCATTAAATGATGATAAATTTTAATAACTTATTTTATTTAAGTATCTAACGTAATTATTATATATACATAACCTAGTTCTATATTATTTAATGTTTATCTTTGTGATATATACACTGAAGGTGTATAAATTGTTACCCGACACTATTTAATTAAGGGGTGAATGTGTCTTAAAATTAAAAATGTTTTTCGTCTTCCATTCAAAAAGCCCAATCAGCTGATTTACTTAGGTATTACGGGAAAAGAAAAAATTTTTTTTTGTATTTCTACCCATTTTCCTGAAATGTTAACTTTTTACCCGACTGCCCGAAGGAGGGTTATGTTTTTCAAGCGTATGTATGTAAGTATGTATGTATGCATGTATGTATATTTTGTAAACATTTTTTTATTTTAGTCTTAATTAACCTGTACATTATATTAGGTTTAACTATAGGTGCAACGTGTTATCTTAAGTACGCAAAACTTCTTAGTTGGTGACTCAGTCCATGAATTTTTAGTAATAATTTGTAAATATTGAATGTCCTTAAATATATATATTTTTTAATTAAAAGTGAGGCCTGATCATTGATATACCTACATCATACCTACCATTTTTTTAAAGAAGAAACCTACGCCTAACCTATATACAAACATATTAATACATTCACTCTTAATTACTTCTTAATTTCTAAGTATTTCCCAAGATACATTTTGTAACCAGTAACTTAATAGACCACAGAATAATTTATTTTCCCAATAATTCGGGTAACAGTGGAGCAGGTGGCAACACAATTCGTCACGCACACTAGCATCCTTGCAAATTGTCTTACACCGTTCTTACGCACACTACAATATTCAGTTGCCGCATTCACGAACCTTTTGTTTTTAGGTGCGCGGTATCTAGTCGAGCGAGCGCGCGAGACCAATCATTCATCTAAGGATGTAAGAATAAGATGCAGAGGTTCTTGTATCAGGAAATAAAGAAAAACTAAGTAGATTAAGGATGGTTCTGTCAGTTTCACAACAATACAACTAAATACAATACAATACAACCTTATAGTAGTAAAGCTAAAACTAAATCAAGTGCTGAAGCGAAAGGACACTAAAAAGGGCTCTTAAAAGTCTTATTATTCTGAAAGTAGGCTGAAAAGGGCTCTTTTACACGTCACTTTTTTTAAACTACCAACGCTTTCGGAAAGAACATCATTGCCAAGAAGAATGCGGCGCAAGAAACATGGCAGAGTTTCTTTTTTTCAAAATAAACTAAAATAAATAATTACTTACAAACAAAATAAATATAAATCTCTACTTCTCCCTATACCTATCCCTCCAGTCAACATGTATTCCGTTTATGTGTTTCTACACTGGTAGCTGGTAGAGAACTTAGTGGTATGAGTAAGGGAGGTAATATACGTTATTATTTGTATCATTTTACCTCAAGGGTAATTATTTGTCGAAAATATCTACGAATATCCATGCACGTAACTCTGTTTGCGACACGTCGAAAAAATATCCAACAAATAAATCAAAACGCAATTCAACGAAATCTCCTCTGATTTGAAAAGCTTTCGGCATAAATAAGATAAAATCCGTTGTCTGGATAATAAACTGGAACCTAATGGATTGAATTACGAAGAGCCTAGCAAATTCAGTGTTTTCGAGAAATCTTATCTGCCCTTTGAGACATTGGAATGAGATGGTTTTGGTTTTGTACAAAGATAAGTCTGCTTCAAGGTTTTGGTAAATGGTTGTGATTCAGCCGTAGGTGAACGACATTTTAATGAAAGTGTTTGACTAAATCCGTCTATAAAGTGTTTGGAGAGCACACACCTATTATAGAGGGACGTGGTACAGCTTGAATTACTGCAATTAGAGATTTTCAATTTAGTAGAAATGTTCCTTGAGGATGGTAGATTAAGGGATTATTTAATTTTCCAGGTGGCTGGCCAGTTTTTTGATTTTTCTCGGAAATGAAGCAGATATTGTAACCTCTTTGTTAAACAGTGGACGTCTTCCGGCTGATGATGATGATGATTTACATGATAAGGATGATAATGCAATTTGCTGTCAGCAAAAAAGATTTTATAAAACCCACATAAAAATCTAATCTCAAAACACAAGCCAGCGAAACTCATGGAGGACCAGATTGGAATAACGAATGTGACACAATGAGGCCATCTTTGATTCACAAAGCTCACCCGGCACATAGCTTGTTAGCCACATGTAGTAAGGTGCTGCCAGACCAAAACACTCATTCAGCGCTAACAGCTATTCAAAAAACGCCAAATATACGAGTTGCAGTAAAAAAAAAAACATGGTGGAAAAGTATGCATAAATCTGTGAAGTAATTAATGGTGTGTATGAAGTTCGCTATCTGCACTGGGCTGGTGTTGAACTACGTCCCAACTCCCAAGCCCTCTCATCCTGAACGGAAGCCTGTTCATACCAGTACAGGCTGGAATAAAATGATGATTTACATTCAAAGTTTTTTTAAGGCAGTCGTTTTTTTTAATTTTTTCTTTTCTTTTACATATTTTTTTGATGTTCCTGTGAAAATGGTTGCTTAAAAGTGTTATATTACTAATTAAGCACTTAGTAAGTGAAAGTTAAGTTACGTTGATATGCTTTTGAGACAATTAAAAAAAAACTAACAGCACCTAGAGGACAACAACCTAAAGACATAATAAAAAATCAGTCAAGTGCGAGTCAGACTCGCGCTCGAAGGGTTCAGTAAGTACCATCTATACAACATTCGTTAGACATCAGCAAAAAACGGCAAAAAATCACGTTTGTCGTATGGGAGCCTCCTTAAATTTATTTTATTCCATTTTTAGTATTTGTTGTTATAGCGGCCACAGTTATACATAATCAGTGAAAATTTTAACTATCTAGCTATCACGGCTCTTGAGATACAACCTGGTGACAGACGAATGGACGAAAGGACAGCGAAGTCTTAGTAATAGGGTTTCCGTTTTTACCCTTTGGGTACGGAACCCTAAAAAATGAAGTGAAGAGGGTATTGGGCATTTATTGTGCAATCGTGCTTCATTAGTCCATATCTCCGCTTACCATTAATCGTGTAGTGGTTATACCTGTTCCTTCTGCCACACAGTGCAAGGGACTGGCAAACACATTCTATATTAGTTTATTGTTTATTTGTATTCTGTGTGCCTATCCTGTATTGTTCATGTTGGCAAATAAATCAATCTTCTTCTTCTTCTTCTAAACGCAAGCCTTATTATGTATTAAAAAAAAACCCGGCCAAGTGCAGAGTCAGAATCGCGCACCGAGGGTTCCGTACAAACCTATAGGTAGTAACTTTAAAATTATTAAAAATATATTTTTTATATGATGTAACTAAAAATTTACGGTTTTCGCAATTTTTCCTTTATCTGTGCTATAAGACGTTGCTTCGTACCAAGCGTGAACCTCCACGCGTTCCTGAGAAACAGGATCTTGACAGACGGATGGACGGACAACAAAGTGATCCTATAAGGGTTCCGTTTTTCCTTTGAGGTACGGAACCCTAAAAACGGAAAAATGCTAGCAGTCAATGTGTCAAAAAAAACACCAGATGTGGCGCCGAATGCGCTGTAATGGCAACACTGCACGTACAGGCTTACTGTCAATCAAAACCTCCACGAAAAAAGTCCGAATAAGATTGTTCACAATAAAGCTGGGTCTAACGAGTTCTCGCGAGCACAAAGGATATCTCGATATCTCGGGTGAATATCGGGCGACAGTCTAAGATACAGTAGTAGAAATACGTAACCTCATCTGTTATTTGAGGTTATACCTTTTTTTGCATAATCGCGTATCGCATAGTTATCGTTTTATAATTATCATGTCGCATAACCTCTTTTGTACAAAACCCACCTGTGGTGAGTATTTGTTTGACTTAAGCTTGATTTCTCATTACTGATTCGTTTTAGCAAGAGACAGATTATTACTATTTTTTTAAAATCTCTTGACAAAGTGACCGTGATCGTCGGTTAAGGATCAGAACTGTACTGAACTTTTATGAGACTTTCTTGGAATAATAGGTTTCCTCTTGACTTTCACACCACAGTGCTGGAGTGTGCAGTTCGTTGTTATCTGTGTAGCGAGCGCTGCTGCTCAGTCTCGCATCCTTTAGAAGCATTTTACGAAACCCACGAGAAGAAATGGGCTCATTTCAAAAACCATGATCGTGCTAATAATTTGCAGGATATTGAATAATTATTCGCTATTCGCAAAAACAGTTTTACAGTACACAATTACAAGTTATGACAAAAAATAAATAAAAGTAAGTTCTTGCGAAGTCGCGAAACGGTTCCAGCTAAGCATAGTGTTGGCCGAGCACACAAAAAATAATAAAAATAAAATAAAAACAAACAAAGTGAGAGAAAATCGAAAATAACACAACAATCCACGTCCCTATAACCAAAAAATGGTCAAAATCAAGAGTTGTCTAATACCGTATTTATCTAGTAAAGCTTTGACATCATCAAAATAACATACAAGGGTAAATAATTTCTACAACAGTATCCTAGACTAGGTGGGTCTTGGTAGATATCGGGGGTATCTCAATTGTGAGCGCGTCATTGTGCCATCGATTACACGTCGCGCCTTTATCTGCTTCATTTATCATTGCATAAAACTGTCGGTCTTTGAATGTGGTTTGAAACGATAGATCATTTTCGTGGCCATTTTGAAATTTAGTTTCTGATGTTTGGTTTGTTGACATTTGGATAGCGTTTCGAATGATAGTTAAAGTCAATCTTCTTAAGTCTTTAGGTTGTTGCAGAAAATCTTGACTGAAAAAAAGTGAAGGAAAATATCGTGAAGAAGCCTGCACAAACCTGTGAATCAATTCAAACGAGTGTGTGAAGTTAATATAAATAAAGTAATATTTATTAATGAAACATAGTTACGAACCACCGAAACGAAACTCGCGTAAGTTTACATAAAAAAACGCATCGAAATCGGTCTTTTCGTTTGAGAGCTACGATGCCACAGACAGGCAGTCAGTGGCGTCAAATTTATTTATAACGCTCCTTTTTTGCGTCGGAGGTTAAAAATGCATTTGGTTTCAAAGCTTACTAGAAAAACAAAAACCTGCCAAGTACGAGCCGGACTCGCGCACGACGGGTTCCGCACCATCTATACAACATTCATTAGACATAAGCAAAAACGGCAAAAAATCACGTTTGTTTTATGAGAGCCCACCTTAAATATTTATTTTATTCTGTTTCTATTTGTTGTTATAGCTGCCACAATAATACATAATCTGTGAAAATTTAAACTTTCTATATATCACTGTTCATGAGATTGGTCCCGGTTCGATTCCCGTGTCGGGGCAGATATTTGTATGAAAAATACGAATGTTTGTTCTCGGGTCTTGGGTGTTTACTATGTATTTAAGTATGTAACTATCTATATAATATATTTATCCGTTGCTTAGTACCCATAACACAAGCTTTGCTAAGCTTACTTTGGGACTAGGTAAATTGGTGTGAATTGTCCCGTGATATTTATTTTATTTTATTTATTTATGAGATACAGCCTGATGACAGACGGACGGACGGACGGACTTACAGCGAAGTCATAGTAATAGGGTTTCCGTTTGTACCCGTTGGGTACGAAACCCAAAAAAGGAAGAAGTTTGGTTACTGTACAAAGGGTATGAGACATTAACAATACAATACAATAACTCTTTATTGCACACCAACACATAGTAACAGTACAGAAAATACAGGTATATGGAGATTTACCAAGGTAAGCAAAAGGCGACCTTATCGCTTCAGAGACAGCTTTACGAATACATAGACTTAGGTAAAGGAACTTAAGACTAATCTGTGCAAATACTAGGCGGTTATATTTTTCAGCAAAGACGCTTAGAAGCCGTTTGAGTTCTGTCTGATACAGCTAATTCGTAATATTGAATTGAATTGCGTCAAAGTCAAAGTCAAAATATCTATTCAATTTACCTATAACAAGCACTTACGAGAATGAATGTCAAAAAAAAAAATCTACCACCGGTTCGGAAAAACCTCTGTTGAGAAGAATCCGGCAAGAAACTGAACCTGTATATTTTTTTAAACAGATTTACAATATTAAATGATACATCATAAGTATTTGAAACAACTTTATTTTTAACACAGTAGGTTTGCTATTTGAAGTAAGGTATCGCCAATACGGATCGGAATTATTTCCAAATATCCCTGCCCATGATATAATCATTAACTTTATAATACGCCTTAGATATTAATGTCTTCTTGACAATAGATCTGAATTTTGTATCCGTTTCATTGGTAATATTTTTTGGAATTTTATTATAAAAACGTTTGCAATTTCCCAGAAACGATTTTTTTGGTTTTAGCCAGTCTGTAAGATGGAACTTCAAGCTTCCCTGTGTGTAAAACAAAAACGTTTGTTCATGACAAATGTAAACCTGATACTTCATAAGGCGCTCAGTCCGCACATTCTCCAAACAAAACAAACTTCCAAATCACTTTTACTAAGTATCTCAATTTATTTTTTATTGTCGAAAGCTCGTCAAAGTTTCAAATTGATTCACCATCCGCGGAGGCTCCTTTAACTTCTTTTTAATTAAATGGAGGGCATCTAATCGCCACCCAGAATTACCTAGCGTTTTATCTTATTCATCTTAAAAAGTTTTCCCTTTGAAGATAATTTCTGCGTGAGTACGTCGGTTTATTTTAATTTGCTTCCATTACATTACGTTTTTTGAGATAAATTCTAAGGTTTCCGATGAGTTTTATACCTTCTTTTCGTGTTTAAAATTGTTGAATGGAAGAAGCAAACAGGGCTTGTAATGTAATAGAATGTAGCGGATAAAATTTGAAATATAGGTCAAATTTTTAATTAAGAGTTGTTGAATAAAAAAGAAGTTTAAGGTAAATGTCCCAGTGCTCAGCATAAATTATTAAATAATATAAAAGCTGTGCCGTTTGATTTCAGAAGGGTTATTGATCTCACGCGCATTGGCTCAGATAAGCTAAGTACGGCCAATAACTGTAATAATTCAAGACTATTCTTTTGTTTTTTTTAATGTAGATTTTTTTGGACTAACTAGGTTTTTAATTTTGTCAAATTAAGGGTAAATCAACAAGGACAAATCGTAATGACTTTTCCTCCGAAAAAGTTCCAAACCTAATAAAATTAGTTCAAATTATGTTAAAAGGTATATGACTCACCACCCAAACTTCCCCTAAAAAGCAAAGATGGCAAGTATTGGCACAATGAAAAGCACTTGAACAAGTACAACGTACGAGGTCTAAGTGCTAGTCACAGGTACGGCCAAGGAGTTTATTTACCTTAGCTATTAGCAAACAAAAGAAGAAAACATAGTTTATTTTAATGTAGCAGATGAAATTTTTAAATGGCTCCCACTGAAAACCCTGGGGCCCACTTTATACTATTTGATGTTTTCTTAATAACTTACGATTTTCTGTAATTAAAATTAATTTGTCTCCAAGTACCTGTAACAAAGGATGATGATATTAGAAGATGCATCACCTTAGGCTGCTATTTACTCATAGACACTAATAATTCTCAAGCAAACTTAGCCGTTATAGTTTTCCTTGAAAGTTTGATATAATTACTACCATCCTGAATTTTATAAAAATTTTCCTCCCATCGGTTTAGATTTAGAAGGGGGCGGGACGCTCGATTTTCATGAAAATTTGCACTATAAAGTTGAATATTTCGCAAACAAATCACTGAATCTAAAAATCGTCTTAGCAAACCCCTAATGGTTAAAGACCTATCCAACGATACCCCACACTATAGGGTTGGATGAGAAAAAAAAACACCCCCACTTTACTTTTATTGGAGGTACCCTAAAAAAATTTTTTTTACAATTTTTTATTGTACCATTTTGTCGGCATAGTTTACATATATATATCCGTGCAAAATTACAGCTTTCTAGCAAAGCCGCGGACGGACAGACAGACAGACAGACAGACATGGCGAAACTATAAGGGTTCCGTTTTAACTATTTTGGCTCCAGAACCCTAAAAACGATTGTAATTCATTACGTGATGTGAAAGTTCATTAGAAAACAAGGCTTACGTTTTAAACTTTCGCGATTCTTACTCATAACCCCCTTCCCTTCCAGGGATAAGTTCGTCTTTGTACCAGCTCTTTTTGTTTTGTCGTTTTTTATATTACTTTTGTGTTTTATGCACAATAAAGTGTTTACATACATACATAACTAATGTTTATCGCGACGTATGTAATCACGACTAAGTACTATAAAATTATTATGTAGCTCAACGTTTCAACCACATTACAGTGGCCGTGGTCACAAGTTTACTGAATTGTTGGATATACTTTGGTCGAATTCAAACTCAAGCCTAAATGAACCTGCATGAAACCAATGAAATAGACATATAAACGTAAAGAGCTGGCAGCTTCCTTGCACAACGTATCAGCATTGCTATACAGCGAGGAAATGCTGTCAGCAGCTTTTGGTCCATGCCGCGGGGGGATCCTTTTACAATTTTTTTCTAGTTGTAGTTTAGTTATTAGTTACTTTTATTTTACTTTTAGTAATATTTTATCTTCAAAGCCAAGCCGCAGTTACTTAGCAAGCAATTTAGTTACTAAAATTTCATACAATGAAGGGAATTAGTAGGATTTAATTTAAATTAGAAACGTATACATAAATAAAAAATAAAATAAATATCACGGGACAATTCACACCAATTGACTTAGTCCCAAAGTAAGCTTAGCAAAGCTTGTGTCTTGTGTTATGGGTACTAAGCAACGCATAAATATAATTATATAAATATAGATACATATTTAAATACATATTAAACACCCAAGACCAGAGAACAAACATTCGTATTTTTCATACAAATATCTGCCCCGACACGGGAATCGAACCCGGGACCTCAAGCTTCGTAGTCAGGGTTATCTAACCACTAGGCCATCTGGTCGTCTAAAGTATACATATAACATAAAAAAACATAACCATCAGGCAGTCGGATAAAAATCTTCCCTCAACAACAATTTTAATATCGCTCCCGAATTCAACAATTAACATAATCCCAATTCAAAACAATTCAAAAGGGCATTACAGATGTACGAAGATTAATAATATGTCACCAGAAGGACTCCGAAAAATTAACAGCCCTCTCGGCCACTATCTGAAAATAAATTCAGCTGAAATTCTACGGTCGGCGGCTTAATCCAAGAACTGAAAGGGTACCTGCGCTAAACGCCTAAGTACATACGTACGGGCCTTTTTGATGCCCCACAGCGGACTGTGCCACAAAACTGTGATGATACTGCCGCATGCGACAAAGAATGATCTTTGAAAGCCTGTCCAGAGGACGTTAAGAAATATAATTTGTGGTGTTGCGGGCGTCCAGGCGCGATGCTTACTGTCCATCAGATTAGTCACTCGAAAAATGAAAATGTATATTATGTAAGTAGCCCGTAAAGGGCTCTTTTGAATCGCTGTCACTTTTTTATAGTACCAGAGCATTCGGAAAGATCATCATTGTCAAGAATTATGCGCTGCAAGAAACTTGGCAAAAAGTTTTTTTTCCAAACAATGATTATATTGCCATTATTTTAACAATTAAAAGCCAGCAAAGCAAATTGAATTTCAAATCTAAGGATAAAAAATAAGATGTTTACATTTTACAGGGATGCAGGGGTTAATTACTCACCTAACGCTAAACATCTTAAGAGATGAGATCTACCGATCATGATAAAGATTAATTATGTATCCCTATACGTATCTATGTTTAGTGGAAGTATCAAATATTTTCACCGTCAAAAAAGGATATAGAGATATGTATAAAGTTGCACGCACTTACACTTATTTGTTTACCTACTAGACTAATTTACGTAAATGTAGTCTTTGGATGGTTTTAGCCGCTCGCGTCACAAGCGGCATGAGTGTCAGAGTTATTGTTAACCATTACTTTCTTATTAAAACCAACAAGTTCACCTTTAGGTTACAGCGATTTATAAAGGCACGAGTAGCCACACTCTGGCCAGCGAAAACTGTCCACGCATTTTTTACGAAACTTTAATCTGGTATCATTTTTGAGATTGTCAAAATTGACATATTTCCATTCTAGCCCGGCTTAGATAATTTTGAAACTTCTGCTATAAGAAATAAATAAATTACTTTTTGTTTAATTCAACCTCCTACCATCCTCAATATGTTATAAGATTATGTTACAATTAAAATGTTAGAAGATATATTCAATGCCAATCTGGTCTGGACTGTACGTTAATAGCACTGACAAAGGTAATGAAATGAATTTTGATGCAGCTTGAAGAGTCCCAAGTATAATTTAATATCTGGAAAATTTAATTAATACCTAAGTTTCAACATCGTTTAATCAGTGTACAGCAAGTAATGTCAGTCTATTTTTTTATTTTCCGTGGTTTCTCGTGAACAGGTTTCGTTGGCCAGAGTCTACCACTCACAAAATGCTAGGGAAAATAGTTGCATGCGACACTATGCCGCATGGTGTAAGTCCACCGTGAGAGGGACTTTCGGTACAGCGCCCTTGGGTCCGCTTACCACAAAGGGTCGACATTAAAAAGGACCAGAAATGTTATCCCCAACCCGAGCCGAATTATTAAATATTCTCCGAGTATTTTTAATATTACTTTATATCAAGGGACTCGTTCTTTGATAAGGTTTTTGGATAAACGAAAATGTAGTGAAAGCTAAGTAAGTAAATAGTAATGTAAGACCAGAAAGTTACCTTTTAGTATCGTTCATTTATGGGAATTATGTTCCTTTTTAGGATGCCGTATGCGAAGGATGCCTAATCCATGCTAGCCTAAACTAAAATTGTTTGAACTGTGTCCTCTCAAGCAGAGGACCGTGGGTTCGAATTCATGTGCGTACTGTTAAAATAGGTACTCTATTGTTGTCTATAGGTACTGGATATTTTTATAAGCTTTAATTGTAATCAAATTTGTATTTCCTTATATTTAAACTTGACTGGCATAATTGTTTATACCTTACTTCAATACAAATTCCAATCAAAGCATGTCGTTTCTTTAACAACTTTCTACACGTACTAATTACATTTGGAATTTACCACGAGCTTTACGGTATAGGAAAACATGGATTTAAGAACTCAGCCCATACACCTGCGAATTCATTGGTGTGTGAAGTTCTCGATTCGCAATGTTCACGAGTAGGAAATACGGCCCAAGCCCTCTCATTCGGGTAGTATTTTAACATAAAAAAGACCTTTTTTTATCCAAAAAATCTGGCATCATATTTGCGGCTTTTGCTGTTGAAACGTTTGGTCCGTGGGGTCCCGAAGCAAAAACACTGTTTAAATTAAAAAAGAATCTTGACCGTTCCACTGGTGACCATAGGGCTGGCTTTTCCCTCGGTCAACGTATTGGTATTCTAATACAACGAGGAAACGCAGCCAACCTCATGGGCAACCTGCCCAATAGCAGCGACTTGGGTGATATTTGTAAATATAGATTTTAAGGATTAGAGTAATTTAATAAAATATTCGTAAAAATCTCGTATTTATAGAAGTCATATCTAGTGATCGTTATCAACGTGCACTTTTTGTAGCAAAGTATGGTTGCCAAAAAAACAAATACACAAGTATTTTAAACTTATATATTTCACAAATTATGAGATTTATATACATATTTATAATCATTTATCCAAATTATACTGAATAAATGACTAAAATTTGCTGGCACGTTGTTTAGAAAAAATCCATTTTAAAATAACTAAATAACCTTTGTACGTTAACAGAAGTAACAGGAAAGTAATTTAAGTATTTAATTATTATTAAATAAATTAATAATGTCATTTGACGTATATTGTTTAAAAAAAAAATATGGGCGAAAAAGGATTTGCACCGTGAAGAGTTATTGTTATCTGGAGGTGTAATCCTAAGAAGGTAAGTATTTAAATGAGCTAAAAGAATTTCCTTGCTCACCCGCGACCTTACGATAGCTAAGCTTATGCAAAATATGCGTGTTCATGCAGTTCCTCCACCTCCACACTGTAAGAACACACACAAATCACACAAACCCATCTATCACCACCACCACACTACACTGACGCGTTTCGAACTCAACCAGAGCTCATCTTTAGAGTGACACAACCGTACACCATGCTACCAGTTGCTAGACTCCAGTCAGTGGTAAGTATTTATTTTATATTAAATATAATGACCCGGATAACTCACGTCTTAAATCGAGTTTAGCTCGACATGTTTCGGGCTAATCCGTAGCCCTTCGTCTTCGGAGCAACGCGACTCAGCGGCTGCTGCAACACGCGCACTGCGCGCCGCCGCTCTGCTCGCGCGACTACCCGACGAAACTGACACCGGCACACAACTACCCGCGTTTTCATCATCATTACAACTGTCAAATGTAGGGTAGCACACAACACTAACAACATCGCTCTGTAAAGGTACGTTCACACACACCGATGACGCAGCACGAGTATTTAACACCGTTTTCCAACTCGGAGGTACCGTCCAACCACTATCCCGGTTGAAATTCGGCCGACGACTAATCTCGATGGCTTCACGCACTTTCCGCGGAATGAAAAATTTCTCTCTCGCAAGTACAGATACCTTATCAAATCTGATATAGTGCGTCGAATCCGTATGGTGTGATTTATTTTATAGTTAAGAACAAAAGTAAATACATATTCAATGTATTTGTTTTTTCTGCCAACCATACTCTTTGCTACGGAAAGTGCACGTAGATAACGATCACTAGTCATAATATCTACATAGAGTAGAAGTTAATTATTCTAATTTTAGTCAGCCCAATTCGTCACGCTTAGTAGACGTCGACAATCAAGCTTTTCTTCGAAACGGCTGTAATACGTCACTTTGTTTCGTTATTCGCCAGTCCGCTGTCTCCAGATATTGACCAAACCTGCCTCATTACGGCCGATTCACAAAGCTCACGCAAAAAGTCAATAACAAACCGTATTTTTCATGAAAACCACAAACTACCCGCCCACCGAGCGGAAGTCCGGTAAATGCCTCAATTTACCAAATCCGTGATTCCGCGAAAGCCTTAATACCTGCGCGATAATCGTCGGCATTTTCTTTTTTCCCTTGAGAAATTCTGAGGAATGTCCCGTTATTTAGAGACACATTATTTTACGAATTTACCAAAAGGTCCGCCTGACCTCAATAAAGGAGGACAATTTTACTCGTTGTCTATTATCTTAGATGGGAATGCCACAGACGCTTTCTGATATTATTACTTCTGTGTTCCGGGTGATTTTCGTTACAGTTGTTAAAGATTAAACTGATTCTTCTTATAAAGTAAAAAAGTAAAAATCTTTATTTATAAACAAAAGAATGCTACACATACAACAAATACAGTTTGTGAAATTGGTTAAGTTTCCGTATGATAGTTTTCTCATTATGTAAGTTGTAAGTATTTATTTTAGTAGGTCGGTATGTACCTAATATTAGTCTCGTACAATATTAGATACTCTGGAAGACATAAGTTTTTCCTCGCAAATCAGCAGGACCATTTTGATATACAAATAATTTATGAATCTCATGCATTACTTTGCGAAGATCAATGATAAAAAGTAATTTGGTACACTATTATATTCTAACAATCTCAGAAGTCTACCGGGCTCGAACCCACGGCACTCTGATTGAGAACCCATAAGTCATTTTTAGGGTTCCGGAGCCAAAATGGCAAAAACGGAACCCTTATATAGTTTCCTCAAGTCCGTCTGTCTGTCTGTCCGTCCGTATGTCACAGGCATTTTACTCGAACACTACAAGATGTATATCAATGAAATTTCGAGTACAGATGTCTTGTAAAAGCCGCTATTTAGTTTTGTAGTTGAATTACAAAAATAAATATAGGAGGGGCACTCCATACACGTAACAGAAACTGATTTTTTTTTTAACTCGCATTAACGTGTGGCACGTAGTTCGACAGCTCTTTTGAAAAGATAATAAGTTTTTAAAAAAAATTGATTAAGTGAAGATTTCCGGAAATAATCGCTCCCAAAGTAGCAAAAGTTGTCCCCCCCCCCCTATCTTGTAAACCGTTTGTCCAAAAAATATGGAAAGGTAACGCTTAACAAATACTTTCAACGAAAATTGGTTTCAACATGATCGGGTATACCGTTTTTGAGTTATTGCCTTCTCAACAAAAGGACGTAAGTGCCGTGAAGATACTTGTTTTTTTTGTAATGGCTACGGAACCCTATTTTGGGCGTGTCCGACTCGCTCTTGGCCAGTTTTTTATCATACCATGACAAATTGCCAATCTGCTCATAGCAATAACTGGACTTTTCAAAGCGAGCAACTTCATTCAAAAACTGTCCATACAAAGCCAACTATCAGAACACCGTTCGCGAACAATCCGAAACAATGATTTTCCAAAAGCCATCCAGCGCGACATCATGCAGTTTTACAGAGACAGCCTATGAGCGACACCGCCATACTGGGACACGAAACACTAACCACATATTTTATTCACTGACGACCACTGTGTGGGGTGCAGGGAACGAGCGGCTAGATAAAACATCTGCTACTCTATGTCATAGTGCAACACGTGCAACATAGTAAAACGTGGGCATTGTTTGACGGATATAATGTAAAGTCAAGGGCATAAATATAAACTTTACAAAGACGTCAAAAATATCTATACACCTTTATGCCACTAAACATAAGGTCGATGTATACATATATTTCCGCGGACCGGGAGACGAGCTGACGAGCGACCTGGTTAAGATCGGGATCGCGTTGGATGCGGAAAGCACAAGACCGGTCTGAGTGGAGAGCCTTGGAGGAGGCCTATGGCGCGCGTGTGTGTGTGTGTGTGTGTGTGTGTGTGTGTGTGTGTGTGTGTGCGCGCGCGCGCGTGCGTGCGTGCGTGCGCGTGTGTGTGTGTAATGTAATGTATTTTAATTTACTGTATTACTGTTAAAGCCCCAAAAAACTAAAATAAGATATTTTGGAGTAGGGTCTATCATGGATATCTTATGATATACTAGTGTTTCCCAGTGACTTAGCACGCGTAAAACATTAGATCCTGCAATTCCATTGAAATTCTGGGTTTTTACGAAGTAAGTGGTCTTTAACTTAATTGATGTTGTATTTCAAACAACAGTGCTAAATTTCATGACACTAACTCGTATACCCTGCAAATGAGTTTTTAAAATTTTATCTCAATTCCGTGGGAATATTGGAATAAAAAGTAGCCTATATGTATATTCATACCAATTTCATCCAAATGCTTCCAGTCATTTTAGCGTCAAGGAGTAACAAATACACACACATATTTTAAATTAATTATATGTTTATATGTTACATATATTTCATGAATCTAGCAGATAGAGTACTTTCCTCCAAAATTCATTACCTAAGTTTTCTCTTTTCGCTCTCAGCTTATCCCTTGCACGCTGACGCTCGCTGCAAAATGCAGCGACGAAATATTTTTGTTTTTCGCGCTGCTCTGTCCCTCGAACGGTTCGAATTTTTTAATTTTTAGGGTTCTAGGTATAGGTCAAAACGAACCCTTATAACTTCTTTGCTGTAAAGACAACAGACCGTCCTGTCCGTCCGTCCATCTCTGTCCGTCTATCAAGAACCTAAAAGGCACAGAGGTCATTGTCATTATATCAGCCACAGGACATCCGCCGTTGGGCATATGCTTATCCCATGGATCTCCAGTTGCTTCAGCTCTCTAAATATATTGAGCGGCAAAAAATCTGGCCCTCAAATGTATGCAGTAATAGGTAAACTTGAATGAAGGGTGGGCCAAGTTTTTTGCCCCTTAGTATATTAAAATAAACATTTTTTCACATAAATTTTCAATAACAAGTCTAAAAATTCTAATTGTTTTGTGTCTATCTGTCTATGTCAGTAAGTAGCTATTCAAAATGACCTGTGGGTCAAAAAAATATCAATCAAAATTTACGCAGCATACACACACATTCATTCATCATCATATCAGCTGAAAGACGTCATCTGCTGGACATAGGCTAATCTTAAGCTAAGAAGATCCTAACCAGGTCGTCGCTCCATCTTGTTGGAGGCCTACCGACAGCTCGTCTCCCGGTCCGCGGACGCCATTCGAGACCCTTCTGACCCCATCAGCCATCAGTCCTGCGAGCAATGTGCCCCGCCCTCAGCCACTTCAGTTTCGCAATTCTTCGGGCTATGTCGGTAACCTTAGTTCTACTGCAGATATCATCATTTCTGATTCTATCCCGCAGAGAAAACTCGAGCATTCCTCCATAGCCCTCTGAGTGACTTTGGGCTCATGAAGCTCATCGTTAGAGCCCACATCTCAGATCCATGCTATCACTGGCAACACACTGAAAGATTTTTGACTTTAATTTTGATATTTATGGCCACCTACAAAATTATACGGATCCCTCGGCACTCAAGCTTGTCTCGCACGTGGCCAGTTTTCCTGTTTCATACAGCCTCGGGTTTTTGGGTTTTTAGGGCGTGTAAATCCAACGGCACACGGAAAATCTAGCATAGTTATTTTCACTTGAAAGAGTGGGAACAATCTGGCTGTTGGAGGAATGATTGGTATTATAGTCCTTGCGCACGTACGGATTTGCAAGGGTCGTTTCTGTCCAGGCAGAGATTTTGACGGATTGTAGGTATATAGACTTTTAAAAAGCTGTGGTGGCCTACTGGTTTGACCTATCGCTTTTCAAGCAGAGGATCGTGGGTTCAAAGTTCAAACCCCGAATCGCACCACTGATTTTTTCGAAATTCATGTGCGAAAATATATTTGTTTGCCACGAGATTTACGGTGAAGGTACACATCGTAAGGAAACCTGCCGTGAGGAACTACGGTCCAAACCTCACTCTGAGAGGAGGCTTGTGCCCAGCAGTGGGACGTATATAGCACGGATGATGATGTTGACTTTTAGTGGATCATCATCATCCCAGCCTATATACGTCCCACTACTGGGCACAGGCCTCCTCTCAGAACAAGAGGGCTTGGGCCATAGTTCCCACGCGGGCCCAGTGCGGATTGGGAACTTTTAGTGGATAACTGTGGGATTTTAATGGCTAAAATCATTTATAGTTCTAATTAGCCCATTATCATAACAATACTCTGGTTGAGAAGCCATAAGTGAAGTTCCTAGGCCATCAAGACCAGTCATCATCATCATCATCAGCCGGAAGACGTCCACGCTGAACCCTCCCCCCTAGAACGCCACAATGAACGACAACTCGCCACTTGCATCCTCCGGTTTCGTTTCTCGCAACTCTCACGATGTCGTCAGTCCACCTGGTGGGAGGCCTGCCAACGCTTCGTCTTCCGGTTCGTGGTCGCCACTCGAGGACTTTTCTCCCCCAACGGTTATCTGGCCCGCCCATTGCCACTTCAACTTACTTAATATATTATATGTATATCGATTGCAAGAGGTTGAAAATAGCCTGAATGGCTTCTAGAAAAAAATGGTACAGCCTTGTTTCTATTTTGGTCGACTTAGTGAACCGTACTCCCAGAATCCTAATGTGAAATATAAATAATAAATATTCGTTCAACAACCGGACCCATTACTGAACTTTTTATGCTTGTCATGATTTTTAGTTCATCTCGACTGTGTTTTTTTTTAATCGACTGTATGGCAAACGAGCAAGTGGGTCTCCTGATGGTAAGAGATCACCACCGCCCATAAACATCTGCAATACCAGGGTTATTGCAGATGCGTTGCCAACCTAGAGGCCTAATATGGGATAACTCAAGTGCCAGTAATTTCACCGGCTGTCTTACTCTCCACGCCGAAACACAACCAGTGCAAGCACTGCTGTTTCACGACAGGATTAGCGAGCAAGATGGTGGTGGTGCCACCTGCAAAACTAACTCACTAACTAACTGTGTAACTCGCTGTATTACTTATTAGGTTTTTTTTTAGGTACCTCAGTATGTATCAGTTCAATCGGCTCAGTCATTTCGAATAAGGTTGGCTGTGACTGATGGATGGATAGACAGACAGACACGCGAGTGATCCTATAAAAGTTACACTTTTGCCTTCTGGGGTACGGAATCCTAATAACCGCTTAAATACGAGTACCACGAGTACGTTTTCAACTCGTGAAACAATTGGTAGCTCAGGAGTTTCTCGAACTATTACCGGTAAATAAAAAAAGTTGAACCGCCGGTTGTACGGTAATAGTACAGTACAATGCGGCCTCGTTAACCGTGTGCCGGCTACCCCTGTAGTCATCGTGTAACAATGGTACACTTGGAGTAGCTCAATTTTGCCTCAGGAACAGTAATCAGAGGGACAAACAGTAAAACAAGGTAAGGCGAATTTAATTTTATTTATTTTTTACTAGCCGTTACTCCCGATTCTGTCCGCGAAGAATACGTTTATGGCTATCCCGCGGGAACTATGCAATTTTCCGGGATGAAAGTATTCTATGTCCTTTTCCGGGACTTGAACTATTTGTATACCGAATTTCAGCTAAATCGGTTCAGCGGTTTAGATGTGATTGAGTAACAGACATCCAAAGATTACATTTGTGGCATTATGCTGAGTGGGGACCTATTTAGTGTCATATATGTCTTTGCTCTATTGCTATGTTAATTGTGATGTTTTTATGGCGTTCAATAAATGTATTTTCTATCTTTCTTTCAAACATCCAAACATCTTCACAAACTTTCACATTTACACAAGTTTACTAAATTTCAAGTCGATCGGACTACTTGAAGTGGGTCAAATTTAACTTGCAAGATTTGATCCAAACAAATACGTAAACTAGCAGGGTAGGTAAGTTAAATAGAAGCTTGTAATACAAAGATTTGATTCGAAGTAGTCGATTCACAGAGTTCCTTCTACTAAAGTTAACTTAATGCTGATACAGGATAACCTGTGTGCTGTGAAAACTGACTGAAACTGGTTTCGTCGTACACAATGCTTGCCCTGGATTGCGTAGCGTTTCTATTAATTTTGTAAACGGTTTTACAGAAAATTTTCCTTAATAGTATGAATTCCTTATAAAAGTGGAGATAAAATTGGAGGATTAATTTTAACGGTGTAGTAACTCTGAGTTAAAGCCAAAATGGCAAAAATTGAAAACCACAATTCAAAACTATCGAAACACATTTACAGGCTTATTCAGTCAAACCAACCGAAACACCTGCTGATTTATTTAGAAATACTTGTAATTCTCCTTTATTTTCCCTAACGCCATATTTTATTACAAATATTATAAACTCTATGTCACTCCGACAGTTTTGACGAATTTGTTGTTGTAACTCTTTATTGTAAGTACATAAAACATATGAAAATTACAATAAACAAGAGAAAGAGATGTACGAAGGCGAACTTATCCCTTAAAGGGATCTCTTCCAGTTAACCTTTGAACGATTGAAAGGACAACAGAAACAAGAGTAGACACTACAATGGAAAGATAAAAGGATCGAAAAATTTAAACTAACACCTCACCTCATTATGTTTAAAACTATTCTGCCTTTTAGGCTACATACATACGCTCGAAATACATAATCTTAAGCAGCGTTTCCACGCCATAGAAACTCTTCATTTACCTCGCCTCGCTCCGCTCAGCTGTTTCCACTAGAGATGTGATGTGCGAGTAAATGAAACGTTTGTACTGGTTAATGAAAAACACATCCCTCGCAACACATCCTTGTACATTATTGGTGGAAACTCTGCCTTACACCGTCGAATAAAAAAAATATTAAAAAATTATGAGATACGTTTAAAATAATGTTAACATGCGAAATAACTTATTCCGAAACGAGACAAACCGACACAGTAAATTATTCTGAATAGTAGTGATGCGGGCATTGAATGACCCTTAATGAAATTGTTACAAAACCGCGTTGTTAACATAACTGATCGTTACAGAGTGCAATACGTTTTCGGGAATTACTGCAGCAGCGTATTTACGCACTTATCTCGTGGGTTTACGGTTGTAAGTTGCGCTGACGTGGGCGAATGCAGGTGGAGCGCATTTGTTAGGTGGGCTAATTTAAAAGCGGCAAGACATAAATTGAGACAGTTGTGTTCTAAGCACGTTTGCACGTTAGAATCCGAATATACGCTCATTTTTAGGGTTCCGGAGCCAAAATGGCAAAAACGGAACCCTTATAGTTTCGTCATGTCTGTCTGTCTATCTGTCCGACTGTCTGTCCGTCCGTCCGCGGCTTTGCTCAGGGACTATCAACGCTAGCACGAATATATATGTAAACTATGCCGACAAAATGGTACAATAAAAATTTCAAAAAAAAAAAATTGGTGTACTTACCTCCCATAGACGTAAAGTGGGGGTGATTTTTTTTTCTCGTCCAACCCTATAGTGTGGGGTATCGTTGGATAGGTCTTTTAAAACCATTAGGGGTTTGCTCAGACGTTTTTTTCGATTCAGTGCTATGTTTGCGAAATATTCAACTTTAAAGTGCAAATTTTCATTAAAATCGAGCGTCTTCCCCCCTCTTAAATCTAAAACAGTGGGTGGAAAAAATTAAAAAAAAATCAGGATGGTAGTAAGTATATCAAACTTTCAAGGAAAACTATAACGACTAAGTTAGCTTGAGAATTATTAGTATTTTAAGAGTAAATAGCAGCCTAAGGTATAAAATATACCTAGACTTGGAAGATTCCGTATAAAATACGAAATCCTTAGAAAAATATTACTTAATTTTTTCGTAATGGCTTCGGAACCCTATTTTGGGCGTGTCCGACACGCTTTTGGCCGGTTTTTAAGCTTACTTTTCTAATCCCTTATGGTGAAGCCAGACGAGCGTATTTTTTTGAGTTGTTAGTCGCGTATTTTCGGTCGCATAATTTTGGTTTCAAACAAAAGTCTTATTTGTGTACAGCTCATTTTGAGTCACCGTGTGGCATGAAGTGGACTCTTGTATAAAACGGAAAGCAGCAGATCTATCTATCTATCTATCTATCTATCTATCTATCTATCTATCTATCAAAATTTCTCTTTTCTCCGCCCGCTTCTTCTACGATCTACCACACGCTGCCAGCCTTAACCGGGCTGTTCACGGGCAGACGACGTAAAGCTGGCGGCAAATTGTCAGGCGCAGGATTAGACTGACGGGCGCAAAATAGTTTCGGCTAGTTTTTGAGCAGACTGGAATATTCCTGCGTCGGCCAGGGAGCTCAGGGGATTTTAAGGCGTTGAATATGTTCTACGTAGACTAGCTCACGTGTTTTTTTATTTAGTACCTAACATTTTTTAAACACAAATAAGCTTGCGTTTGACCACAATCACACCAGAGGGCCTACTCCGAAATTCGAAAATCGAAGTTCGTATCGTACCATCTCTGTCACACTCGTATTAAGTATAAGTGTTAGAGGGACGGAACGACACGAACTGAGATTTTGGAATTTTGCAATAGCCCCGCTGATTGTGGGCGACGATGTAGACTAAGATAAAGATGGAAGTAACATAGAGTCTTAACTTGCAGGTGGTAGGACCTTGTGCAAGGTCCGCCCAGATTGCTACCATCATCTTGCTCGCTAATCCTGCCGTGAAGCAGTGCTTGCACTGTTGTGTTTCGGCGTGGAGCGTAAGACAGCCGGCGAAATTACTGGCACTTGACGTATCCCCTAGTGTTACAGATGTTTATGGGCGGTGGTGATCTCTTACTTCTTAGGAGACTCACTTGTTCGTTTGCCATCCAGTCGAATAAAAAAAAGAAGAATCATGTGGAGAAAACGTATGCAGTGGGTTCTACGCAATTCCATACATTTCAGTCCGAAATGTATGTGCCTGCGTACACTTACCCACTGCGTACGTTTACCCTACATGACTAAAGGGGGTCGCGAATATTTAGTACTAGCTTTTCCCGTGCTTTTCCCGCGTGCAATTCGGTTATTGCGCGCTGTTCCCTCGGGAACTGTGCATTTTTCCAGGAAAAAAGTAGCTTATGTCACTTTTGGGCCCATAAACTATCTCTATGCCAAAAATCACGTCGATCCGTCGCTTCGTTTCGACGTGAAAGACGGACAAACATACAAACACATAAAAATAAAAACACACACTTTCGCATTTATAATATTAGTATGGATAACTAAGGGATTGCGTCATGATAATGGTTGAAAAACACTAGGATAGCTTTTAAATTGTTTTATTTTCGCCATGTCCGTCCTTTTTTGGCTGGCTTTACTTTTATTAAGTGTACTTGTATTGTCATCCAAGCTATATACATTCAGAACTGATGTTGTTAGCCATTGAAGAGTTTCGCCCTACGGAGACGATCCTGGCCGAACTGAAAATTTTACTACCAGATAATATTTTTTTTTTTACCGGACACATAAGTTTAATGAATTTCAAGTGAGTTTGACAGAAATCTGACCACTGAAAGTGGATTAAAATTGACTTCTAATCCAACATATGAAGAATATTTCCGTCTGATAACACACAGACAACGGGACAGGTAACAAAATCTTAAGAATAAAATTGTTGCAAGGCTCTATTCTAGGCCTCATTCTATTCCTCTTATATAAGTTCTATGGTTTAACACTTCCCTTGCAATAAGTCTTGTGGTAAATCCTCCGAGGCAGCTCACCCGATGCCATTAACGCGGCGGACCCGTGACAAATCGCGTGCCTCACGCCAGCGGGCCCTTCCACAATGGCAGGGTTCCGCTAATGAAGCAAATGGACCGTGAAGATAATTACGGGGTGACTCGAAGGGTAATTATGATTTGTGAGGGGCGGCGGAGTCATTGGATATCGATTGGAGTCGAGTTGTGTTGATTTAAATGTTTTGGCTTGGTTTAAGGCTTGGTTGGACTTAAGTTCTCGCATTGGTAGCTCTACGAGCATTTTAAGAGCTATCAGTTTCCTGTCGCGTATTGAAGAAATGGGAGACCGTAAGCAAGAAATTTTAATTAATTGTAATTCTTGTGCCTCAGCATGCAAATGGTGTGCACTTATATTACAAATACGAAAGTTTGTAAGTCTGTTAGTTTGTTAATTCATCGCGTCTAAACCCAGTGGTTAACTCAAACTCACAACATTTATTGACA
Source organism: Choristoneura fumiferana (assembly GCF_025370935.1). Classification (NCBI taxonomy): domain Eukaryota; kingdom Metazoa; phylum Arthropoda; class Insecta; order Lepidoptera; family Tortricidae; genus Choristoneura; species Choristoneura fumiferana. The sequence continues at coordinate 16,423,536 of NC_133494.1, forward strand.
ACAAAAACACACTACATCACAACAAAAACACAGTAAAAACATAAATAGAAGAAGAGAGAAAAATTAGAGACATTATTATTAGTGTGATGCCAAAAGGACTCAGCTGACCGCAGCGCTGACCATGACGTAACGTGGTTAGTGGTGTATACCGAATTTTATCTAAACTGGTTAAATAATCAGTTTAGATAAAATTCTGTATACAGATCGTTTGAGTCTCGGATAAGGACATATTAATAATATAGTTTTTATCCCAGAAAATTGCGTGGTTTCCTCTAGGTTGAACGAATTCTGCGTGGACAGAGTCGCGGGTAACTGCTAGTCATTATGCTAGTCATCCTTCCGTTCTACCTGACTCATTTCTTCAGTATAAGAGACAGGAACCCGATAGCGGTTGAACTACTACTACAGTTTTTGTATGCGAAATCTGTCATTTGATTGCGATCTCGAGCATCAGAAACTGTAGGCAATACGTCCTCCGGTTAAAAAAAATTAGATGTTTCTTGACTTGATGGCTGCAGCTTGTGGCCGCGGATCGGCAAGCGCAGCGTCGGATGTTCACCAACGTGATGGAAAAATTATCAGATTACTTGGAGCTCATCATAATCATGGTCATGGAGGTTCATGTGCGGAGTTACATTTTGAAATTTACCACGAGCGTTGCGGTGAAGGAAAACATCGTGAGGAAACCTGCACAAACCTGCGAAGCAATTCAATGGTGCGTGTGAAGTTCCCAATCCGCACTGGGCCCGCGTGGGAAACATGGCCCAAGCCCTCTTGTTCTGAGACGAGGCATGTGCTTAGCAGTGGGACGTATATAGGCTGGGAAGGAACTGGAGGTCTATTGGGGTGTTCTATGTTCAACAGTGGACGTCTTACAGCTGATATGATGATGATGATGAAGACGCATTTTGCGTAAAGTGAAATTTCGCGGTACAAATGAAAGAAAGAGAGAAAATACATTTAAATAAATGAAAGCTAACGCCATAAAATCAATTCCCACCTATACTTCCAGCTTCCTCCACGTCTCTGTTGTCAGTTTAAGCCCCCGCCCAGGCCAGATGGGCGCTGTAGGGCGGCGAACTGGAGGCCAGCAGGCAAGAAGCGGGTAGCGGAGCGGTGGGCTTTTTTTTTCTATGAAATTGACCGTGGTTGACCCCTATCAAACCTGATGTTAAGCCAAGCTTGTTAAGCTTATGTTTGTGTGTTAAGCTGATGTAAATGAACTAAAAGAATTTCTTTACTCACCCATTATTATAGTTAAGTTTATGCAAAATGTGCATGTTCATGCAACAGCATGAATAACAATTCCAACACCACACTGTCACACAAACACATCTATCACTACCACCACAATACACCAGTAATACTAGTAGTTGATTGCATTGATTTAAAAGTTGATGTTTTTACTGCACTAGGTGGTACGGTTAGCATCAAAAGTAGCTGGTTAATTTTTTTTAAATATACCTCGTTGAGTTTCTTGCCGGATTCTTCTCAGCAGTTTTTCCGAACCGGTGGTAGATTTTTGTTGACATTCATAAGTGCTTGTTATAGCCTAAATTGAATAAACATATCGCACACCTAGATCAAAACAGTATTAACTCAAAATTGGTGTATTTTTAGTTAATAGTATATTCGACATCTACAGTTGATGCCGCGTCAGCCAATAAAACAGAACCAAAAATATTCCAAAAACTCGCCGATAGTGGCTTTGTAAGACCCTTTTGCATGCGGCGGTGCCTCACCCCCCACCCGCAAGATCGTAGCATCGTTAGTTGCCGACCGAACACAACGCTGAGTGCACGCTAGCACTTTCATTTAAAACCGATGTATTTCGAGATAAGACTGTTTTGTTGACTGATTAGTGTAATTATTAAGTATTATTTCGAGTTGTTACAGTTTTGATGACTTGGCGTTGCACGACTGATGAATAATAAATTGTTCAAATTAGAGTTAACACTGTTTTGATGACCCAGGTATGGTATTTCTCTATGATTATTTTTAGTTATATCTGTTTTCATGGTTTTAATTATTGCTTTTGAATTGCGTCGCTTTTGTTGAATGAGAATTTATTCTTAATTATAATTTGAACTAACACAGATGGATGACTCTTTTAAGTTTCATAAAACGCAGTAATTTATGTTGAAACTGTTTTTAAATGTCACTTGTTGATTTGCTAGGCATGTTTGAGTTTTATCATTTTTGAGTTAATACGCTTTTTATGATTAATAATAAAAATTTACAATTTAAATACTTGTTTTTAGAAATATGAAGGGACGGGGCGGATATTCGTGCAAATGGTTAAAGAAAAAGAAAAAGAAAATGTTAACTAATATGCCGTCTCATGGCGAAGAGTTTCAAATGGAAAATAGCTTTTCAAAGGGAGAGTTACAAATGTTGACCAGTCAATTGGAACAAAATTCATCACCTGAGGGCCATTTTTCTGTTTCAAATAACCCAATGCCTCAGTCAATTGAGATCCAAAGACCTGATTATTATATTTCACCATACGAAGTGACGACAGTGACATCATTGATGATTCTGATGCGGATCCAAGTTTTGAGACGCCTGTTGTTAAAAAATTACCACCCAGGGTTGTACCAGCCACTTCATCGTCTTCTTCTTCCTCTAGCAGCAGTTCCAGCAGTTCATCAAGCGAAAGCAGTAGTTCTTCTGAGGGTGAAGACGAAAGCATTGATACCGAAAGTCCTAATATTCAAATATCCAACGCCGTCCAAAATCGTGTCACAGAAAGTAACGAAAATGAAAAAAGGGAAGAAGAGGGTACGAAAGCCAAAATGTGGAAAACAAAAGTTGTTAAACTATTACGGATTCCGGACAAGCTTATCAGTCTATGTCGAAAACGAAAAAAAAGTTGCAAGCAAAAAGCTACGCCCACCCTGTGGTGATAAATGTCGGCTGAAATGCAATAACAACATAGATGAAACTGCAAGGCAGCAGCTATTTGATGCATACTGGGCACTATCAGATCTTCAGAGACAAAGAGAATTTATTGTTCGTCATTCTCAAGAAATTAAACCTAAATACAGATACTCCTCAACGCAAACCTTAGAGCTCTCAACACATCCTTTTCTTTGAGTTGAACGGGAGCAACATAAGAGTTTGTAAGCAGTTTTTTAAGTCTACCCTTGACTTAAATGATCGAGTTATTAAAACCGCATTATCAAAAAAATTGGAGACGGGGTAATTGTTGGTGAACTAAGAGGAAAACACGGTAAACATCGAAAATTAGACCCAGAAGTCCAAACAAGTATAGTTCAATTCATTAACTCAATTCCTAGAATTGAAATCACATTATTTGAGAGCCCAAACATCCAGAGAATACATTTGCAGTGATAAAAGTCTTGCTGATTTATATAGAGATTATAAAGGGTACGTGAAGGAGACGGCTTGCCTTTTGCATCACCATCAGCTTCAACCGAATATTTAACACTGAGTTCAACATTGGGTTTTATATTCCAAAAAAGGACCAGTGTGACCTTTGTGAAAGGTTAAAAATTCAAATGACAGGGACAAGGAAAACATTAAAAATGAATACGAACAACATCTTAAAGAGAAGATTTTGGCTAGAGAAGAAAAGAAAAGGACAAGAGTAGAAAAGATGGTACATCGTAGCAGTTTATGACTTACAAGCAGTAATGCAACTACCTAAAGGACAAGTGTCGCTATTTTTCTATAAGTCTAGGATTAACTGCATGAATTTTACTGTAAGTGACTTAAATGCAAAAGACGTTACCTGTTATTTGGGACGAAACTGAAGGGAAAAGAGGAGCTATAGAGATAGGCAGCTGCATCCTTGAATATATTCAATCTGTGTCGAACCAGATACCAGACAAAGACATTGATTTGATTTTTTACTCGGATAACTGCTGTGGTCAACAAAAACAAATATCTGCTGTCTGCTTATGCTTACGCTACAAATAATATGAAGATTAATTCAATCACGCATTAAGTTTTAATTCGCGGCACTCGCAGAACGAAGGCGATAATGTTCATAGCGTAATTGAGAAACAAATAAAGAGACATTTGAAGTCAGGCCCAATTTTCATACCGCAGCAGTATGTTACATTGATTCGAACAGCGAAAAAAAGTGGAAATCCATACAAAGTAATTGAAATGTCTCACGATAAGTTTTACGATATCAAAGCTTTACAAGAAACTTGGGGTAGTAATTTCAACATAGATGAAGATAGATGTCAAGTCAGCTGGCATGACATAAAAGTTCTAAAGGTGAAAAAGAGCATCCTCAGGCTTTCTTTTACAAGACTTCATTTGCAGATGAAAGTTTCAAAAAAAACGAATGTACGCAAAGAGGTGCTACTACTCAGTCGCAGATAATATCCAAGGAATTAACACGTGCTTACACAGAAAAAAATCCTTTGACCGCTGCGAAAAAGAAAGACATACAATCACTAATTGATAAAAAAGCCATTCCTCACCAATACCACGAAGCTTATTACAAAAATGTTTTAGAGTGATAATTGTAGTAGAAAGCCAAGCCAAATATTACTTTCTAAAATATACTTTATAAAGTTGATTATATTATTATGCTTTCATAGCAATTTTGATTATTTTACGATTTGTTTATGGAAGACTATAAATAAAGAGTTTTATTTTTGAGAAGATTTTACAAGACTGATCTCGTGTAATTAAAGTGTTTGTAATAATTAAGGAAGAATTATTTGAATTTTTTTTTTCGTAGAGCTATTCATTTGTTTTGATTTGCCTTGGTAATGTTACAATTTATATTTTCGAGAAGATTTTAACACGACTGATCTCAAGTGTAATTTAAGTGTTTTGTAATAATTAAGGAAGAATTATTTGTAACATGTTTTTCGTAGAGCTATTCATTTGTTTCATTTGCCTTGTATAAGTTTATGACATGGTTCCTATTAAATAATATCTAGTGTAAAATTCATTATTTTCAATTTTACCTCATAAAACGTTCCAAATATCAATAAAACTACTCTCTTAATGAATGGCTTACTAACATTTTTATTGCATCAAAATCGAATTAATTCAAAAGTAGTATACAAAACAGTTCCAACTAGAAATAATTACGGAAATCAAATACACTTAATTCTAAAAAACTGTAACAACTGAAAAACGGTATTTAATTTATCTTTACATGATTTTAAATTTAAATTATGAATACATCAACTTACAATCTCAGTTTGCTTTACAAAATTCAACAAATAAGCTTCTATCGTGTATAGTTTTCTCAAATCAACATTTTTGCCATTTCTGAAAAAAGTGATTTTTTGAGTTAATACTGTTTTAATCTAGGTGTGCGATATTTTGACTTTGACTTTACTCTGTTACATTAACACGTTTGTCAATGATGTATGGCGCTAAGTACGTGGCTGTAAAACGACAAAGTACAAAAGTAATCAAGTACGAGAGAGAGAGAGAGAGAGATTTACACATATTGATACACCTAAAACAAAACATTGGTATAAAACATAAGGGAATGTATTCTAAATCACAAAATCCTAATAATGTACTCCCATACAATATATCCAATAATGTACCCCGCTTTTTGCTTAATATACGGCAACAAATAGACGCTTGAAATATTCACAGAATATTTAGTTGTATAACCGCTTCAAAAATAAACTCGTATTAAAGGGGGCTCCCATCCGGGGGGGACCTTTAATAGCGGCAACACTTCTTATTGTTATATTTACTAATTATGTGTCATTGCTGTTATAAATAAATTATTTTCTTTCTTTCTTTCTTTCTTTCTTTCCATACAACAAACTTGTTTTTTTTTGCTAATGTCTAATATTGTATAGATAATGGCACGGAACCCTAAAAGCAAGCTGCGTGTTGCAACAGCCACCGAGTCGCGTTGCTCCTAAGAAGAAGGGCTACGGATTAGCCCGAAACATGTCGAGCTAAACTCGATTTAAGACGGGAGTTATCCGGTACAACATCATTTAATCGAATAACCGCTTAAATTGAGTTACTATTACTCCAATCAACGGCCGACATAGATTTTTGTCATTTTGACGACAGAACCATATAAACAAGCAAAACAAAGCATGTAAAAAAAAGAAAATAACTTTTCCAAACAAGAACAGAACCGTCTTACCCGGAACACCAGTTTTTGCAACTGCTCCCATTATTTTTATTTTCCGGGATACATTTAGATTGCCGCGGACAAATCAAATGTCCTGGGAAAGAAATCAAAGCAACAAAACGATGTTATTGTATTGCTCTTTTGTCCCGCTTTCTGTTATTTTATCGTTATTATTTGCTCTTTTGGATAACTAGCAATTGCCCGCGGCTTTATTCGCGTTATCCATGGAATAAAGCAGTTAAATAAAATTCCCAGTCATACATTTTATAGTACGACGAGCTTTCGAGCAAAATTTAAGATGTTGAGTTTCTTGCCGGATTCTTCTCAGCAGAGGTTTTTCCGAACCGGTGGTAGATTTTTTTTGACATTCATAAGTGCTTCTTATAGCCTAAATTGAATAAAGATATTTTGACTTTGACTTTGACTTTGATGTCTTAAAAAGATTGCGCCTACAGTAATGATTGAGACTTGAAAAATTTACATAATGCATGCTGTTCCACCGTGATAAAGTTTTATACTAGTACGGGGAGCAGAAGACGCTTATTCGCACCTAATGAGGCGTAAACAAATTTATCTGAACACTTGTAATATTACTCATTCTGTGTCTTAACCATGTAATACTAACTATGTATACTTAGTATACATAGAAAAGAGAAAGAGAGAAAGAGAAAGAGATCACTCGTCGAATCCGACTCGGCTGGGCAGGGCAGCGTTCGGGAGGCTTCGCAGTGTCTTTTCATCAAAATTACCGCAGTGTTTGAAGTCAAAAGTCTTTGACCAGTGTGTGTTGCCAGTGATGACATACGGATCTGAGACGTGGGCGCTAACGATGGTCCTCATAAGGAAGCTCAAAGTCACTCAAAGGGCTATGCTCGGGGTTTCGCTGCGGGATAGAATCAGAAATGATGATATCCGCAATAGAACTAAGGTTACCGACATAGCTCGAAGAATTGCGAAACTGAAGTGGCAGTGGCGGGGTACCTTGCTCGCAGGACTGATGGCCGATGGGGTCAAAAGGTTCTCGAATGGCGTCCGCGGACCGGGAGACGAGCTGTCGGTAGGCCTCCAACAAGATGGAGCGACGACCTGGTTAAGATCGCGGGATCGCGGTGGATGCGAAAAGCACTAGACCGGTCTGAGTGGAGAGCCTTGGGGGAGGCCTATGTCCAACAGTGGACGTCTTTCGGCTGACATGATGATGATGTGAACTTGCCTTCGAAATCCAAAAGCTTAATGGTTACTTGACCTGAAATGTATATTTCAGAACCAAATTATTATTATTATTATTTTAAAATTTATGACGGTGGAAGCATTCTACACTTCCACTGAACGTAGATATAGTTTAGATATAGTTAGTGTTTAGTATTGTAACCACCCTTGGTAACCACCCCATACATCCCTGTATTTCTTTTATTATTATTTTTTGTATTTTTTTTTCTTTAACTGTATAATATAGTTTTTAAGTATTTTATTTGTAATTATATTTTTATGACAAAATGACTTTCTGCCAAGTTTCTTGCGGCGCATTCTTCTTGGCAATGATGGTCTTTCCGAAAGCGCTGGTAGTTTAAAAAAATGACGTGTAAAAGTGCCCATTGCGGCCTATTTACTAAATAAATCATTTGAATTTGAATTTGAATTTGAATTTGATGATACTTTAGTATTTTGCCACAATTTAGTGTAGTTGATTTGTAAGTAAGCAGTTGTTACATTTATGGTACTGAATAAAGTTTATTTATTATTATTATAATAAGTAAATACCTATAACACGATCCTGTGAAAATAATCGGCATACAGGTAGCGATCAAAAGTATTATCAGAAATAATATTATAAATTACAGCTACGTTAAAAAAATTGTATTCGTGTTCTTCGTCACAGCATCGTCCATGAAAATCGCAATGTATTAATAATTTTCGGGAATTCCCATTAATAATTTAGTGAAATCTCTAACAATTCAATCAGAAGACCTGAAATAATTAGTTTTGAGCCTACACAGTATTACGTTTTGGCTTTCTGAAACAAATTTTGTTCTAAACAATTTAAGCACAACAAAATTTTGACCAAATCCATTTTGGTCGGTATTAATTTGGTCCGAATTAAAAAATAATCATCACGTACGTAGACGATTTCCTATTTGTACTGAATTACAGTGAATCAATTATTCCACAAATTTCCCTTCACGTGAGAATCCAAAAGTTGAAAGCTCTCAGCAAAATTAGCCGTCCTGATCAGAGCTCCAGTGGAATCAAAGATGGCCGCCACTTCTCTAATGAAACTGCGACGGAATCACTTAAATCACGGCGGGTAATATTAGGTCACCGTTGCATGGCTGCACAGCACAGAGTTAAGAAGACAGATGCTTTAATGGCCAGAAATTTTAGATCTGTAAAACTGATGCTGTTGGTACATAGACCATAATAATATTACAATACAATACAATAACTTTTAATGTTAAAATGTAAATATTGAATAAACCGTAATCGTGCACTTTAATGTATTTTGTTTACAATGTCAAAAATTTAAAAGCAATTAATTGAATAAAGTTACAAAAAAGAACTAAAAAAAATTCTATACAAAACAAAAAAACAAAACTTATAAAAATTAACTTAAACTTAAAACTCTTTACAAAAAAATATCATAAGTAAGCAGTACAGAAAACAAAGGTACGCAGAGTTTATTTTTTAAAGTAAGCATAAGCGAGCTTATCGCTTCAGAGCGATCTCTTCTGGGCAATCTTTGCAATAAAGCAAAGCATATTTAATTAAATTACAGTTCCATTTAATGATTTGCAGGTTAGGCAAGGGATAAAGTCGCCTTTTTACGTGTAACTTTTTTTTAATTAGGAGAGGGAGGCATATTGATCGAGCGGGTCACAATGAACGACAATTCGCCACTTGGATCTAGCGGTTGCCCGTAACTATTATGGTCAGTCCATCTCGCTTCTACACCTACTAAAAAATATTATCTCAAGTAAAACAGGTTTGCCATAAAACATTTTAGTCGTGGCTTGTAAATAAATAAATAAAATAAATAAATAAATATCACGGGACAATTCACACCAATTGACCTAGTCCCAAAGTAAGCTTAGCAAAGCTTGTGTTATGGTACTAAGCAACGGATAAATATAAGTATATAGATAGATACATACTTAAATACATATTAAACACCCAAGACCCGAGAACAAACATTCGTATTTTTCATACAAATATCTGCCCCGACACGGGAATCGAACCCGGGACCTCAAGCTTCGTAGTCAGGTTCTCTAACCACTAGGCCATCTGGTCGTCTAAAACTACGTCGCTTGTACTATCAATAAATATGAAAACTTTGCAAAAATTTAGATGACAAGTAATGCAACCGTCCCAGTTCACTCTGCGATCCAGATTCAATTGAATCATGCCCGCTGAAAGATTGTCGCGTCGGGGAACCCGTTCGAATCAGGCATTAATGTATTCAGGGATCGCTTGCAGAGCTAACATTAGTGGGTTCTATTCTTATAGCTACTCGATGAAATGTAACTAAGGATTCTTCTGCAAGAAAATTCTGTAGCGTTTGTAGAAAATATTCAGCGTGTATTTTTGTAGTAACACAAAAAGTAACTAGACTTTGGTTTTAGTGCTGTTTAGTGCAATGAATTTTAACTTAACTACACATCGCCTTTGAAAAATTCGAGCTACAATATAACTATTGTGTACTAAGTACATTATGTTTTACGAACGGTAAATAAGGAATTACGAAATAAAGTCTAATAGAAACCCAAATTGAAGAGTGAGGGCATTTAGTGAGTTGGGGTAACATACAAAGTTTGTCATCACAAATTTGAGTAAATATATAAAGTTAATCAATAAGACCGAAGCCGTGGTGGCCTAGTGGTTTGACCAATCGCCTCTCAAGCAGAGGGTCGTGGGTTCAAACCCCGGCTTGCACCTCTGAGTTTTTCGAAATTCATGTGCGGAATTATATCTGAAATTTACCACGAGCTTTGCGGTGAAGGAAAACATCGTGAGGAAACCTGCACAAACCTGCGAAGCAATTCAATGGTGCGTGTGAAGTTCCCAATCCGCACTGGGCCCGCGTGGGAACTATGGCCCAAGCCCTCTTGTTCTCAGAGGAGGCCTGTGCCCAGCAGTGGGACGTCTATAGGCTGGGATGGATGGAATCAATAAGACAAAAAAAAAAAAAATTTGTCAGTACCGATTGTTTTTCAACGGATGGCGGGATGTTTCTCTACACTTTAATACAAAAATATTTCGTTTAAAAACGTACAATACTAAATGTGTGCATGTAGCCAAATAGGTTAAAAAAATTGTAAAAACTTTTAAAATCTCCTTGCGCCGTTAACAGGCGTTGGTATCGATACAAAATGCGAGTTGTACGACTGTTCTATGTAAATAAAAACGCGTGCACAAAGACTCTAACGCTGGCTAAAGACTTAAAATATCATTACCTTTTATGAAAAAGCGCTCTACACTCCTTAAAGGTCTAGATTTACCATTAATTTGCAAACTCATGCAGCCGACTTCAAATTATCATTCTTTTCTTCCATCCCCCCATTCCTCAATAGCTTTCAAAGCCAGAATTCAAACGCGTCTTAAAAACCAGCACAATGCGAACAATCCCATCCTGACCGATGTTCGATTACCGAGCGGGTATTGTGCTCTGAATAATTGCTACCGCTATCGATGTCGTTCCGACATCGACGGAGTTATCGATGTCTGAAAAGGTGACTGGGACAGATGCGCGGGAAGCTTTGTTGGGATGAAAGGTAAGTTCTCGTCGATGCTGTTGACAATAGTGTTTTGAAATAAGTTTATGGGCTAGAGGTACGGATGTGTGTATTAGTAATCGAGTGGGGGATTGAGGAGTCTTTGTAATATAAAAATCCCTACTTTCCACGTCACGTCATAATTTAAAGACCCGATACCCGAAAATCTGAATAAAAGAAAGCCTTAATGACTGTTATACCGGGTGTGGCCTGTGATACGAGAAAAAAGTTAAAACGTAGATCGTCCTCGTCAAAGTGTACAATATTAGTTCAGCGACTTTTAATTACATATAATGGAGTCTTTGAATTTTCCTTTCTTCATACAAATTAAATACTGCTATCAATGTACGCCATCCCAGAACACAACTGACGTCCCCTGTCACGCTACAAACATCAAGCATTTTGCTCTACATTGCTTCTTCGAATAAAATTAAAAGTGTTATAAAGTACGCAAACTCAATTGGGACCCAGGACCACTCTTCTAATTGATCCAGATTTACATAAAAAGGCAAGAACTTGGAATCCTTTTTAGGGTTCCGTACCCAATGCTGACAAACGGAACCTTAATACAGTCATTGAAAATACAAACTGAAATATAGATGCACAGAAAAAACAGAAAAAATAAAACCATCACTGGAATCGAACCCAGGTCCTCGGTAATCCGTACCGCGTGCTATACCGCTACACCACTGATGGTCACTGATGGTTTGACCATCAGTGGTCTTATTTTTCTATTTTTCTGTGCATCTATATTTCAGTTTGTTATTTTCAATTCGGTTTTACGGGATGACCGTAAAAGTAAAAATTTGGAATTGAAATAAAAAATACAAAAAGATTCCATAAAACCAATCTTAACATAATACAGTCGCTACGCTGACCGTCTCTGTCTGTCAAAGTGCCGTATCTTGAAAACCGTAATAGATAGACAGCTGAAATTTACACTATAAAGCATAATGTGAATTTTTATTGCCGCTGCAACGGTAAATAATAAAAATAAAATTAAATAAAAAAATAGGGTTGTCCTCTTACAAGAAACGTATTATTTTAGAAAATTACAACTTAAAATGTAATATTGATATGGATTTTGTCTAAAATAAAACATTGGAATTTGAATCTAACTAAGCCAACGAGCGTGAACATTAATAAATATTTCCTTCAGATACCCACGAAGCGGCCTAAATAACTCTTAATTACAAACCACGTCTTTTATTCTTATGTTTATTTCCTACAAATTCAGGGGAAGTCGTAATAATCAGACAGTAAGGCAAATGAGCCGAAGGGTAATTACCGTTACGCAAATGCAGAGGGCGCTGTAATCGCCTGCTTCCGGCGTCTCGGGAAGTGACTGGGTCTTACTTATGGCGGTTTGCCATGACAGTTCTGAAAATGCTTCTTGCGTTAGAACGTACCTACCTAAGGGGCATCATTACTATCGAATTTGGAAATTTACTACCGATTTTTGCATTTATTTTTACGAATTGCTCGTTCAAAATATAAAAAAAATATATAATGCCATGATAAAATAGAACTGATTAAAATTAGTACTACTGATAATTGAAAAACGTATCTATTTTACTTCTTTTTTTTAACCCCCGACGCAAAAAGAGGGGTGTTATAAGTTTGACCGCTATGTCTGTGTCTCTGTCTGTGGCACCGTAGCTCTTAAACGTTAGGCCGATTTGAATGCGGTTTTTTCATTTGAAAGCAGGTTTTCTAGCGATGGTTCTTAGATATGTTTTATCAAAATCGGTTCAGCCGTTTTTGAGATATTGAACTTTGAAGTGACAAAGTCGGGGGTGTTCCGACTTTTTGTTGGTTGGGTTATTGTGTTTTCGGTGTTAATAATTTTATAACAAAGGTACTAGATACTTACCTAGTCTTTTATTTCTTAATGTTGTTAAATGTTGGCGTAGATATGCAACCGACTAAGAATTTATGAATCATTGGGATTACTCGGTGACCTAGTTGGTAGGTATGACATCTTTGTCACATAAAGCCGCAGAAAGTGCTGGTTCAAATCTCGTCCGGCGATCCGAAAATATTTTTAATAAAACGAATCGTAGGTACCTGAATGTTTTTTATCTTACTAGAGACCCGCCCCGGCTTTGCACGGCCAAAATAAATAAAAACGGCCAAGTGTGAGTCGGACTTCCGTACCTATACAACATTAGACAGCAAAAAATGGTCAAAAAAACCACGTTTGCCATACGGGAGCCCCCCTTAAATATTTATTCTATTTAATTTAATTGTTTATTTTTAAAGTGAATTAAAATACAATTTAATATTCTGTGAATATTTCAAGCAACTATACCTGTTCCCGTAAAGAGCACCCCTTAAATATTTATTTTATTCCGCTTACCTATAGTATTTGTTATTATAGCGGCAACAGAAATACATCATCTGCGAAAATTTCAACTGTCTAGCTATCACGGTTCATGAGATACAGCCTAGTGACAGACAGACGGACAGTGGAGTCTTAGCAATAGGGTCCCGTTTTTATTACCCTTTCGGCACAGAACTCTAAAAAGGTCTCTAATCGAGGGCACTTCACACACATTTTTTAGCTCCATTTCCCAAAAACAACACCCGACCCGCGCGAATCCGGTGGGCGTCAACGTAAGGTAAATGCATTTTTTGGTTAGATTTATATTTTTAAATTCGTAATATCTTTTGAATGGAATGTCCGATTTGAATAATTCAAAAGTAATCTACATGTATTGAAATCATCTTTAATATGAAACTATTTATTTGGATAAGGATTAATAAAAAGGTATGGATAACATGGTCTGATTTTAGTCGGCATTTCAGTCAACTTTTAAAATTAAAAAAAGTAGTTAAAGTAGTGACATAACTGCAATAGTTTGAGATGTGGTTTCGTGAAGTTTTTTGTAGATAATGATATTACTATATTCTCATCATCTCAGCCTATATACGTCCCACTGCTGGGCACAGGCCTCCTCTCAGAGCAAGAGGGCTTGGGCCATAGTTCCCACGCGGGCCCAGTGCGGATTGGGAACTTCGCACGCACCATTGAATTGCTTCGCAGGTTTGTGCAGGTTTCCTTACGATGTTTTCCTTCACCGCAAAGCTCGTGGTAAATTTCAAATGTAATTCCGCACATGAATTTCGAAAAACTCAGAGGTGCGAGCCGGGGTTTGAACCCACGACCCTCTGTTTGAGAGGCGATAGGTCAAACCACTAGGCCACCACGGCTTCAAACCACTAGGCCACCACGGCTTACGACTATATTCTATAATATTGTAAAAAAAAAATGGTTCTATTATCAATAGTTTCCACAGCGCATGCGATGAAGCATGTTTAATGGCAACTTTTTTACACTTTGAGGCACATTATTGAAGTTTTAGTACGGAACCCGTTCCCGTGTGGTGTCGGGTTAGAATAACACCTCTCCATTTCTTCCGTGGATGTCGTAAGAGGTGACTGAGGATATAGGTTAAGGTATACCGTAGGCGACAGGCTATCAACCTGTCACTATTGTACCGTTTTTGTCAAACTTAAAACCTAAAATTGCTAAAAGTGGCCCCGAAGCGGTAACTTTTCGTGTTCTCTGCCTACCCCATTTGGGAATACAGGCGTGATGTTTGTGTGTGTTGTGTAGTACGGAACCCTATTTTTTTTTCTGGTAATAAATATTATAGCCTATGGCACTTTTGGATAATTTAGCATTCTAATAGTGAAAGAGTTGTTAAAATCGGTCCAATAGTTTTTGAGTTAATTCGTAACAAACATCCAAAAATCCAATTAGTATAGATAGATAAAAATTCAGCCATTTCTCAGCTTCCCAAACAGCGCGTATCACTGCAACACGCACAAATAAGATAAACGCGGCGTCGGCGAGTCGGAAACAATTTACAAACTTTGCTAATTCCCCTATTGGATTTCTGGAATTAAATTTCTGGACCAAATATTAAAGTTTCATCACAAACGGCGCAGTCGAGAGTTAACGAGAGAGTGTTTTGATTTTTTTTAATAAATATATTGTGTTAAAAATAATATCATTGATAACACGAGTTTTTTTTAATTGGTCTTGATTTGACATAGGTAAAATGACTTTTTACTGAACATCACAATTGTAAGCGATTGCCTTTAGGTACACACGGTACACAGAGAAAAAATAAGAAGGTAAAAAAATCATATAGACCGGGAGATGGTGACACAAAAAATTAGGTAATTTGAACCAGTGTGGCTGTTCTTCAGGGATCTGATTACGGAATGACAAAAAAGGAAATGATGGCCATAGCGCTGGTACCGGCGGCCCAATCGCGTGGGCGTTAATCGAACGTGTCGGATAAATAACGAGTGTCGAACGATTTTGTTCCACAAAAATGCTTGTATTTTCCGATAGTGGATAAAAAAAGAAGTAGGCGGTAGCGTAATGCCACTTCTCCGGTGTGACCCACAGCCCGCCATACCGACGCGAATACATTAATTTAAATAAAAACAATTCAACCATTTGTTCCGGGCTAATTTTTGCACAGCTAATCATCGTCGAGTAGCCATTCACGGAAATCACATTGCCATAATTTTCCGACGGTTCCCAATGGCCGCCATACCGTCGCAAAGGAGTAAATTTTTATTTTTTTGCAAAACGATTTGTCTAAATTTTTTTTAACAGTGTTTTGTATGATCATAAATAGAAGTCTGATAATGCCATACCTGTGGGAGGTGGCGAATGTGTAATTTTTTTTTCAAAATTCTAAGATTTGGCGTAAGTATGGCGCTCTTTTTCCCTCTACTAGAAGTATGGCAAATATAATAAGGGTCACAATGTATCATATCATTTCCGAAAATCCAAATGCCATATGCCAAAGTGCAATTTTTAAAATGAAATAAACAATTTTAATTAGTAAAGAAGTGTAATAATTATGTAGTAATATTAGTCAAGATTGTCATTTTACTACTTTGACATTTCGCGATTTGGACCACCCGAGGCTTGGACGTGGCACGACTTAGACGTTGTAAGACATGGACCTTTTACGATGTGGACGCAATTTTGACACTGGACATTTTACGACTGACGTAAGACGCCCGCGGGACCTAATTTCATTTCGTTACATATCACTTTCATTTCAACAGACAGTGCCTGTATTAATTATTAGACAGTACCTTACTAATACGGTCCTTTCGGCACCCTTTGGGTATGGGACCCTAATGATGGTAATAATTAAGCAGGACTATACTCTCGCACCCTCGCCGCCCGTTTCGCTGTTTCTTGTCTAACTAATTTCAATATTGTTTTTGGAGCGGTGTTTGTATTAAACCAAATGTTTCAAGAACGAGAGAGGAATAACTTATACTTACAAATCGATAACGAAAAGTTTTTGAATTATTTTCTTGATTAAACAAGCAATGAAGGCTACCGTTTTTGCGCTCACCAGTTGGCGCCACTGTAGACAAAGGTCCTGCCTGAAGTATAGTGGTAAGTTTGTATATTATAACGGGCGTGAAAACAAAATTTACATTGAAATCATATTTAATACCTTAAAACCGTACCATAAAGTTGCGTAGTCCCGTTTTGTTCGGAAAAAAGAGAGGACGAAGGTTTCCGAAAGACAAAACTGTCTCAAAGTCAAAACACAGACATTCATAGCCCTGTAACGCATATTTGCCATAATTAATTTCAGGTACTGTAAAATATTCACGGAATTATTCTAATTATAAATAAACCCGCGTAGCTCACCCATAAACAGTGTCATTTGACATTTCGGAGACCTCTCGCTACACAAGCGCCTCTAGCGGCGAAATTATACGCGATAGCCTTCATTTGCGAAGGACTGCCAAAAATTTGGGATAAAAATGGTTATAATACCTTACCTACATAATTATGTATTAGGCTTCTATCATTCCGAATAATGAATAGATAATGATGAATGAACGATGACCGCGCAAATCTTCATTACTGTTAATTATAAAAATCTAATAATAATATTAGTACATACATACATAAAATCACGCCTCTTTCCCAACAGGGTAGGCAGAGACTACATCCTTCCACTTGCTACGATTCTGGCATACAACTCTCGCTTCCTCTACATTCATCAATCTTTTCATGCATGCACGTCGGTTTAGAGTACTCCTGACCCGACCTTTCTTCAGAACGTCCCCGATTTGATCGTGGTACGTTCGTCTAGGCCTTCCTCTCCCAACGTTCTCATTCACGCTCGTCTTATAGATCTGTTTAGTCAATCTGTTTTCATTCATTCTCTCAACATGCCCAAACCATCCAAGCATCCCTTTCTCAATCCGTGTGACTATACCTTCATTTACACCACAGCGTTCTCTTATCACACTATTTCTAATTCTGTCACTCAGTTAATATATAATGTTAGTAGGATTAATTTTGTTACAATCAAAACTAAACGATTCGCCAGCATCCATAAACACTCCAAATATCATTTCACACGACTCATCTCCTCTTTAGCGATATCTTCGTCTCATTCAATCACATCTTTATCATAACAGCAACCAATTTATTGCGTTAAATCGAGCGACCGGTCGCGCGACTCGCGTCAATCATTCTGATCGTGCTGAATGGCAATAATATCGGTGATATCGATGTTTTGGGGCCTATCGGTAAATATCGATACTAACTGGTCAAAGAATTGTGTCAATATTATCGATATTACGAGTATAAGTCATCATCATCATCATCATGTCAGCCGAAAGACGTCCACTGCTGGACATAGGCCTCCCCAAGGCTCTCTACTCAGACCGGGCGGTAATAATAGCAAATTGCAACCCTGCTAAAATCTATTACTTACTTCCGTCTATTATAAAAGCTGCCTGGAAGAGATCGCTCTCAAGCGATAAGGTCGCCTATACATTACCTTTAAAAATCTCCATATTCCTGTTTTCTGTACTACTTACCACGTGTTGGTGTTCATTAAAATGTTATTGTAATGAATTGTAATAACAAAATCAGCTCCTAAATTAAAAGTAAATCAACTCACAGTGATCCACCATTTTAATTTAGACCTTTGTGAGATGAAATCTTAATCACAATAGGGTATTAATCTGAGTTGATATACTCTTGATCTAAGAGTACAAAATATCTGAAGTATAAAACGTAATTTTTAAATATTGTAATCAAGCGTATCAATTGGTATTGATTTAAGAAATATCAAAGTCAAAGTCAAAATATAATAATATTTATTCAATTTAGGCCATAACAAGCACTTATGAATGCTGTCAAAAAAAAACTACCACCGGTTCTGAAAAACCTCCGTTGAGAAGAATCCGGCAAGAAATTCAACGAGGTATATTTTTTTTAAAACAGATTTACAATATTATTAAATAATATTTATACATCACAAGTATTTAACACAACTTTATTTTTAACACAGTAGGTTCGCTATTTGAATGGATCGCTAATGCGGATCGGAATTATTTCCAAATATCCCTGTCCATGATATAATCATTTTTTTTAAACTTTATAATACGCCAATTCAATCATAAATTTTGGCTACGACCATTTTTATTTTATGCCTATATTTTCCCTTTTCTTTAAGTAACGTGTTCCTCTGCATTTACATATACTTTTTATTTTAATTTCAACTACGTCAGGTACAGATACATTAACGGTTTTTGTGTTTTGCTGTTAATTGTTATTTTTGTAATAATAGCAAATTTTATTTTTATTCTCAACTAACAATTAATCGTAGGTACTTCGTTGGTATGTGATTCCAAATGATTACTTATACTTCTGTACATTAAATGAATCATCTCTACGACATGCCTCACGTAAGCTCAAGTAATAATAATTGTGATTATTTTTAAAACTCCCTTTTGGTAGTAGAGGAATTATCGATAAGAAGTTCAACCGATTGTTGTTACAACACTAGAGTTCAAGCGATCGGTTGGTCGACAAGTCGGCGGAGCCGTCTAGCGACTTGTTCCCGACATTAATATCTTCATACACCATTGGAGGTATTCAGAAGGAAATCGGTTTTGATGAAGTGGGGTTGATACGAACTCATTTGATTTCGTTATGCTTATCTCAAGCGGTAAAGGTCGTCATTTTAGAAACGTTTATTTCAAATTGTGATTAAAAAATAACTGCGTTAAAAATAATTAAATAGAAAGAAACAAGTTAGTGGTCTGGAACTCTGTTAAAAGTAACCTATAGTTCAACAGTCGGGACCTATTCAATATTGTGACTGGCTTTTAAATTCTCAGAGTTGAATTTTAAGTTACATCAGAGTTTTAGAGAATTAGAAAATTGTTTTTATTTTTAGTTTATTAACGCAGAAAGATGGTAGATTTTTATTAACATTTGTCAATGTGCCTGACAGCGCCATCTGCACAATGATACGCAAATTACGTGGCTTATTGATGAATTAAAGAACTCTCATCGATTGTTTGTAGCAAATCAATAAACCAAGTAATTCTTTAGGGAGCTAACAGAGGGCACTTATGTAAACCAACTTTTAGGGAACAATTTTTATTATAATTACTTTCCAAATATACACCGAAGAAATCAGACCTCTCGCATTTTCAATTCCCTGGCATCACTCCACCCATCCACGAGCCGACAACATTCATAGGTGTTTGTCATTGATTAAAATTATTAAATATAACTGAAATAAGTAAAGATTATATCTCGCACTCGGGTTAATCCAAAATATGCATTTCTTGCCATTGTATCACATAGTGACACACAAACGTCACAACGTTTGACTTATATAACCTAACCTACAAAAAGTTGGAAACCCCCCGACATTGTCACTTCAAAGTTTAGACGACCAGATGGCCTAGTGGTTAGAGAACCTGACTACGAAGCTTGAGGTCCCGGGTTCGATTCCCGTGTCGGGGCAGATATTTGTATGAAAAATACGAATGTTTGTTCTCGGGTCTTGGGTGTTTACTATGTATTTAAGTATGTATCTATCTATATAATTATATTTATCCGTTGCTTAGTACCCATAACACAAGCTTTGCTAAGCTTACTTTGGGACTAGGTCAATTGGTGTGAATTGTCCCGTGATATTTATTTATTTATTTTAAAGTTCAATATCTCAAAAACGGCTGAACCGACTTTGATAAAATATGTCTAAGAACCATGGCTAGAAAATCTGCTTTCAAAAAACCGCATTCAAATCGGTTCACCCGGTAAGAGCTACGGTGTCACAGACAGACAGACACACATAGTGGTCAAACTTATAACACCCTTTGCGTCGGGAGTTAAAAAACTGTACTAGTCGAATCTCCAACGCAGCGTCCATCCATCATAACGAATAAACGAGCGAGTCACACGAAGCGTTAAGCTGGCGATACGCGAATAACGTTATTTATCGCAACGTTATTTAGCGTTATTTTACATGAGATTAGCCGGTTGTTAACTGTTGCAGGTGCATGAGGATGATTTTTTCCTTTTTCAGCTGACGCATTACAGCGTGTTCCAAAAATATACTGGGCGGCAAAAAATCAAAGTAATAAGTAATTTTGTATGCAGAGTGGGCAAAATTTCGTGCCGGTGAGTATATATAAAGCGGAAAGTGGTTGAAACAGTTCAAGCGGTTTTTTGACAAAAGAACTATGGTTTTCTTTTGCTTCCATAAAAAAAAAAAAAATGTTAAAGTGCTTGTTGGACTCGCGCCCCGAGAGTGCCGTAGAAATTTGTAGTTGTCTGTGAGTCAGTCAGTCAGTCAAGGTATTGCTAACTTAATAGGTAAAGTATAGGCAAATTGTTACTCATTCAAGTTGAGCACATCTAACCGCCCATTGATACCTGCAACACCAGGGGGATTGCAGATGCGTTGCCAACCTAGAGGCCTAAGATGGGATACCTCAAGTGCCAGTAATTTCACCGGCTGTCTGACTCTCCACGCCGAAACGCAACAGTGCAAGCACTGCTGCTTCACGGCAGGATTATAAGATGGTGGTCCAGAAAAAGAGACCAGCGCTGGGAATCGAACCCAAGTCCTCAGCAATCCGTGCTGCGTGCTATAACCCCTACACCACCGCTGGACAAGATTCTAGACACGAATTTTTCCGATGCATACATATCTCAGGTTGCTTATTTTTACTAGCGACATCTATGTTCCGCTCTCATCGAGAGACGTCACACTCTTTCGGAACCAACCGCTCACCCAGACAAGAGATATCGTTACTAAGCAATCAAATTATGAATATTTTTTTGGAGTCTTTTTTTGTATTTGTACCAGAAACTGGTTTTTCTGTGCATCCATGTCTCAGTTTGTATTTTCGATATGGTTTCACGGGATACCCGTAAAAGTAACAAATTTGATTCTAGACACGATTTTTTCCTGTCCAGCGGTGGTGTAGGGGTTATAGCACGCAGCACGGATTGCTGAGTACCTGGGTTCGATTCCCAGCGCTGGTCTCTTTTTCTGGTTTTTCTGTGCATCCATGTCTCAGTTTGTATTTTCGATATGGTTTCACGGGATACCCGTAAAAGTAACAAATTTGGAGTTGAAATAAAAAATACAAAAAAAGACTCCAAAAAACCAATCATAATGGTGGTAACAATCCGGGCGGACCTTGCACAAATTTGCGCTTACGAATAATGGCTCAATTGAATATTTAATTGAGAGTTTCGTTACAATTAACATTCAAATCGATATTATTCTCATATCAGCTTCATTTACTGGCTCACTTGTGACAAATAACTCAATTTTCAAAAATTGACATTTTCAAAAGTTTAAAAATGGAACGCTCCAAAGAACGTTCGCTAATTGATCGGGAACAAATCGTGAATGCCACTTTTAACGGTTTGCTATTACAAGAGCGTATGATTATTTAGTGAATCTTGCAAAATGAATGCTGCTGGGAATAATTAAGGTTGATTTTGGAGTACGTAGATTTGAGTGAGATAAGAGATTGTCATAGTGATTGGCTGGAATTGGTTTTATCGGAGTCAAAACGCGGCTTTAGTTCCGATAGTTGGATAAAAGTTGATTTTTAATTTAATTAATTACTGTACCAACCAATGTACAGGGTGTGACATCAAGTCGGATAAAAAGTTGTACCTATGTTTCTTTCTACTAATAGCTATTACAAATGCAAAAGGTCCTATATGCCTGTATTTATTTGTGTGTCTGTCAATCTGCTACTTGAATTCGAATTTCAAATTATAGTTTAATGACCATAAAAAATATCAAAAATTACATAGCCTCCATTCATTTCGCATGAAGAACACCAAAATTCAATGCTCAAAAACTTCGGCATTTGTAACAAGATTAATAGCTTTTAATATCAAATATCACACTTAATCGACTCATGCGCTCTGGAAACTTGGCATATTCAAAATTGATATTCCCAGCCGCGCGCGGGCAGCTCGATTCTTTTAATACCCCGTCAAAGAGTTCCCGTCCGGGATTTTAATAAATCCCGCGTGGGCGCGTTATTAAATCAAGGAATACGGGAACCGGGATTTCGAGCTTACCAAAGATATTTTAATCCTTTAGCAAGCGGGACACGAGTTGGAATTGTTTTGATATTGTTTATTACTTTATGGTGCAACTGGTACAGCAATTTTGTTAATAAAGAAATAAATGATGACCGGATGGCCAAGTGGTTAGAGAACCTGACTACGAAGCTTGAGGTCCCAGGTTCGATTCCCGGCCGGGGCAGATATTTGTATGAAAAACACGAATGTTTGCTATCGAGTCTTGGATGTTTAATATGTATTTAAGTACATAAGTAATATTTATCTATATAAGTATGTTTAGCAATTGCCATAGCCTTAACCTTTGCTCAGTTTGGGACTAGGTCAATAATTGGTCTCAAGTGTCCCATGATATTTATTATTATAATCCGCCAGTTAACAAAATGACCACCTCAAATCATTTTGGAGTTCAGAGGTTTTTGATAAAAAAAATATTGATCAAAAAAATTTTTTTGGAAACAAAAATTACGATACTTAAGAGTACGATTTTTTTTTTTTTTTAAGTAGCCTGTATAGTGTCCCACTGCTGGGCAAAAGCCTCCCCTCTTGACCTCCACAACTCTCGTTCTGACGCAATGTCAGGCCAGTCCTTTGCGTACGTGTCCAGATCGTCCCGCCATCTCCTTCTCGGTCTGCCTCGATAAGAGTACGATAATTCCTAAAAATAAAACTCCTAAAATCAAAATTTGTAACATACGAATTTCCTACTTACTTACGGAATATCGTACTAAGGAATTTTGATTTTCGACAGTATGCTACAGACTCATCCAAATGATGTCTAACTATAAGCTTTTAAGTATATTGTTTTGCATGTTGAGAAATAAAAAATATTTAATCCATTTATGGCACACTATGGTCCGGGTGGAAGTCGGTAATTGCGCTTTGTTCTCTCGGGAACTGTGCATTTTTCCGGGATAAGACGTGACCTATGTCGCTCTCTGGCCCATAAACTATCTCTATGCCAAAAATCACGTCATTTCGTTGCTCCGGTTCGACGTGAAAGACGGACAAACATACACACACACACACACTGGCGCATTTATAATATTACTAGCTTTTGCCCACGCGCTGGTCCCTTGGAAATCGTGCATTTTTCCGAGACAAAAAAAACTTATTTCACTCTCTGTTCCATAAACTATCTCTATGCCAAAAATCACGTCGATCCGTCGCTCCGTGAAAGATGGACAAACATATACACACTTTCGCAGTAATAATATTATAGTATAGTATGGATAACGTACCATAAGTATGATTACCATAACACCGCTTATTGATTTCCATTATGTGACACCAAATTTTCTCAGTTAAATGATTTCGAAATACAACATTAATTACGACATCTGCCAGCTGCTCCTCAAATTTCCGTTCTACGAAAGTGTGCCAACATAAACAGAAATAGCTATTTCAAATATATTAGCACCCGGAAGTGGGGGAAGGGGAGCTCATTTCCTGAGGGACCATGTGACGTCAGAGGGTTTTTATGGGGTTGGGGGACAGTGATTGGAACTTTGGTATAAAATTACACGTGTTTTTTTTTCAGAACAAGCTGTTGTTTTACGTTTCATCCTCATCATCATCATCAGCCGGAAGACGTCCACTGCTGGACAAAGGCCTCCCCCTTAGAACACCACAATGCACGACAACTCGCCACTTGCATCCACCGGTTTCCCGCAACTCTCACGATGTCGTCAGTCCACCTGGTGGGAGGCCTGCCAACGCTTCGTCTTCCGGTTCGTGGTCGCCACTCGAGGACTTTTCTCCCCCAACAAGATGGAGCGATGACCTGGTTAAGATCGCGGGATAGCGTTGGATGCGGAAAGCACTAGACCGGTCTGAATGGAGAGCCTCGTGGAGGCCTATGTCCAGCAGTGGACGTCTTTCGGCTGACATGATGATGATGATGAGAATAAAACCACTGCGTTTTAACAATAATGGCAGCAAAGTGCTGTATTTATGTAGGCTATGTAGCACAGTTGGCAACATTGACGGGCCAAAACCACAAAATAAATTAAAATCCTCCACTGAATATAAAACAACCGCACAACAGTCCTATTACAAACATCGTTGCATATCTCTAAACCACTTAATTAAACACTAAATGGTGTATAATTAAAACACTAACATCATCATTGGGCAGTTCAAACCTCGCACGCTGTGTGAAACCACGTAATAATGCCGTCCATTTATTTGCTGCTATTTTGTATGAATATTTAATACCTGGACAGTCGAGACTTTCCCGGTGAAATTGGAAAAACGCGTTTTTCTAAAATAGAGACCTGGTTAGTTTGATTGATCAGATAAGAATCCCCCCAAATCCTATTGAAATCGTTAGAGCTGCTTTCTAGGTTGCAAAACATACATAAGTAATAAATAAAATAACTACACGATAGTCCTTATGTGAGCTATGGAGAGAGCTATACTTGGGGTTTCTCTACGGGACCAAATCAGAAGAAATGAGGAGATACGCAGAAGAACAAGGATCACCGACATAGCCAAGCAAATTAGCTCGTTAGGCAATAGGCAGGTCATAAAGTACGGAGAACGGATGGTCGTTAGTGCCGAAAAGTTCTCGAGTAGAGACCGCGGATCGGTAAGCGTATTAGGACGTCCACCAACGATCTCGTTGGTGGACGTTGGTTGCCCATCTGGGCGGATAACCTGGAATAAGTCCCTCGGAAACAATAGTAAGCTTAACTAGTGGAATTTTTGAATATTAAGTTAGGTATATTACATTTAGGGGCTGTTTCAACATCCATTGATTAGTGTTAACTGACGGTTAAATGTGATGCCGTCTCCGTCTATTCGAACAAAACAAATAGAGACGGCATCACACCAAACCGCCAGTTAACACTAATCAATGGATGGTGAAACAGCCCCTTATAATATAAATTCTGAGCTGTAGAACTTAATGGTATATAAGGACATTCTTTACTATACTTTTACGTCTTCAACCCCCATGGCTTCGCTGTTTTGATAACTTTCCAAAAACTGAATTGACAGGAGGCCTGTGCCCAGCAGTGAGACGTAAACGGGCTGGGATTACGATGATGATGATGATAAATTTACAAAAAAAAAACATTGTAATTAATGAACCTGCTCACAAAACTTCACGAGGATCAATTAAACAATGCGACCTGTAGAAGAGAACCGGCGGACTGCTGGACATCCGGACATACAAACAGAAGTATGGCGCACGGCAATCATCCGACAGTGCATATAACTGTTAAAGAAACCAAAAGTTGGTAAGGTACTGTTTGTACCTTAATAGCTAGTATGCGGTTAGCTAACCGTGCTTTTTCAGCCCTGAGAGCTGCCGTCAATGATGCTGGCGCCTAATCGCGACAGTTGCCAGCATCACCTCGTAGTACAGGATCTGATTGCAAGTTCACCTATGTCACCGAACACCACACAGACAAGGCCTATAACCACCCTAATGCTAAAATTACAAGAAAAACGTCATGAATGTTTACTACAGATCGTAATCAGATGCATACTGCAGCACTCTGTGAAATAACTTTGGGATTACATGAAAAAAAAACCAAGTCTGTAGTTCAATTGGCCGGATTAATAAGTATATAGCCACCCAATGTTTTTGGTCAAATTATGTCACAGTTTGTTTGTTTGTTTGTTTATTCTACACTAGCTTTTGATTAATGGTCTAACTAATATTCATCATCATCTTCATCATCAGCCTACAGCAGTCCACTGCTGGACATAGGCCTCTTCCATGGCGCGCCACAACACTCTGTCTTCAGCCCCTCGCATCCATCCGCCGCCAGCGATCCTCTTAAGGTCATCTGTCCACCGTGCCTCAGGACGCCCTACACTACGTTTTCCCGTCCGTGGTCTCCATTCGAGGACTCGTCTGCTCCACCGTTCATCGTTAACTAATATTATGGCGTTTGTTCTAAGGTAATTCAGGTACTACATGACGTACACAATGGACATGAAAAACACCAACGACGTGTGCCTTTTTACTCTATCGACTACTGGTCAACTCCTATTACCTTTCTCGTCCAGGTAGGTACAGTCAAGGGCAAAGATATCGACACGGCCAAAGTTGCAAAAATATGTATAGACGGCCTTAATGTTAAGTGCATATATAAAGTCGTGTATACATATTTTTGTAACTTTGGCCGTGTCGATATCTTTGCCCTTGACTGTACTCTATGACGTTTAGCATTTTTGATCGAAAAACCCTTGGCTATTCCTATCAACCCAGCCAATGAAACTAAAGCAGACTTGTTTTTTGCGTATTATTGTTCCATAATGGTACTCAATGACGTAGGTAAAGTTGCAATCAGATTCCGTACTATTACTGAGGCAGCAACCAGTCCAATTAACGAGCAATTAGGATCGAGCAACACGCGCGGGAGGACAATAGTTGCACGGTCTAAGGGTTAAGATACAGCGACAACTATTATAAATGTACCTATGTAAAAGCTTGTGAATGTTCGTTTCAAGTCAAATAACCTAACCAACAAAAAATAAAAAAATAAAAAAACCTGACTGCCAAAACTCATCATCATCATCATCATCATCAGCCCGAAGACGTCCACTGCTGGACAAAGGCCTCCCCCTTAGAACGCCACAATGAACGACAACTTGCCACTTGCATCCACCGGTTTCCCGCTACTCTCACGATGTCGTCAGTCCACCTGGTGGGAGGCCTGCCAACGCTTCGTCTTCCGGTTCGTGGTCGCCACTCGAGGACTTTTCTCCCCAACGGTTATCTGTTCTTCGAGCGATGTGGCCTGCCCATTGCCACTTCAATTTGCATATTTTTCCAGCTATGTCAGTGACTTTAGTTCTTCGACGAATTTCCGTATTCCGGATTCTATCGCGCAAAGAAACTCCAAGCATAGCTCTCTCCATAGCTCGTTGCGTGACTTTGAGCCTCTCTAAGAGGCCAACAGTTAAGGACCACGTCTCAGCGCCATAAGTCATCACTGGCAACACACACTGGTCGAAGACTCTAGTCTTCAGGCACACCAAAACTAAAAGGAACAAAATAAGCCCAGTGGTCTAGAACTCTGTTAAGTAGCTAATTTAAAGTTCAACAGTCGGGACCTATTACTAAGAGTTTTTGCGCGTCACGATTTAAATAGGTCCCGACTGTTGAACTTTAAATTAGCTACTTAACAGAGTTCTAGACCACTGGGCTTATTTAGTTCCTTTTAGTTTTGGCAGTCGGGTTTTTTTATTTTTTTTATTTAATGTTTTATTTTACACTTTTTTGATATTTATGTGAAAACGGGGTTATTTAAAAGTACTATAACCCATATATTTAGAATGGGCTAATTATTAGCTTTCATTTGATACCCATATTGTTACAATTAAAATATTTTTTTTCATTCCTCCGCCATATTTTTTTCGCAGACGGCATATTGAAATATTATGTAGCCTATGTGACTCCGACAGTTATGACGAATCCAATGATACCTCAAATGTCAAAATCCGTCTAGCCGTTTAGGCTGCAGCGAGGACCAAAGAAATGGACATACATACCCACATACATACATACATACATACGCTCGAAAAACATAACCCTCCTTCGGGCAGTCGGGTAAAAAGTTGGAAAACTCCCGACTTTTTCACTTCATAGTTCAATATCTCAGAAACGAAAAAACGATTTTGATGCAACATCTCTAAAAACCATCCATCGCTAGAAACCCGCATTCAAATCAGTTAGCCCGTTTAGCCCTTAAATTGGCACTGTGCATCACCGTGTACGTTAGTAAATAAAAATCCTATCATCAATATATATATTTTTTGAAACTTTTATGACTAAAAACTGCTAAATAATTTTATGATGAATGGTTGAGAAAATATGTGACTTGGCAATAATTTCAAATTAACGTCAGTGTCAAAAATAAGTTCAACGCGGCGTCGCATTCTAGTACCTAGGGAAAGTTTTATTAAAAAAAATCAACTTTTTTCTATGCAAGTTATGCTTATTATGTTTTGTGTTTTATGAGAAAAGGCTAAAGTATACGAACAATTGGTTCTTTTGTGTACATTCAGCATCATAACAACGATAATCACTGTTAAATTAGAACGTACACCACGGTTACCGTCGCCAAGTTTGTGAAGAAGTACTTACATTCAACTACGGTAACCACCATGTACGTTGCCAACTACAAGGTGAATTAACTTCGGTAACCACGGTGTACATTACCAAGTTCCCTGTACATTTTTTTGATTTCAAATTAACGATTTTACGTCCCCTTGTTTATTTTAAATCTTTTTAAACAGTATGCTTTTCTTTCTTTGTCTGCAGTGCTTAACATAAAGTCGACCGCATAAGATTTTAGCTTTAATTCCCGTAGAAAATGCATGTTATGATTGTGGCTCTAATCCGGACGAGGAAATTAAACCGCACGCACCGCCACAATTCGATTCTGATGATAGCTCTGATGCACCTTCTCTAAACTCTTCTTTGGAACGTTTGAATTTGCTATTCTGCTTATTGGATGAGCATGAGGTTGATAAATATATATGTATGTATATCCAAAACCGATTGAATTCTGAAAGCATGCACGATGCTTCTTTCACCCATTAGAGAAAAAGTTCTGCCATGGCTATCCACAGTTAATATGATGCTTTGCCCACATTAAACTCTATGCAATCCATAGCCACGCCATCTACACTTGAACGCGTTTCGAACTCAACCAGAGCTCATCTTCAGAGCAACTCATATATGCCCTTTTTTTCGCTGTTGGAAAACACGAAATTGCTTTCGACAGTTCCACACTATATTTGATTTGGATAGGTACGAGTATTTAAGTAAATGTAAACAAACTTCAGTTGCTAGATTTGTCACATTCAAGGATTTAAACATTTTACTTGTCTATCATTGTAATACTAACTAGACTAGTGTATTTCAATACAGATAGTATGTTTAGATAGTTTAATGGGGAAATTTCAATATTTAAGACACCAATTGACGGTGTTTTGTTTACATTTAGTTAAAATACCAATACCAAATATACCAAAACCAAGTATAAATGATGTTTTTTTTAAATAATTTAGGTTTTTTTTATATAAAAGTTTACTGCCTCATTGGCAGCGGTAACCAGCGTGTACACAAAATAATGTTACTTTGTTCTTATAGAATTGGCAACGTGCATGGTGATGTACATAGATTTTCTGAAAAACCAATAATGCTAGATTTTTTTTTTCATTTTTCTGTAGACCCTAAGACGGTATTAAATCAAGGTATGATACTGTATCACTTGTTTTTGTATTTTTTTACTCTTGCCAATTTAAGGGTTAAGAGCTACGTGCCACAGATAGACACACTGACAGACAGACAGACTCTTTTTGCGTCGGAGATTAAAAAGCATAGACATGACTAAGATCATGTCAAACGTTTCCATGTCACACACATAGACGCTGTCCAGAAGGAACGTGCCGGCGCGCAAAACGCTCCGTCTGGACCGGGTCATATTAATCGTTGAAAAAGATACACTTGAGCTTTGTTGGCCACTATTTATACCACTCTACCTTGGACAAATTAAGTATACCTAGTTAGGCAGGGTTAAACTTCGACAAAGAAATTACCTGATAAATACAATGAGTGATTGGTTTATTGGAGTCTTTTTGTATTTTTCATTTCAACTCCAAATTTTGTTACTTTTACGGGTATCCCGTGGAACCATATCGAAAATACAAACTGAGACATGGATGCACAGAAAAACCAGAAAATGAGACCAGCGCTGGGAATGTATTTTCGATATGGTTTCACGGGATACCCGTAAAAGTAACAAAATTTGGAGTTGAAATAAAAAATACAAAAAGACTCCAATAAACCAATCATAAGTTGATTGCTTAGTAGCGACATCTCTTGTCTGGGTGAGCGGTTGGTTCCGAAACAATGTGACGTCTCTCGATGCGAGCGGAACATAGATGTCGCTTGTGCTGCTGCATAAGTAGCGTAGTAGAAATAAGCAACCTGAGATATGTATGCATAGGAAAAAGTTCGTATCTAGATTCCTGTCCAGCGGTGGTGTAGGGGTTATAGCACGCAGCACGGATTGCTGAGGACCCGGGTTCGATTCCCAGCGCTGGTCTCATTTTCTGGTTTTTCTGTGCATCCATGTCTCAGTTTGTATTTTAAATACAATGAGGATGGGCAGCGTTCGGGAAACTTCGTGACATGATAGTCTCCAACATGAATCGAACAGCATGTTTGCAAAATGAACTTTTGATTTAGATTTTGAAAACTTTCTTTCTAGACTTGATCCACACTTGCGTTTTGTTCACGGCGGAGTGCGCGCCACTCGCCGTGCGGCGGGATCCACACAACGCATTACATAAACGTAAAAATGTTCGAGTAAAAATCTACGAAGTGTATGAAGCCGTGGTGGCCTAGTGGTTTGACCTATCGCCTCTCAAGGTCGTGGGTTCAAACCCCGGCTCGCACCTCTGAGTCTTTCGAAATTCATGTGCGGAATTACATTTGAAATTTACCACGAGCTTTGCGGTGAAGGAAAACATCGTGAGGAAACCTGCACAAACCTGCGAAGCAATTCAATGGTGCGTGTGAAGTTCCCAATCCGCACTGGGCCCGCGTGGGAACTACGGCCCAAGCCCTCTTGTTCTGAGAGGAGGCCTGTGCCCAGCAGTGGGACGCATATAGGCTGGGATGATGATGAAAAATCTACGAGCACTCTTGGCAGCTGCAGCGATCCTTATGGGGCTGTGCACACAATTTTGACAATTCAATTTATTGACATGAGGAGATACGTAGAAGAACAAGGGTCACCGACATAGCCAAGCGAATTAGCTCGTTGAAGTGGCAATGGGCGGGCTATATAGCACGGAGAGCGGATGGCCGTTGGGGCCGAAAAGTTCTCGAGTGGAGAGCACGGATCGGCAAGCGCAGCGTAGGACGTCCACCAACAAGATGGACGGATGACCTGGTTAAAGCTACGGGTCTGTAGGGGAGGCCTATGTCCAACAGTGGACGTCCTACGGCTGAGATGATGATGATGATGATGAATTTATTGAATCAGGCCTTACTTTGCGGAGGTCCATATTAATAATAATAATAATTCATTTATTTTAAGTAACTATGAGACTCATAGATGTTTGCCGTTGTAAAAAAAACTTAACAGCTAGTGTTAGTTTTTATAATTTATTTATATTTATTTATATTAATGACCTAACTATAAACGATTGCTTTGCTCACCCGCACAATGCAACATCGACAAAGTAACACCTGATACTTACCATAAATTATAAATAAAGTTCAGCTCACAACCTAGACAAAAGTACTAAGTACTTATGCATTTCATAAAAAAATGTTTATGCCAAAAAATATTTTTCTTTTTCACGGATATGCATTTTTTTCACCCTTTTTAGTGTCAATAATTTAAGATACAATAGTTTAATGTCAACTGCTCGTCACCTTTTACATTAGATTGCTTTTTCCGATGCAGAGACTATCATTATTGGGGAGTCCTGATGCTTCACCCATTCCATTTCACCATAAGCATTACGAGGGGCTCAGAACAAGAGGGCTTGGGCTCTTGTTCTGAGAAGAGGGCCTGTGCCCAGCAGTGGGACGTATATAGTCTGGGATGATGATGATGATTACGAGGAGCATAAATTGCTTAGCAACTGTATTAAAGTAATTGAAATTAAACCCGTGAAATACTTGTTATTGAGTAGTAACTCCGATGGTGAACTGTGGTCTTCATCATTCCACTTCACAAAATGATGATTTTTAAAAGCAAATGCACGAGTTACTACTAAATATTTATATAGAAATTACCATAGGTGTCCCTACAACATTTCAAAAGTTCCCTCGATTTCCTTAGGATCCAATCATCAGATCGTGATTTGGTGCTTATGGGACCCAATTGAAAGCATTCATAGCCGAACGCAAATAAAATATTCAAATCGGTTCATAAATGATGGAGTTCTGAGGTAACAAACATAAAAAAAAATACAACCGAATTGATAACCTCCTCCTTTTTTGAAGTCGGTTAAAAACAAATTTTCGTTCATTGTGACGTTCTGAGTAGGCCTTTCTTCGACTATGATCGTCTTTCGGCAGATGATGATCTATAACATTTACCTAAGATTTTAAAGCAAACCTTTTTTTCTTTGTGTGCAGGGGTATTCTTTAGTAAAATTACTCAACTAATTTTATAGTAAGCTACACTATACCAGAATAACAATGGTTGCTTTTTCTCCCGGCAAAGCCCAAATTTTCTGTATATCACAGAGTTCCAGGTAAAAGCCCGCTAATCCTGCCGTGAAGCAGCAGTGCTTGCGTTGTGTTTCGGCGTGGAGAGTAAGACAGCCGGTGAAATTACTGGCACTTGAGGTATCCCATCTTAGGCCTCTAGGTTGGCAACGCGTCTGCAATATCAGGAGACCCACTTGCTCGTTTGCCATCCAATCGAATAAAAAAAAAAAGCTGACAGCATGTAGCTACAACTTGTTCTGTGCTAGAACTTACAATACCGAACTACGTCCCTCAATTTTGCTATCATCACTTTTCTCAATTGCCTTCCACTACAGAAATAAAACAAAATAAGGCATTAAACAGTAACTAGACAGCTAGACGCTAGCCGTGGTGGCCTAGTGGTTTGACATATCGCCTCTCAAGCAGAGGGTCGTGGGTTCAAACCCCGGCTCGCACCTCTGAGTTTTTCGAAATTCATGTGCGGAATTACATTTGAAATTTACCACGAGCTTTGCGGTGAAGGAAAACATCGTGAGGAAACCTGCACAAATCTGCGAAGCAATTCAATGGTGTGTGTGAAGTTCCCAAACCGCACTGGGCCCGCGTGGGAACTATGGCCCAAGCCCTCTTGTTCTGAGAGGAGGCCTGTGCCCAGCAGTGGGACGTATATAGGCTGGGATGATGATGAGACAGCTAGATTCCCATTTTATCTGTACGTCAGTCTAAAACAATACGAGCCCGCATCTGTTTACGCTCATTATGCTAGCAAACAGCGAATGAGGGAGGACAAATACAGGGTAATGTCATAATAACAATTGCAATGACGCACTGAGGATTTTCATAGAAGTTAGTATTTGCAGGTGGTAGGACCTTGTCCAAGGTCCGCCCGGATTGCTACCACCATCTAATCGCGCTCGCTAATCCTGCCGTGAAGCGGCAGTGCTTGCGCTGTTGTGTTTCGGCGTGGAGAGTAAGGCAGCCGGTGAAATTACTGGCACACGAGGTATCCCATCCTAGGCCTCTAGATTGGCAACGCATCTGCAATACCCCTGGCGCTGCAGATGTTTATGGGCGGTGGTGATCTCTTACCATCAGGAGATCCACTTGCTCGTTTTCCATCCAAGGTTTACCACCTGCACATACATGTACCTGTACATGGGCTGCACGCTTAAAAAAACCGCCAAAAATAGAATAGAATCCTAAGTTAGAAAGTAAATCCAAATAACCCGATAACTCTTGAGTCCGGAAAGCCTTTTAAATCTCGCAAACTCGCTTAGGGTAGAACAAATATATAACGCACGGTCGAGGGTGCTTCACGCGATAGTCCTTGGAGCGAGATTTGTGTGTAGATTTGGGCTAACGATAGTATATAAAAAAGGCAAAGTGCTAGTCGGAATCCGGTTCCGTACCATTATCTATATGTCAGCGATCGATCGTCAAATCCGCCAGATCACGAAATTCCTAGGCATATCGTGAAATGGCAAATCCGTCATAACGTTAAAAACTCACCGTTTAACGATTTGCCTAGTGGCGTTTAGGCTGATCATGAAATTTCTAGGCATATCATGAAACGCCGCCATTTCTTGATTTGGCCAGTTTAGGCAGATCATGAAATTCCTAGGCATATCATGAAACGTCGCCATATCGGTTCTGGCACTTGATTGACATTCGGTTCAAATTGTGAAAACAGAAATTTTACGTTAGGCTTCAGGAGGTTAAACCTACGCGCCACGAATTCTCAGCATACCTCGGCAACCATTAGTCGCGAGTGCTCCGCGGTTACTTACGGACTCACGCGCATCTATTACTTACCTAAATATGTCACAACGATATAAACTTTAGGTAGTGTTCGGTGTACGGATGTTTAAATTCATCTTATATAATATAATAAAAACGTATCTATTGAAGTTATTTATCAGAATGCGAATTTTTTATTCTCTTAAATTCAACAATAAAGCTTTTCGCACATCCCAGAAGAGTCGTAAATACCTACACCTCCGTAGCTAATTTGTAGTAATTGCATTTTTGTTAAACACTACTACCTAGTTCGATTTTTCCATAATTTCCTAAAGCTCCTTAATCCTTTGTTTATTTTAAATTTCATTGACATTATCAAATCAAAATTAAATACATAGCTAAAGAGTGACAGTTAGTAGTCAGCCCTATCGCGCGTTTGTATACCGAGCCGGCGTAGACGTATCAAGGACGCTGCCGAGACGGTATACTGCTCCTTTTATTCTGGACTGTGCCTAAATCGTGCGTCAACAGTGCGTAATAAACGCAGTGTGCAAAGGCTCTCATTGCCAATAAACTCTTGGATAATATCGTTATTTTCTCGACTGGCGAAATACCTCTCCGGTTACCACCGAGCATCCCGTCAAATATTATAACGCGAGGTCATTATTTCTAACCGCAGCGTTCAAGAGAAGAAACAACACTCGAGTCGGTGCCATTGCGTTAGTTAGGGCAAGCTTCCCGTACGACAAACGTGGAATATACCTACTTTAGTGCAGCTATGAGGCTAAGAGCGTTTTCACATTATTCGATCCGATATCAGTATCGGACGACGATAGACGATATCCAATAGCTGACACCATGTGCTGCTTTCACATATTTCCGACAAAACCGTTCCGATATGACCAGCTCAAAATGGCCGCCACGCATTGGGCTCTGCGCACACAGAGACAATTTAGATACACGCATAGCATACATACAAACTTTAACATATATACCTAGTAGTCATAAATAATCATAGCAATCTGGAGCGTAGTTTAGTATTGATCAACCATATTTATGATACTAGGTCGGTGTCTTCAAGTAAATATCAAGTGCCCCGAGTGACCAACTACTTCGGCGATAGAACATTAAACAAAAGACTACCGTATTTGTTTAACAGATTACCTGATAACATCCGCCTAGAAACTAATTTAAAAAGATCCTTAAAAAATATTTAGTAGAAACTTTTCCATAAGACATAGTTGTAACAATAATTATAAAAAAATATGTAAGAGTAAATCACACATTACATTATTTTATATTTTTATAGAGACTGTATCCTACAGATAAACTGTGTAAACAGTTTTGCAGGGCTATGTGCAAAAAAACTGTGTAAAAATAATGTCAAATAAATACTTTTCCATTCATTCATTCATTCATTTTTATAGTCCGACAGCCCACGGGCATCCGATGGTGCCGTCGACATACCGGTGTCGGCTCCGATATCCGATATCGGGTTGGAGAATGAAAAAGACAGGTACATATTACATACATTTTACTTGACCCGATATCGTATTGTCGTCCGATACCGATATCGGATCGGATAATGTGAAAACGCTCTTACGGTGAGTACATTATGAGGTCATTTCATTTCAACCGATTGCTTGAAGGAGGTTTTAGTTCATTGGTCTTCTCTGTAGCCTAGATAGCTAGATATACGTATAGATAGACAGATTTCAACATGAGAAATATCATTAGATTTGTTTTAAAAAAAAATTGAAGTGTGTTTGTTTGTATGTTTGTCCGTCTTTCACGTCGAAACGGAGCGACGGGTCGACGTGATTTTTAGCATAGGGATAGTTTCTGGGCCAGAGAGTGACATAGGCCACTTTTCATCCCGAAAAAATGCACCCCTGAGGGAACAGTGCGCGATAACCGAATTCCACGCGGGCCAAGCCGCGGGCAAAGCTAGTTAAGTACATAAAGGTGCAGTATTTATTTGATATAAAACGTCGCCAGTGCCCTTAGTGTAAGTTTTCGGTTACAAAATACGTCTCGATCGCGTTCGCGTTAAAATCTCAATTTGTATGGAAACACGAACAGCGCCTCTAGTGGAACGTTTGCGATGTTCGTGTTTCCATACAAATTGAGATTTTACGCGAACGCGATCGAGATGTATTTTGTAACCGAAAACTTACACTAGGGGTACAGTGTTCGGAAATCGTCGTGAACAGCCAATTGTCTTTTTACGAACACCGATGTGCAATCTTTATCGCCGGGCACTGTACAAACTGTTTAGTATCAGAACCTCATTTTAGTATCTTGCATGGGGTAGTGGAAACATTTTCAAAATCACTCCACCATCCCCAGCCACATGCTTATAGCTTGTACAGTGTTGTACAGTCAACACCACAGCCTTGCGTTTACCAAACTTCTGTACTCCCTTCATTAGCGTTATGTAGTAGAAGATAGAGTTGCATTTGGCCTAATGTTAGTGTTTCGTTGGCATGTGTTAGTTTGCTGGGTGTATTGTAGGCTTGAATATTGGAGGCATCGACAGCAGGCGAGCGAGTAGATGTAGCTAGGGTTACCAATAGAAACTAGGTTTTTTAGGGTTCCGTAGCCAAATGGCAAAAAACGGAACTTATTATGGATTCGTCATGTCTGTCTGTCTGCCCGTCCGTATGTCACAGCCACTTTTTTTCGAAACCATAAGAACTATACTGTTAAAACTTGGTAAGTAGATGTGTTCTGTGTCCCGCATTAAGATTTTTACACAAAAATAGAAGAAAAAAACAATAAATTTTGGGGGTTCCCTATACTTAAAACTGAAACTCAATTCTTCATTACCTTCTATGAAAATCTAGTGGTTAAATCAAGCCCTCTGACGTTCGTGTGATCGCGGTAGGTTTAGTTTTAAGTTGGGTCATACTGAAAATCAGCGCAGCGGCTTGCCGTGGCCGTGGCAATACGTTGAGTATGGCCCTTTTATTTTGCTACTTTCGTCACAATGTTTCTTTTCTTTCTTTCTTTTAACTATATAAGATTATCCTATTGTGTTAAGATTGAATGTATTTTCCAACAAATTATTCTTATTTCTTATTTTTATAATCACGCAAGAGCATGCCGTCGCTTTATGTTTTTGAAATAATCATGTATGTTAGGAAGAACATATGTGATTTTCCCACTAACGTCGATAAGCCAAAGGCTACTAGAAACACAGGGAAGCTTAAAGTTCCGTCTTACAGACTGGCTAAAACCAAAAAGTCTTTTCTGGGAAATTGCATACGTTTTTATAATAAAATTCCAAAAAATATTATAAATGAAGCGGATATAAGAAACGTATACAAAATTCAAATCTATTGTCAAGAAGACATTAATGTCAAAGGCGTATTATAAAGTTAATGATTATATCATGGACAGGGATATGTGGAAATAATTCCGATCCGCATTAGCGATCCCTTCAAATAGCGAACCTACTGTGTTAAAAATAAAGCTGTGTTAAAAATAAAGTTGTGTTAAATACTTGTGATGTATACATGTCATTTAATAATATTGTAAATCTGTTTAAAAAAAAAATATATATGCCTCGTTGAGTTTCTTGCCGGATTCTTCTCAGCAGAGATTTTTCCGAACCGGTGGTAGATTTTTTTTGACATTCATAAGTGCTTGTTGTAGCCTAAATTGAATAAAGATATTTTGACTTTGACTTTGACTTTGACTTTGAAAGGTATTCACAGGTACAAGTCCAACAAAAAACATCGTCTTATTTTTAAAGTCAGTTAAAAAGGCTAAAAATCACATTACGTGAATATATTTTACCCTCATGTGGCAACCCTAGTCCCTAATCCACGCTCTCGCCGAGCTATTGAGGCGTTGAATTTTTGAAATTCCACTCGGCCTCTTCGCTGCACATAGTAGCAGATACACGTACAGTGTACACATAGAACGCACTCGTAGGTACTTCTCTTAAACGATGTTAAATCATATACACTGTATTTAAAGTCTATAATGGCAAGCCGCGTGGAATCTGCGGCTCAAGCCCTCTGAATCTGAGAGGAACCTCTGCCCAGCAGTGGGATGTCTATAAGCTGGGACGATGGCGCAATCACATTATTATATTCCTTCCGGCCCAAAAATCCTCAAGGAAAATACTTATGGTAAAGCCCAAAAACTACCCTAACGAGGTAGTTACTTCAGAAAAACAAGGCATCAGCGAGCTTCTCACATTAAAAGCTCGTCAGCGTAATATCACGATATATCGCTTAGGTACTTGAAAACGCCGAATTTCCTGAGAGAAATCACAGGGAAAATTACACTGGCGGCGGCACGCGGGGTTCTCGATCGAGTTTGAAAGTCAAGTGAAATGATAAATGATTCCAGTCAAGTCTAAATTATGGTTCTTCAAATTGGGCTAGGATTATGGCTAAAGACTTCGAGTCGCGTAATAAATAGTAGTCGTGATTTTTAACCCCCGACGCAAAAAGAGGGGTGTCTGTATGTCTGTGTGTCTGTGGCACCGTAGCTCTTAAACGGGTGGACTGATTTGAATGCGGTGTTCTTTATTTGAAAGCAGGTTTTCTAGAAATAGTTCTTAGACCGGTTTTATCAAAATCGGTTCAGCCGTTTCAAGATCATCAGCTCTTTTGTTCGCTGCGGTAGGAATCTTAGACGCATAATAATTAACTTTATCATGTGTGCTTTTATAAAATTATCTCGATTAAAATCATTCCGACCAATCCGATCACATAATACCACTAAAAGACGCTTTCACCCCACCTGGGGTTATAGCGTCTAAAAATCCCAGCTTTTACAGAAACGTAATTTAAACGTAGAATTTATTAAAAATGCCATAAAATGGCACTAAAATATGAAATTAGATCAAATATGCTAGCTTGTATCATAAGTTTTAGCTTTTAAGGACATAATATGTTTGTTATAATCCGATAAATATGCTGTTTATAGTATTGTGACGCATTAGCCCCGGTTGACCTTAACTGTTTTAGTATGCAAGTGTAACTAAGATATACACTCGCAAACTGCAGATTAAACTAAAACCCTATTTAGACCATTCAAAAACTTGTGTACAAGATGCATTACATCGCAGACTATTAAGGGACAATGGATTCAGTTGATCAAACAAATACCGCTAAGTAGTGAAACTTGCATGGAAGTTTGCCTAGTCAAAGTCGACAATCAAATATGAAAGGGCCAAGTAATATTTAAATCCCAACGGTTTCCGAGCAAGAAGTAATCACCACGACAAATAGCAACTTTATTTAAATCCAACGTTTCGCTGGTTCCGCCCTAGAATTAATTCTTCGGTACGAAACAGTTCGCGCTTCTCGTGCCATTACTCTTGTTTCTTTTAGGAATGGGGCCAATCATAATATTAAATGAACGTTGCTGTTGTTTACTGGGAAACAGCATACCAAAAGGCAAAGTAATGATTTACTAGTGCTTGAGACTTTTCTTTCGGTATTGAAAGGCGGTTTGTGTCCTGGAGTAGGACGTACTTATAGGCCGATATGAGATGACAAAAAATGGCTATGCTCGGGAGTTCTCTGAGGGATTGAATAAGAAATGAAGAGACACGTAGAAGAACGGAAGTTACCGATCTGATCCAGCCGACTTCGACCATGGCAACAGTTTCAACGGTTACATATTTGAATATCGAAAATTAAAATACCTACGGTTAAAATGTCGATGTTCAAAATATCGAAAATTAAAATATCGATTGTATCACAATATCGAAAGTTGTTATACCTATAGTCAAAATGTCTAAGATTGAAATGTCAATTGATTAGAATATCGAATGAGTAAAAATATCGATAGCCAATATCTAAGTTGTAAATGTCAACATATTTGAATGTCGAAAATTAAAATATCGTACATACAAATCTGCTTTATTTATTGCTCCTTTCTCCTAATAGCATTTATAATACATAATTTAATCAATTTTAGCACTCGCCGGCTGCTGCCGCGGCACGCTCACTTCGCTCGCTCGGCTCGTGTGTTGTTGTGGCCACAGAGTTTTAACCTAACCGAACCAAATATTTTTGGTAATTCATGTTCAATAGGTTAGGTTAGGTTAGTATTGCGTCAAGGCGCGAAGCGCCTCAACTGAGCGGAATAGGAGCTCCGCGAAGCGGAGCTCCGTCAACCCTGTCACGTGATATTTCATACATAGGATATTTGATACTCTGTACTTCGATATTTTGGACTTCGATGTTTATATCTTTCGATGTCACTTTTGTAGATAAATATATTTTCGATATATTGGACGTAGATTATCTAACCATTCGACAATATAAACTTTCGTTATTTTAATTTTCGATATTTTCAACATCGACATTTTACCTGTAGATATTTTAACTTTCGATATTCAAATATGTAACCGTTTCAACTCCGTCCGTGTCGATCATGCGCTTGCAGGTGGCTTACGTAGCCAATCTTCTAAGAGAAGACCTTCACACAGTGCGGGCACGTGAACACACCGTTAACGCGTAATTATAACAGATTGCCGCAGATGGTCGGGCTTTCAGATTGTCACGCTTGGTATCTAAGTCATTAGAATTAGCTTATTGAAATGGCGATGGGCAGGCCATAGGTATAGGTCGGAGAGCAGATGGCCGTTGGGGCCGAAAAGTTCCCGTATGGAGACCGCGGATCGGCAAGCGCAGTGTAAGACGTCTACAAACTAGATGGAGGACCTGGTTGAAGTTGGCTGCTTCCAACCGAAGCCACTGGAGGTCTATAGGGGAGAATGTCCAACACAGAGAAAGTTCTTACAGCTGATATGATGAAGAACGTTTTCGTACTTGCTCGATGTCCAAAGTATACCGCGTCAAAGGCGTAGGTGCATAATTATTTTAAATCAAAAATTCTAATGAGTAACTTTCACAGAATCGAACATGGTTTTGATTATGATACCCACATTTTAACAAATAAATGGAACTTTTGCAAAACCAATTGAACCTCTACAAGGCATTATAAAGGGTGTTTCAAAACAAATAGGCAAACTTTTGTGTCAGTATGATAAAGCTATCCCCATTTACAGAAAGTTTCCGACGCGAGTCGATTTTCCAAATTGAAGTGACAATTACCCGACCTTTGAATTATTTATTGTTTTTGTAACAATAAGAAAACTTATTGGAGTTGTTCGGTTTGACATGTCAAGTTTCAAATTTTAATTAATGGTAGGCAAAATTTATTAATAATTGCAAATTGTAGTGTTATTTAAAACTAGTAATTGTCTTGATTTTAGTTCTTAATTATTATTTTTTGCGATAGATTTTTAACGAATAATTAAATAAATAAAAATGTAGAGTAAATAAATGTCCCGAAAATAAAAACTTTTTTTAAATATTTATTTTCTTTTAATTAGAAGAAGACACAATTGTTTCCCAGATATTTTGAAAATGTTTTGGTTTTCGACCGATATCTAAAATATGTTGTAACACAACAATCAGTGAAGCAATTTGTAGAAAGAATAATCCTAACTACTCGTAATATTATTAGTGCAAAAGTTGTTTCGTTTGTTTCGCTTTCACAGCTTAACTACTGTTCCATGAAATTTTTTATACATCATATTAATCAGAATAAATAATAAGATACTTGAGATCCGGGAAAAATTTGCTGTTCCTGAGGTCGTAAGATAACGTATTCTTCGAAGACGAAGTCGCGAGCAACGACATGTTTAACAAATAAGTAAATCACAATCAAAGCTTACAATGCATCTCTATTTTTAAAGACTGGGGCCACGTTATGTTAAAAAGAACCCTCATTGAACTTCTATCCATACTTAAATAATTGATGCATCAAATAAAACATGAAATTACCTATCTCTAAATAAAACTAATGAGTATTTACGGCGCCCTCTCTTGGTCAACGAAGTTAAAACGAAGTTTCAACTCCAGCTAAGTGCAAAGTCCCTCGCCATACTCAAGGAAAGTTTAAAACCACAAAGCGCCCGGTTATCAGTATAGGTGGCGTTATGCTCTGCATCACGTACAAAAATAAGTCCACAGTGCCATCTGTTGGTAAGTTTCGAGACTATCAGGCCAAGTCAAGCAGTATGAAAAATTGTTTTGTTTAGCCGCTTTCTCATAGAGGGCGCTAGCGATGTAGTGAGAGTGCAAGTCAGACGTAGTGTAAATGCAAAACTGAACCTGCAACAATCGCGCCATCTATTCAGGTCTTCGTTCATTTCAAAGACTGAACCGTTTTATAGGAGTTACTTGTTTATTCCGTTAGAGGGTGCTATTGTTTAAGAGAAAAAGATAAAATGATGTTTTCTAGTATTTTAATTTTACCCATTGGATTTGAAATTAAATGCAAAGATTTCGCAAAATTCCCGTAATTCCCATAAATTACAGCGTAGTGTTAATTGGCGTAGGGTAGCATTTAGAATATTTTAGAACACCCGTGCCAAATTATAATGTCTCTAAATTTAACTGTTGAGATTATAATGTATGATTTTATCCCGATCTCATGAGGAGACATAGTTTTTAATTAAGAACCAGTTTTTCTTACAAAATATGATTTTCAACTTTTCGCATACAAATCACATTTTGAAAGTTAGTACTTATGCAAAAATGTAAAAAAAAATCTTTTTCACACATAAACACACATTAGTCTTTGCCTAATGATAACATTCGTGAAGTTATTTTTATTATTTTGACATTGTCTTTGTGAGCCAAAGGCAAAACATCACTTTTAATTATTATTATTACAAGCTTTTATTTAGTTTCACCTGTCCCGTTGTCAGTCTGTATGTCTGTCTGTCTGTTTGTAATCAAATTTTGCAAATTAAATTTGACCAATTTCCAGAAGACAGATTGACTTGAAATTTGGAATACTTATGTAAATCGCATGAAAATACAATAATCTACTCGTGACATCCTGGTAGTCCAGCCAGGATCGTCTTCGCGGGACGGAACTCTTCAACGGTTAATAGAATCGACTTGAAATTTAGTATGCAAATGTAGTTTGGGTAAAAATGCAATTACAGTCAACAAAAAGTACAGTCAGCAAAAAAAGCTTGTATTAAAAATTATTTTTCATGGTTAGGTTATTAATAAGTAAGTTTATTCAGTAGAAGTGGACACGGGACAACAGTTTTTACTGCATATGGCCAGTACTTACATAGCTAATACGGGTTTTCTCATACGTAGAATATCGTTGCATTGTGTTAGTACCGTGAGTATTGTTAGGTCTGTTTTGAGATCGACTCATTATAAATTTGTTCCTTTTTTTTATTTAACATTTAAATTTTTCGCATGACATTTTAATTATTTTTAGTTATCGTTTTAGTTTGATCGATCGTTCTAATTTATTAAATTTGACAAAGTAATTGTGATTTAAACTTTTATGTTTTTACCCTTAATTATTGTTATTATTTTACATTTAATTCTAATTTGACATTGTAATTATATTTTGGTAATATTTTTTGTAATTTTATCATAATTTGCTGCTATCATGTATTATTATTTTTTGTATACAATTTGACGATCCTTTTGTGAATTTCTTATAATTACCTTTCATGTATCTAATCTAATCTAATCTAAACCAATCCCAAATGTGATACAGACATCAGACCTCACAATATTAAATCCAACTAGCCTATTGATCACAAAAGCTTTCGTTTAAACGCAAAAGATAATAATAATAAACAGAAATTTGTGTTTGCTAGTAGAGCCGTTATTATTGTTTGCTTATGTTAATAAAATATCTACATATATACATAAGTGTACATTGGTCATAATAAAACGTTGTTATTTTGACGTAACAAGACCGCGTCGCGTAGTACATGTTTTTGAGCAATTTGAATAATAAACACGTATTCTTGTACTTGACTGATTTCCAATCAAACGTTAACAATAGTTAGAAACAGTATTCAAAGTCCCACTTTTAAATAATAAAACACAATCCCACGTAGACTCAGTTCCGACAAAAGTTCCTCAAGAATATAAGTTAAAGTCAAAAGTAATAATTACAAATGAACGGCCAAGTTTGCAAGTGGCCGAGGGGCCGAGTATTCAGGCAAGACAAAGTTTTCTCAATTGCTATCCACTAAGGAATAACTTCGATGCTAACTTCGAAGGAGAGATCATTTTAATTAAATTCGTCGTACAACTTAAAGAATAACTTTTGTACTGTAATTAAGTAACGGAATGAACCTGTAGGCAC
This sequence comes from Choristoneura fumiferana, assembly GCF_025370935.1. Lineage (NCBI taxonomy): Eukaryota > Metazoa > Arthropoda > Insecta > Lepidoptera > Tortricidae > Choristoneura > Choristoneura fumiferana. The sequence continues at coordinate 16,467,935 of NC_133494.1, forward strand.
TTTTGAAGCGCTTTTCAATTGTTAATTATGGTTAATTTTATTAAAGCGCCATCTATGTTTGCATTTAACATACTTGTAAGTATGATACGCTAGATGCGCCATCTAGTATGTAAGCGTTGAACTAAGTTCTGAAAATATGCCTCGCGCCACCAGTATCCACGTTGTTTGGAAAATCTGTAATAGATGGCGTGATCGTCTGTGGCTAGTGTTAACAAATTGCCAAGAGATGGGGTGTCACTTTTTCATCAAGTTTTTTTTGTCGAGTTTTCATCTTAAATGATTTCATTCACATACTTTTGTACAAAAAATATTATGTAGAAAAACATTATTTTTGTAGTTATGAATCATATTAAAATGTTTAAGGAATCAAATACATACTGTTATTTAGGAATAACGTTTGTAAATTCGCTAAAACTTATCTGAGTTAATTTTATATTTTTTTATAATATCGTTCGTTATAATACTTGTATACGCGTGGCGTGACATTTTATTTCACGTTTTACACGCATTCGCTACACTTTCGAAAGCCAAGTACCAGCGTAATCACCTCTCGTCTGCAACTGCGTCGCACTCAAAACGCTCAATGGCTTCTTGTGTTTAATTGTATTGTATATTTGACATGTTGATGATTATGTTCAAAGAAAATATAGCAAAAATACTACTACCGTGTGTAGTAAAATACTACTACTTGTTATAGTCTCTATGATAATAAGTTTGTCAAAAAAGACGTAGTTTTATTAATTTGGTAGCCCTTTAAAAATAAAAATGTAATTTAAAAAATACCAAGATAACCGTGAGTCATCATTTATGCAGAATCCTTGAAGTAAGTACCTGAAACAACAACAAACCATTGTTAAAACAATAATATAATTACAGAATTTTAGGAAAATAGCCGAATAAAATACCAAACCATTCAGTCGTCTGCTCGTTTGACCTACTGAACTCAAGTGAACTTTTGAGGTAAAGACCTTCTGATTGATAGTCGTTTTTCTATCACGTCATTATGAGAATTTGGATTTTTGCATCTGCAGTCGTTTTGTGATCTAACCATTAAAACAGGTCATTTTGGTGATTCAGTCGTTTCGATACTATAACTCTAGAAAGTGAGATGAGTGAATTATTTATGCACGTCAATAATATTATATTATCTACTCGTTAGCCTTAATCTGAGGCTTTGTCGCGTGAATTGAGTGAGGAGTATTTATACAAATATCTACCCCGACCGCGAATCAAACCTGTGTGACCTTTAAGCTTCATAGTCACGATCCGGTCGTCAAATATTAGCAGCATTTTTAGAATTGGTGGACGTTCATTGTTCAGTCGACACGTGTAGAACACCCGAGTTAGTGGGCAGCATACGCAATGTATAACAAAACAGTCGTACAGTCGCAGGGAGATGTTACCTAAATCGCGATGTCCCAGAGCGCTGACGTTTTCATTAAAGCCACCATTGTCTGTAACGTTGGAAAAAATATGGCGGAAGACAGTCGAGTGTCAAGGGAATTGATTTGGATTGGAAATATTTGGTTCTTTGTTTTTAGTCTGTGATCGTTTTTTGTCTGAGTTAAATCTGATCTTTAAACGGGCAATTATTAATATTATATAGTATTTATTTTTTGTTGAAACCTCGGAAATGGGTTTAAAGTACTCTAAAGGTTTTGATGAGAGTTGCTACTCGTATATTAGGGTTTAAATATGGATCAAGGCTTTCAATCTGATTTTGAAAAATATTGTATTACAATGTTTAAAGTATTAAAGTATTAAAATATAAGTTTATCAAAAATTTAAAAAATTTTTTTTTATCAACTCACAAAGGACCACATTAGATACATTTTCACAAAAGTTTGTTTACGCAAGTTTCAAACATGAAGAATCATTTGCGAGAGACTGGAGTCTGAACTGCCGTGTACCTGTATTAGAGATCACCAGGCTCTCACCCCAAGGACGCATAAAATGACAATTACATATTTACAGGCAAAAATATATCAAAATACTTAAAGTGCAATAAACTATTTTAACATACAATACAGGTATAAAAAATAGTAGATAGGTATGAATAATTGTTAGTTATTATATGTGGTAGTAGTTATTAGCCGTGGTGGCCTAGTGGTTTGACCTATCGCCTCTGAAGCAGAGGATCGTGGGTTCAAACCCCGGCTCGCACCTCTGAGTTTCTCGAAATTCATGCGCGGAATTACATTTGAAATTTATCACGAGCTTTACGGTGAAGGAAAACATCGTAAGGAAACCTGCGAAGCAATTCAATGGTGTGTGTGAAGTTTCCAATCCGCACTGGGCCCGCGTGGGAACTACGGCCCAAGCCCTCTCTTTCTGAGAGGAGGCCTGTGACCAGCAGTGGGACGTACATATAGGCTAGGATGATGATTATATGTGGGAATTTGCGCCCAAGAGTACATGTCGTGTGTGTGTGTGTGTGTGTGTGTGTGTGTGTGTGTTTTATATTAATTATTCCTCTCAGAATAAGAGGGCTTGGGCCGTAGCTCCCACGCGGGCCCAGTGCGGATTGGTAAAATACTTCCACCGTCAAAAAAAAGTTGTTATACACAAAAAGGAACAATTATTTTCCACTCATCTATCATTATTCGTCTCACAAGTCCTCTATCCCTTATCAATCCTAATCTCCTATCAAGCTATGTTTCAATTATCGGGGTCGTCCTAGGGGACGCTTGGGCCGACTCACAAGTGGGCCCCAGAGACCCCTAAATATACTCGTATCACTTCATGACGGCAGACGCCATCTTTGAAAATCAAGTAAAGCGCGGCCATATTTCACGTTCTCAAATTTAAGTTTAAGTAATAAATCCGATAGGCGGACATCCACATTTGAATTTGCCGCATCTATAATAAATTTTCTTGTCTAGAGATTAACAGACGCAAAAAGAAATAATTAAAAATGTTATAGACTTCTCTTTGGTTTTCCTGTAATCTACAGGTATAGAAAACACTCCTGATTTTTTTCAAAATTTTAAGCCGGTAGTTTCGGAAATAAGAGAAAGTAGTCAAATTTTGCCATTTGCTTGAACAGGTGCAAAACTCATATTAAATATATTGACCCCAAAAGTAAACTAGGTAAACTAGGTGCAAAACTGTTTAAAAAATATATATTTGCGATTCACAACTTGTATAATCTGTGTACTTATACCGTTCGTGTCAGACCAAAGGACGCGTAGACAAAAAGACAGACACGCCGCTGACCATATAAGGGCTTCCATTTTTTTTGAGATCCTACGGAACCTTAAAAACAAAAGATATTTCATAATTTTATAATTTAGTTAAACATTTTTAATCATGTTCCTTCTTGCCATCTTCAGAGGGGTACCAAGGGGCGATATTTTATGTGAAATCTTGTAAAAGTTAAAATTTAATACATTCTATCTTTGGCAAGAAAGCCGCCGGCAATACTAATTATACCCGACCATGTTATAAATACGCTGGATGAGATAAAATATCTTTGCAGGAATTATATTCAATTAAAATATCAAAACTACTAAGGTCTGGAAGAGATCGCTCTGAAGCGATAATTCCGCCTATTGCTTACTATGTGTTGGTGTGCAATAAAGAGTTATTGTATTGTATTGTATTGTATCCATAATAAAGTAGTCCGCCGTTAAGAATTCAGTCCTGACGCGTGTCACTCCCATACTTACTACGTCAAAAAACAAAAACATTGATGTATTTAGTACCAGGATGACAGGTGTCAGGATGGATTTCTTTCTGTGTGTCTGTCTGTCTGTTGTCTTTTCACGTTTGGACCGCTGTATCAATTTAAACAATATTGGTATAGAGATAGTATAAGACCCTGGGAAGGACGCAGGTTAGTTTTTATCTCAGAAAATAGCATAGTTCTCACGGAAAAAAATATATCCTAAAGAATATAATCACGCAATGTATGTACTACATGATCACAAGTGACGCACTTGATGACATGACAACTGTCACAAGAAATAATTACAAATAATACATTACTGCTTGAAAAAAAAAACGAAACTTAATTACAATCTGGTAGGTAATGGTAACTCAAAGTTTATTGCAATGTCGCTTCACATGACTGAAACCAACAGATATACTCTTCGTGCTCGTAAAAGTACATTGTGTCGTAAGGGTGGTAAATAAGGAATTACGAACGAGAGTCTATTAGCGCCAGCTCTGCGACCAAACCCCCCGATCCGCAGCATGTGCCCGACGTGCGCGCGCTTCTGCAGCAACGCGCGCACGGAGCAGCAGCACGCCATGCAGTACAAACTCATTTACCGTCCTTGGGCTTCATGTCAAGAAAATTAGTACGGGCAATGACTCATTTACCGACCTCGGGTTTCATGACAAGCACATTAAGGTCGAGGGTTTTATTTTGGGGGTTGCAACCAAGGTAGCCTGCATTTTACGACACTGTTTACGAGCAAGTATGATGAAAAAAATCTAAATTTGTATTTGTGTTTGATACAGCGCCATCTATAGTTCATTTACTGACCTAGTGGCTTACTAATCGTCAAAATTTAAGTAAGTTCCAAAACATGATACAATATGTAGTGTTGCTAGTATCGTACAGTCGAGTTCATAAACATGTGAGCAAATATTTGATCAATAATATCTGAACACGACTCTATTGTCAACGGCGTAGAAGCGTGTTCAGATATTATTGATCCAATTTTTGCTCACAAGTTTATGAACTCGACTGTACGCGAACATCTCAAGTCGCATAGCAGATGATTCTCTCTGCTTCGAAATTTTAAATAAATATTCTCTCAATTTCCGAACTGACTTTACAAATAGTTATTATTTAATTGTAACATCTAGTCGCTTCCATTCTATTAAACTTTATAAACAATTCTGAAGAATGTTTCGGAAGAGTTTTATTGATTGCAAACGTTTACAACTTTCGCCTCACACCCCGCCCAAGAATTCGCTACATAGCTTAACAATGTCAAGGAATTAAGCAGAACTTCTTCGTCTTTACTCTTAAGTACCCGGATGACTGAGCTTAGCTCGGGCTAAAACGAGGGCGTTCTTAGAGGAAGGCCTTTGTCCAAGAGTCAACAGTGGATGTCTCTCCATCTGATGATGAAGGAATAATGATGAATTTTGTGAAATACTATGGGATATTTTCCTAATATATCTAATTTACTAGCTTTTGTCCGCGGCTTCGCCCGCGTGGAATTCGGTTATCGCCCGCTTTTCCCTCGGGAACTGTGCATTTTTCCGGGATAAAAAGTAGCCTATGTCACTCTCTGACCCATAAACTATTTCTATGCCAAAAATCCCGTCGATCCCTCGCTCCGTATCAACGCGAAAGACGGATCTTTTTTAATCTATATAATTTTCTCTTTTACGTTATTAATATTTGTGATTATTTTGTATCGTAACGATAATGTATGATTATGTTCATGTTTTTAAATTTACAGGACATGGTATGAACTGTAACCTAATGCTGTATGATTGGTTTTTTGGAGTCTTTTTGTATTTTTTATTTCAACTCCAAATTTGTTACTTTTACTGCTGCTGCTGTGTTTTTTTGTGCTGCTGCATAAGTAGCGTAGTAGAAATAAGCAACCTGAGATATGTATGCATAGGAAAAATTCGTGTCTAGATTCCTGTCCAGCGGTGGTGTAGGGGTTATAGCACGCACGCACGGATTGGTTTTTCTGTGCATCGATGTCTCAGTTTGTATTTTCGACCTAATGCTGTAATTTTTCATTGGTTTATTAATAAGTAAATAATAATAAATAATTCACTCACATAATCAGGTAAAATACATTCAATGAAAAAAGCTAGCCCATCAAAAACAAAAAGCACACATGACATTACTAAGCGCCCGAATGCTAGAAATAAAATTAACCACTTATCTCTTTCCAACACATTTAATTGTCTGGACCCTGCAAGGGTGATAAAATTAAAAACCGTCCGATCCCATAGACCCCGAGACTTAAAGGGGTATGATAACCCATGGGTTGCGGCTTTAGGTTATATATTTGGACAATTTTCCCTCATTAGGGGTGTAAAGTCAATGGAAGGCAGTAAAAATTCAACCATACTTATATATTTCAAGTGAAGTTCCGTTTTAATACTTTTACTGAAATGACGCATAGAACCGTAGGATGATCGAATATGATTGTATTGTGTTTAATTTATTGAAATTTCCACTAATATAGCGTATATTTTTAAACGAACACAAACAAACAGACGTTTGGTTTTGCTGCTATACGAGTAAAGCGGTGTTACGATACATTTTAAGACCAAGATTATAATTAATTGAAAAAAAACAGTGGGAATGTATTCGGTCTATATAGGAAGTTTAAATAAATAAATATCATGGGATATTATTGACACCAATTGAACTAGTCCCAAGGTAAGCGAAGCTAAACATATAGATAAATAAATACATATTTCGACGACCGGAAGGCTAAGTGGTTAGAGAACCTGACTACGATGTAACTAGTCTAAATATATATGAGTTATAATACTTTTAATCTACTATTTTTACAGAAATATCAAAAAATTATAAAATAAAAAATAATAGGAGCACTATCTGTCATCTTGTAATTATTAGCCTTATTATAATTTATTTATTTATTTGTTGCTGTTTATCTCACTACCTATATTTATTTTGGACGTATATTATATGTACGATATAATTATGTATGTATTCGTAGATGTATTGCTGTTACGTTTAAATTTTCTTATCTACTTTTGATGCACCACCTGTTGTAAACTAGTCCTTACTTCTTTCTGTAAAAAAGGTTGCCTGGAAGAGATCGCTCTTAAGCGATAAGGCCGCCTATTGCTCACCTTGTAATATTTTTTTCTGTGTATCTGTTTCTGTATCGCTTACTATGTCTGGTGTACAATAAAGAGTCTTTGTATTGTTGTTGTATTGTAAAAAACATTAAATTTAAAAAATCAAAAAACCCGACTGTCTTAAAAACTAAAAGGAACAAAATAAGTCTAGTGGTCTAGAGCTCTGTCAAAAAGCTCATTTAAGGTTCAACAGTCGGGACCCATTCAAATCGTAACCAGCTCAAAAAATCTTGGTAATGGGTCCCGACTGTTGAACCTTAAATGAGCTTCTTGACAGAGTTCTAGACCACTAGACTTATTTTGTTCCTTTTAGTTTTTAAGGCAGTCGGGTTATCTGATTCTTTTTTGACAGTATATGCATGCAGTGACTTATTTTGATATTTACTTAGAAGTAGCTCTTGTACACTCACCAGTTCCAATATCTGACAAACAAAGCATAACGACTCTATTTCTAGGGCCAGACGCGTGTCAGATATTTTTGCACGCTCCGCTGTAGCTGGTTTTATTATTCCAGGTGGTTGTATTGTAACATTTCGGCAGTGTTAAAAATATTCAAGCACATAATAAATCAGTGTTTCTGTATGTGCTGTCTAAGGCACAAAAAATATACTACTTAAAATAGTTCCGCATTTTGCTGGACTTTATTTGAATGTATCCGGTTTTTAGGATTCCGTAGCCAAAATGTACAATAAAAAGTTCAAAAACATTTTTTTTTTGAGTACCTCCCATAGATGTAGAGAGGGGGTGTTTTTTTTTCTCATCCAATCTTGTAGTGTGGGATATCGTTGGATTGGTCTTTTAAAACCATTAGGGGTTGCTAAAATGATTATTCGATTCAGTGATTTGTTTGCAAAATATTCAAAATCGAGCGTCGTCCCCCCTCTATAATCTAAGCCGGTGGGTGGAAAAATTTGAAAAAATTCAGAATGGTAGTAAGTATATCAAACTTACAAAGAAAACTATAACGGTTAAGTTTTGTTGCGAATTATTAGTAGTTTAAATCCACATTCAGGGTCCCAAGCCACGACTTTGTGTCAGGTATCAGATTGTACAGAACTAGTTTGTAGTTTCTTTCTTAATGTTTTACGCCATACGATTAAATAAATTAGTAGCTTAAGAGTAAATAGCAGCCTAAGGTATAAAATATACCTAAACTTGGAATATTCCGTACAAAATACGAAATCCTTAGAAAAATATTACTTAATTTTTTCGTAATGGCTACGGAACCCTATTTCGGGCGTGTCCGACACACTCTTGGCCGTTTTTTTTACAAAACTAGCAACAACTCTTCCTGTACCATTTGAAACTTTTTTTTATTTTTTTATTTGACTGGATGGCAAACGAGCAAGTGGGTATTGCAGATGCGTTGCCAACCTAGAGGCCTAAGATGGGATACCTCAAGTGCCAGTTATTTCACCGGCTGTCTTACTCTCCACGCCGAAACACGGATTAGCGAGCAAGATGGTGGTAGCACTCCGGGCGGACCTTGCACAAGGTCCTACCACCTGCAAACTTCAAATGATATAAGCATTGTCTTCACCGAACTCATACAAGTTGTCCTGCCGCGAGCTAAACGACAATGCCTCGAGTGACACGGTAAAAATTCCACAACTTTTGGGGAAAAAAGTTTAAATTATTTTCTTATGGAAATTGTTAGGATGTAGGTGAAGTTTGATGGGATGTGTTCGTGACTTTAATTCCCACGTGTGGGCTAGTACAGTTCTTGTATTACAGTATTAACAATAAAACCGGCCAAGAGCATGTCAGACACGCCCAAAATAGGGTTCCGTAGCCATTACAAAAATATGAAGTACGTAATATTTTTCTAAGGATTTCGTATTTTATATGGAATCTTCCAAGTTAAGGTATATTTTATACCTTATAGGCTGCTATTTACTCTTCAACTACTAATAATTCTCAAGCAAACTTAGCCGTTACAATTTTCCTTGTAAGTTACTATATATACTTACTACCATCCTGAATTTTTTCACATTTTTCCACCCACCGGTTTTAGATTTTAGAGGGGGGGACGCTCGATTTTAATGAAAATTTGCACTTTTAAGTTGAATATTTCGCAAAAAAATCACTGAATCGAAAAATCGTCTTAGCAAACCCCTAATGGTTTTAAAACGATACCCCACACTATAGGGTTGGATAAGAAAAAAAAATCACCCCCACTTTACGTTTATGGGAGGTACCCTAAACTGACTGACAAACATGGCGAAACTATAACGGTTCCGTTTTTGCCATTTTGGCTCCGGAACCCTAAAAACACCGCACACTCAACGGCAAAAAAACATCAAATCTCAAAAATTCTAACTGACTCTGTGCCCTTAGTGTAAGTTTTCGGTTACAAAATACGTCTCGATCGCGTTCGCGTTTAAATCTCAGTTTGTATGCAAACACGAACAGCGCCTCTAGCGGAACGTTTGCAATGTTCGTGTTTCCATACAAATTTTGTAACTGAAAACTTACACTAAGGGCACTGTACGGTACATATTTTAGATTGTATTTAATTTCCTTCTTCTTTACTAATTTAAGAGCTGTATTATATATTAGATAAAAATACAGATAATTCTCTCTTCATCAGCCAGTCGGATTGAAAAGCCAGCAGGTTGGACCTTTAGTCTCTAAAGCAGAGCTTGTACCCTTAGTGTAAGTTTTCGGTTATAAAATACGTCTCGATCGCGTTCGCGTTAAAATCTCAATTTATATGGAAACACGAACAGCGCCTCTAGCGGAACGTTTGCGATGTTCGTGTTAAAAATGCGATCGAGACGTATTTTGTAACTGAAAACTTACACTAAGTGCACAGGTGAGTGTTGAAACGCGAGCTCACACTTTTCGAAATTCATGTAAAATTACTTTTGAAATTTACCAAGCTATGCCTGCACAAACCAACAAGGCAATAGTGTGTGCGAAGTTCGCAAAACGCACTGAGCATGCATGAGAATTACGGCCCAAGCCCTCTCATTCTGTGAGGAGACCTGTGCCCAGCAATGGAATGTTTTATAATTTAGGATGATGATTTTAGTTGTTTTGCTTGTTTTATTAGTCAATGTATAATTATTGCTGTAAACAAAAAACAATAAATTGAAAAAATCAAAAACCAAAAAATACTAAAAAGAAGAAAACAAGTCTAGTGGGCTAGAACTCTGTTAAGTAGCTAACTTAGAGTTCAACCGTCAGGACCCATTAGGTACAAAGAATTTTTGAGCTGGTCAAGATTTGAATGGGTCCCGACAGTTGAACTTTAAGCTAGCTACTTAACAGAGTTTCTAGCCCACCTGACTTGTTTTCTTTTTGTGTTTTTTTCAAGGCAGTCGAGATTTTTGGTTTTTAAATTTATTGTTTTATTTCACACTTAATTGATATTTCTGTGAAAGTCACCACACACACACCACACACACACACACACGCCACACTCGCGTCATCGAGACGAATCCAATGGCGTATCATTTATCAAAATCGGTTCAGCTTTGAGTAGTTACGAGAAGACATAGGAATAGACATACATACGGGTCAAACACATAGCCCTCCTTCTTCGCAGTCGGGTAAAAAAATACTTTCTGCCAATTTTCATGCGGTGTATTTTTTGTATCATGTACTGATAGGTAGTCATTTTCTGAAATACGCTGGTATGTATTACTCTCAGAAGCATTTATACAGACCTTAGATTAGATTAGATTAGATTTATTTATTACCTTTTGAAAAAATACATGTATTATAAACATGTCAATTACAAGAAATTCACAAAAGGATATATAAATCTTATTACAATAAATTGTCAGCGAGAATAAAAAAAATAGTTAAAATATCAAATTAGAATTCAATTCAGTAATAATAATTAAAAGCAAAACAAGAATATACTTAAATCTATCAAATTTATGCAATAGGAACAATTTTTGCAATAGGAAAAACCTTTGCAGCCTGCTTACAAGAAAAGTTTTTTTTTAACAATAGGGATGTTGACACCATTAAAAAATAATTCGAAGAGTCGACTCCAGTAAAAAAACGCTTTATTTTAGCAAGATTTTAGCCCTGAGAAACCAGGTTAATTTTCGATTAACTGCAAAATTTTATTTTTTGTTGCTTTAAAACAAATAAATAGTTAGTTGATCGAGTGTGCGAACAGGTGACGCCATAATTTGCTATTTCCATTCAAACTCTATGGGAGTATTGTGTTTTGATAGCTCATAAAAAGTACGTCAATGAGGGCTATCGCGTATGAATTCGCCACTAGAGGCGCTAGTGTAGCGTGAGGTCTCCGAAATGTCAAATGTCATAGTTTTTGGGTGAGCTACGCGGGTTTCTTTATAATTAGAATAATTTGTGAATATTTTGCAATATCTGAAATTAATTATGGCAAATATGCGTTCCGGGGCAATGAATGTCGGTGTTTCGAGACAGTTTTGTCTTTCGGAAACCTTTGTCCTCCTTTTTTTCCGAACAAAACGGGGACTATGCAACACTGCGGCATGCTCGATATTTTTATGGTACGGTTTTAAGGTGTATTAAATATGATTTTAACCTAAACTTTGTTTTCACACCCGTAATAACAGACTTTGAAAGCCATACATAAAAACCTCACGCAAATGTGCGCCATCTAGTGAGACAAAAAACGATAGCCCTCATTGATTGGTACTATCAACATCCCTATTACCTGTCTTGTTTTCATCACATCTAGTTCACCTCATACTTTCCGTTCAGAGAACAGCAATCACTCTGGTTTGGTTTACTTGTTACATGCTCATCAGTGAACCCTTGGGACAGGATAGCAATTCCTTGGCCGAAGGAACTTAACTTTCTAGACTAGCATTAGGCGTCGTCTGGTCGCTGTCGCGCTCCATACAGTTTTATAGTGCATAAGTGCATACCAGTGTGTTTTATAAAGTAGGGTAACATAACATTTATGTTTGTTGGGACATTTTTACTTACCCCCTATTCGTTTTTTCCCCCTCATTTACCATCTGTTTCACCATCCATTGATTTAGTTTATTTGACGGATAAATGATGCCTTCTGTGTTATGTTTTGTTCGAATAGACGGAGATCGCATCACAATTATCTGTCAAATAAAAGTGTGGGAAACAGCCCTTTTATGTGTTAAAACTTGATGATGACGACTAATCTTACTAATATTTTAGATTATGGTTTGTAACTGAAACAGAGAAACAACGGCTAAACAATTTTATTAAAATTTGTGATGTAGACAATTTGTAATCTGGATCAACATTGAGATTAATTTTATATAGAAAAAATCAGTTTCCACGGGGTAGATAAGAATGAAGTCTTTGGAGATTAAGTCGCTGACGGCAGCTAGTATTATATGTCAGATATTGATGTTGTTAAGTCTTGGGAACAATATACAAACAAGTGACAATTAATTTAAAAAACAAAACAATATCCGCAACAGGCTTCGTCAACAAAACAGACTGTGGATCCGCAACATGCTTCGTCATTAGTCTTACCTAACTTAACCTAAACCCCAAAGCAATCCCCGGACCGATGCAATCCAGACCCAAACGTACTATACGTACGTATAAATACTTGCCGCATTGCCCGCTGAATCGCTATATAGATATTGATGTAATGATGTATGAGCAGGCTCTAGATAGAAACGAGCGGCAGCAGTTGGAACACTCATTCATCATCATCATCATCTTCTTTTTCTTCAAGTGCTACTCCATTACTGAAGGTTGGCAGTTAGCTCCTTGTATCTTTCCTTATCAAGCGCTAATCTGAACAGTTGCTTGACGGCCTTAATCCCTGTCCACTCCCTGATACTACGGAGCCAAGACATCTTACGTCTACCTGATTTTCGCTGGTTTTCATCATCATCCTTTCATCGTTACCATCAGCAGCCTTTAATTCACCCTTCTTGGGATCTTCGAACATAGGCCTCCTCTCCATTTCATCGACCACCTGGCTACTACACAATATTACACACACTCAATGTGAACAAAACTCTTAACAAAACTTTATTCCAATTTACACTTATCCGCCATTTTGCGCCATCCTGGCCACCCTAGTTATCTGAATGGAGAACACGTCCCGGATATGACTGCAGCGTGGAATTGGATGTGTAATGTTCTTTTAGTTCCGCCAATATACCTAAAGTTATATGAATATTTATGGTAACGGATGGATTTGAAACGTTGGTTTAGGAAGTAAAAACGTGATTTCAAAATATCTCATAACAAAAGTTATCAAGAACATACCCTTATTTTAAAGCGATCTGTACTCGAAGAGTCACAAACAGAATCTTGTTACTATTAGTACGCCATCTGCTTGTTTGTCACAGGGCTGTGTCGAGAATTATAGGAATAGATAGACAGTCGAAATTTACAAAAATAAATATGTATGCTACAACAGTGAGTAACAAAAATTAAAGAAAAATAAAACGAAACGTATTAATTATTGTTAAAAAATAAGTTTATACTTAGTAGTATAACCCACGTGTTCTTTTGTATTCATAAACCTATTAATTGGGTCCAAAACGAATCGTTTTTTTTTCAGGCCATCAATACAATTTCATTTTGCTACTGGCCGGTTCTATATTTTACAACCATTGTCAATTTTTTATTATTACTGGCCAGTCATTTAAACTTTTGAAAGAAAGAAAGAAAGAAATGTTCAAAAATACTGGCCAGTTACAAAAACTCAATGTGTCATCAAAATTCAAATTTCGAACGAAGAACACCCGTTGAAAGTGTCGAACGTTAACGGACGTGATGTCTGACACGCGGTCTCGTTAGCCCGATGGATGTTTAATTCAACTAATTTGACAGCAATTTGTTGCTTTGTTTGCTTGTGAATGGCATCGAATAAATTTTTAAGTTCTTGGTTTAAAAGTAAATTGATTGAGGCACGAAATAATGCAGCAGATATTTTGATAAGTTAATTTTAGTAAGTTGCGACTTTCATTACAAATTTCAAATTAAATTTTATTATACCGGATATTCACGTATTAAATTAAGTTTAGCTCGACATGTTTCGGGCTAATTCGTAACGTACAATAAAGAGTTTACATACATACAAGTGGAAGTAAAATACGAATGTCAAATTTCTAGGACAACTGGAATTAAAACATCGTGAAGGAAACAATTCAATGGTGTGTGTAAACTTTTCAGTCCAGGATACAACCTAAGCCTTTTTATCTGAGAAGAAATCTGTCAACAGCATTATGAGTTTTTAACTATCGCGACTTTTTTCACTTGAAATTTGTAAATTTCGTAAATAAAACCCATTAAAAACCACCATTCTCAACCCGAATCAATCAAAAAAACAATTATAAAAACCTACTTACCCGATGTCACCGACGCGAAACACAATCAATCCGCATTTCCCCGCAATCCCCGGGTTCGGGGGAAACTTTTATTTCCCCAACTTTTTTTGACGACGGGTAGAGTGGGGGTGACGGCCCAGTTATGCAAGTTACGGGTGACTTGAAGTTAAAGCGTTAGGTTTGAAGTTTCGCTTGCGTGCTAACGGGGTTGACATGGATTTATTTCTTGCTACCATTTTTTTCAGCATTTCCATGAGAAATTTGACTTGGAATCTGATTTTGTCGATACAGTAAGCGATTGGATTATCATCAGGCTCAGGTTCGAACCCACAATAGGTTAAATCACTAGGCTACCACTTTTTTAGTCACATACTTCACATTGACATTAAGTTTTGTGCTAATACTAGGAATATTTGAAAAAAAAAAAGTTTTTTCTTCGTCGATGACAAATAGCGCCAAGAAGTCTAGACAGCCAGTTACATCACACTTTCCAAACTATCAACACTCATCTTGATCCTTAATATCAGTGTCCAAAGTTCAAATCCCAGCAACTACCCGCATTATAAATTTGTTCTACTACCAACTGACAACTTCAGAACACCTTTCATTTAACCCCTAAGCAGTCGTGTTAAGTTTGAAACTTCCGTGGTTTAGATGTAATGCACTGCATGGATTTTGCATTGGACGAGGGACGGTTGAATTGGTACACGATTTATGACGCTGCTTCCGACTTGGATGTGAATTGATATTGTGTCAAAAATAGGACAGTTCGGTATTTGAAGTGTAATTTTAAAAATGTTTCGTGCAGGTGGTAGGACCTTGTGTGCAAGGTCCGCCCGGATTCCTACCACCATCTTGCCGCTAATCGCTTGATCGCTAATCTTGTCGTGAAGCAGCAGTGCTTGCACTGTTGTGTTTCGGCGTGGAGAGTAAGACAGCCGGTGAAATAACTGGCACTTGAGGTATCCCATCTGAGGCCTCTAGGTTGGCAACGCATCTGCAGTACCCCTGGTGTTGCAGATTTTTATAAGCGGTGGTGATCTCTTACCATCAGGAGACCCGCTTGCTCGTTTGCCATCCACTCCAATAAAAAAAAACTCATTTGATTCTTGAGCTAGGACTCCAGGCGGGTAGGATCTTATGCGAAATCCTTCCGGGTTGCTATGTTATTTAATCGCCTCAAAATCAGTTCACTAAATAGTAACGGACACAAGTTTGGTTGAACAAAAAAAAACTTACCCTATTTAGATCTCCGTAGTCAAAATGGTAAAAACGGAACCTTAATTAGTTTCGTCATGTCCATCTGTCTGTCCGTCCGCGGCATTGCTCAGAGACTATCAGCCTTCCTCTCTTGTCTCAGTCACTCGTTGGTTTCATGATCCCATCGTGATTCCAACCAGAGCCGGATTAAGCCAGCGCGGGGCCTGTAGCAAAATTTTATTATGGGGCCCTTGTTTTGCTTCAAGTTTATACTATAAGTAAAATATTATAAGCCGTGGTGGCCTAGTGGTTTGACCTATCGCCTCTCAAGCAGAGGGTCGTGGGTTCAAACCCGGCTCGCACCTCTGAGTTTCGAAATTCATGTGCGGAATTACATTTGAAATTTACCACGAGCTTAGCGGTGAAGGAAAACATTGTGAGGAAACCAGCACAAACCTGCGAAGCAATTCAATAGTGCGTGTGAAGTTCCCAATCCGCACTGGGCCCGCGTGGGAACTACGGCCCAAGCCCTCTTGTTCTGAGAGGAGGCCTGTGCCCAGCAGTGGGACGTATATATAGGCTGGGATGGAAAATATTATAGTTGATCATCTTGATACTATCTCTTTCTTTGGCGGCGGTTTGTGTTGGTTTTGTGGTAGCAGTATTGTATTTTACTTACATTGATTTAGAAAAAAAAACATATCTGAATTTACGTTTTTTACCATCAGAAAGCATTGGTCCGCGGGCCCCTAGGCGCGCGGGGCCCGTAGCATTTGCTACTCTTGCTATATGGCTAATCCGCTGATCCCAACCAGTTTCATCTCCAGTGCCCGCAATATATAAAGAAAGAAAGAAAGAAAATATTTAATTGCCAACATATATTATATTATATTGATATTTAAAGCAGAACAGCAGTTGTGCATCAAAGTCCGACGTATTTCAAACCTACCCTCAAAACTTTGCCCTTTTTCAACTTCGCTTTCAACAGGGATCAGCGATTTCATTTCGCTAAGTGAAAATATTTTGTACTTTAGGTATACCAATAGTTTCTCTAAATTGCGCCTTATGTTTAAGCTTTTGCGGTTTAATATCGCTTAAGATCAACTTGGTCAGAGGCAGTAAACATTTAGAATCACTAACTGATCCATTCAAATATTTAAGCTAATAGTTAATATAATAAGGTTTAATATTGATTGAAGTGGTTGTATTGTTTTTTTTTTGTCTAGACTGGGAAAGTAATTAGCTGCTACCCGACTGTGGTGATATTCTGTGCTGAAGTTGGGTTATGTTTTGCGAGCGTAGCTCCTATATGTTTATTACTGTGATCCACTTTGTAGCCTCAATGGCTGGACGGTGTTCAATACATGTATGGGTATCATTAGATGTGTAAAAACTGTCGGAGTAAATAGGGTA
Source organism: Choristoneura fumiferana (assembly GCF_025370935.1). NCBI lineage: Eukaryota > Metazoa > Arthropoda > Insecta > Lepidoptera > Tortricidae > Choristoneura > Choristoneura fumiferana. The sequence goes on from NC_133494.1 coordinate 16,484,647, forward strand.
TATCATATTTTCATAAGTTCCCAATCCGCACTGGGCCCGCGTGGGAACTATGGCCCTAGCCCTCTCATTCTGAGGGGAGGCCTGTGCCCTGCAGTGGGACGTATATAGGCTGTCATGATGATGATGATATTTTCAAAATGGGGTCTGCAAAAAAACAGACGGATTTTTTTGTTGTAACAATAATGAAACAACTATTTTCATAGGAGTATCAAAAAGTACAAAATTAAAAAAAATTAAGACTCGTGGCCTAAAAAAAGGAAAAGATACGTCTTATAGGCTAGAACTATTAAGTAACTTAAACTTGTACAGTTGGGACCAATTATTAGAATTTTGAGCAAGTTACAATTTTGAATGGGTACTGACTGTCGACGTTTAAGTTAGGTAGGTACTTACTTGAGAGTTCTATACTTTTTAGTTCTTATTGAAAGTTATTTATAACAGTCACTATTTTTTAATCAAATGTGTGTTAGTCTATAAGGTATTTATTGTATGAACCATCTTACCTGTTTTTTTAATGAAAGGAGCATTTTATGAAACGAGCATGCGCATGAGCATCACCTAACATAAAGCAATCACAACCCCAAACAACAAAAATAATAAATAAATATTAATTTATCTAACTAAACAATCGATATTTATACATCACTAACCACAATCCCCTTCTCACCTGTCAAGAAGCAGCGACGCTTGAAGATACTTATATCAGCCCAAATCATCTCGCCCTCGCCATGCAAAATGTTGTAACCGCCACAACATCAAGTTAAAAATGAAGTAAAGGATTTGGTGAAAAGTGGCGCTTAGGACGTTTTGATATTGAGTGCTTTTATGCTGTTCAGGGTGACAATAACGTTTTGTGGTGCGGGAAAAGCTTTATCTAACAAAATGTGATGGAGAAATTTTTAAATAAAATATGCATGTGACTTATTATTTTGCATGTGCTTTGATTCTAAGCAAACTACCGTTATTCATAGCATTATTATTTTTAATTTGCTCAATAAAAGGTAAAACAAACAGCAAAATGCGAGTTGGACTCACGCACCGAAGGCTGTAGCGTACATAATTATAAATACTTAGTGTTGGAAGAGGTCTCTCCTATATAAGTAAATTGGCTAAGTAAAGTTTTTTGGAGAGGCGCTAATTATATTTTTTTTCGATAGTCGACGTCTTAATAATCGAGGAACTGCAGCTCTTTTATTTTATTTCCTCTTATTAATTAGAAATATTTTTTTAAGTGGACGATATGACGTTTGTGAGATTGAAATTGCAGAACCGTTGAGGGCTTAGTACTTAGTAGAAACAGTAAAAAAAAAAACGAAGTCAACTGTCACTGCTGTCATTGTCAAGTAGAATCTAACCTAAAACCGTTTTATTTACTTTGCGATTTGGTGCGTGCGATCAGTGTTTTTTGGATAATTTTTAAAGACCTCTCAGCACAAACTCAGTACTTTAAAATTTGCCGCATTTCTCCACGACCTTTGCATGATAATTGGACCACGATTGGATAGTTTCGACGACTATTTTGGCTCTGCTTCTTCGACAACGCTATCTTGCAGTCTCGACGACACTTGGCTTGATATTTGGACTGCCTTGCGAGTAAATTCGAATCACAGTATCCCTACAATGGATTCAGACGACTCCGACAGTATTCGAGTTGAAATGGAGCATTACAGAAATGTTCTCTAATGCTTTGTACGTTGGTCTATGAAATACAGACGAGATTTCAGAATTCTGCGTATTTATGCATCCTAGTCTTTACAAGCGACTTGGTGCAAGTCAGCTTCATCTTCCACTGCAAGTGCTCATCAACAACATGATTATACGAACCCTCTAGCCCTTCAACATCAAACACAGCAAAGGAGAACATAACAGAAGGGAGAGATATCGTGTTTTTTTACCAAAACAATAAAAAGGACATGGTCTCAGTAAGAGTCATGCTATACATTAAAATATTTATGCACAATGGGTTTATATTCTTTATTTCAAAGTGTATTGAAGGAAGAGTTTCTGCTAAATCATTTACAGAATGAAGTGGCTTTGTGTGGCTACTAAAAGGGGGTGATTCCATATAAAGTCATAGCGACCTTGAGGTTACATGTGAAATGCGTGATTTGAAGATTAAAAGAATCCGTATTTTTGAAGCGTCTCTGTTATTAACCATAACCACGGCTGCACCATTTCAAAACCTAGTAAGTCTCAAAAACTCAATTTTGCGATTTTTGCTTAAAACGTGGTTTCTAGCAAGTGCCTACAAGATACAAAAACATTTAGAGGCCTATCTCGCTCAACTTCAGAGATACGAGTACTCCAAAACCTAGTAAGTACAGAAAAAAACCGGCTTGACCATTTCAGAACCTAGTATGGCACACAACCATTTCAAAAACCTAGTATGGGACATGCACTTACTAGGTTTTGAAAAAGTCAGAGAGACATACTAGGTTTTGATATGGTCAAACGAGTTTAATTGTAACTTTTTGAAAAGTAGTATGTGTTTGTTAGTTGAAGTTACTAGTTTTTGTAAGTCAAATGTTATAGGTACGTTGTTCTTTATTCATTTTGACGCGTTGTTGGCAGCACTGTGCTCCCGCGCTAACTTCATGTTATTGCGCTGGAGCTGTTCGAACTCATTTAAACGCGCAGTTGCCAGCCAAGATTGAGTTTGTATGCACGTGTAACGTTAAAATTTTGCTAAAACGTAGCGTAATTTGGCTAATAAATGAATGAAATAAGGCAATCGCACCAAGCGTATAGTGAACAACGCTTTGAATTTAGACAACAACCATTTTGTGTAAGTAAATGTATATAATTAAGCCGTGGTGGCCTAGTGGTTTGACCTATCGCCTCTCAAGCAGAGGGTCGTGGGTTCAAACCCCGGCTCGTACCTCTGAGTTTTTCGAAATTCATGTGCGGAATTACATTTGAAATTTACCACGAGCTATGCGGTGAAGGAAAACATCGTGAGGAAACCTGCACAAACCTGCGAAGCAATTCAATGGTGTGTGTGAAGTTCCCAATCCGCACTGGGCCCGCGTGGGAACTATGGCCCAAGCCCTCTTGTTCTGAGAGGAGGCCTGTGCCCAGCAGTGGGACGTATATAGGCTGGGATGATGAAATGTATATAATACTAGCTTTCGCCCGCGTGGAATCCGGTTACCGCGCGCTGTTCCCTCGGGAACTGTGCATTTTTCCGGGATAAAAAGAAGCCTATGTCACTCTCTGGCCCATAAACTATCTCTATGCCTGAAATCAAGTCGATCCGTCGCTCCGTTTCGACGTGAAAGACGGACAAACATACCAACAAACACACAAACATACAAACACACATGTTTTGCAAAATGTTTGGATATTTAATTATTACGCTTCATACAGTAAGATTATTTCTACTTTAATACTCGGGACGTCGAGGGAAGCCGTGGTGGCCTAGTGGTTTGACCTATCGCCTCTCAAACAGAGGGTCGTGGGTTCAAACTCCAGCTCGCACCTCTGAGTTTTTCGAAATTCATGTACGGAATAACATTTGAAATTTACCACGAGCTTTGCGGTGAAGGAAAACATCGTGAGGAAACCTGCACAAACCTGCGAAGCAATTCAATGGTGCGTGTGAAGTTCCCAATCCGCACTGGTCCCGCGTGGGAACTATGGCCCAAGCCCTCTTGTTCGAGAGGAGGCCTGTGCCCAGCAGTGGGACGTATATAGGCTGGGATGATGATGACTCGGGACGTCTCAGTTTTAACCGTAAATGTTCGTGTTTTTTCATAGGATACTTATTTAAAAACCCAGAATTTAATCACATAAAATACCCAAACCTATTTCATGTAATTAATAACAAAACCTCTGCCTAAGTACCTATTGCACTTCAGATCTCTCTCGATGTAGGTATGCCGAGAATTGCCGAGTGCCAAATCGGAAGTAATCATACTGTATTATTATTGAGCGTGGGAGTGTGTGTCTCATGGTTTTATTGAGCTTGAGCATTTGTGTTATGTTTTATCTCTGTGCCATTTAACATTTCATGTTATTTCGGTGTTAGTTTTTGCTATTTTATGTTATTTTTTCATCCCATTAATAACGACTAACGTTCAAAATACTACCTCGTCGCTTATTTGCTCATCTTTGCTTCTACTAATAGAACCATCTTGCTATTATGATATATATACTTCCGCAAGAAAATTAAAGTGAGCCCCCTATTCCTTCCTTCTCCAGAAATGTTTCCAGAAGAAAATGAAAGTCAACCTGTCCGCTCCTGAATCCGCTCCTAAACTAGTACCACTGATACCCCAGTCCCGAAAAAATATTTGGATCAATCTCCCATTCAGTAATCAATAATAGTAATTATGGTAATTAATAGGTAGTTGGATAATATAAAGTAAAAAAATTAAGACTTGGTGCCGTAATTTTTATTTTTTATAATAAATTATTGTAATGAACAACTACTTAGCTGACTGTTTGTTTTATTTAAATTGAAAAAAGGTCCACGTATTAAAACTTATGATTTTTAGTCTTTTTAGCCTCTAGATTATGACAAAGTGACAACACATACTGGGTTTTGAAATTGATCGGTTCACTGTAAGTTTTTATTTGAGTTTAATTTCAAAACCTAGTATGGCACATAAAACATGCAATATAGGAAATTAAGTACATATATATATACCTGGATATTCGGCTTAATCTAATAAACCGAGAAAGTATCACTTTTGGAACGAATATTGCAAAATTTCGTACGGCTGAGACAAAACATGTTTTTTCTCTCTCCTGTAAAATTAGCTTAATGTCCCTTACTATGTTTTGAAATGGTGCAGCCGACCACATAAAATTATGTAGACAAAGCTGTCTTATTGCATGTGTTTTAGATAGTTTTAGTTAATTTGCAGAGTAATATAATAAAAATGCAATAATTTATATTGTTTTTATTTCATAAATACACAAATTATCATAAAACATTTAGCATAAACATATGTCTCAAAAGACCTGATTTATTGGAACATGTATATAATATTCCTGGCAAAGGGTAATTTAAAAACAAGTCGTATTTTTAATAAATTAAATATTGTGCCATCCCCATAAAGGCATTAGAAGTACTACTAAGAAATACAAGGAAATATAACACAAATATTATAGGTCACTATGTGTTAAACCGGGATTTTAGTTTACTTTTGCATCAAAAGATGTCACTATCTCGTCTCAAGGAAAAGCTGAATCGCGCTGTAAAGATTTTTCCGGCAGGCTATAAAAGGGCTGTCAATCATATTAAACTTTTCATTTCCTAAGCAACCATGGTTTGATTAACTTGTGTGTTATATGTGTAAACAATATGCGTACCATTGATCATAAGTTATAACAAAACCGTGGTGATTTACTTGTATTTTTAGTACTTGTACTTGTGACAGTGACCCTAGATTGTATTGTTTGTTCTACCAGTTGAACTGGATGTGTGTATATATACTAGCTTTTGCCCGCGGCTTCGCCCGCGTGGAATTCGGTTGTTCCGCGCTGTTCTCTCGGGAACTGTTTATTTTTCCAGGATAAAAAGTAGCCTATATCACTCTGTGGCCCATAAACAATCTCTATGCCAAATCACGTCGATCCGTCGCTCCAATGCGACGTGAAAGACGGAGAAACATACAAACACATACACTTTCGCATTTATAATATTAGTATGGATATATATGGCATTCAACCGTTTTATTTTGTCTGACTCTAAAACATACATGACCGGGAATCGAACCTTATCAAAATCTCTGTGAGCAATGTTACAAATTCTGCACATTTTTTCGTTATTTTTGATGATGTAAATCATAAGTGAAAAGAAACATATTTTACAAGATTTTATTCGGCTTGCAATGTACGAGTATGTATGTATTATAATTATAAACCAAAATGAGAATACAAATTTAAAGTACCATTAGCTTAGCACAGCAGTACTTATACTGATTACAGATTAGATGACAATGCAAGACAAGTATAGTCAACAAAAAGTATTGTGAGGAAAAATAAAAGCTTACACAAATAAAAACCAAAAATGATATTATTAAGAAAAAATTTTGCTGACTGTACTTTTTATCGACTGTACTTGCATTGTCAACTAAAAATACATTTCTGTATTAAGAGATTGTCATGTTCAAAATTACATTTCCATGCTAAATCTTAAATCTATCCTATTCTCTTCCATTAACCATTGAGGAGTTTTGTGGTACTTCTATGCCTCTTTTTTTATGGAAAAATGCATGTCCTTGGGAAAAACAGGTTATGCTCCTTCACTGGCTTTTTCTTGCAACCAAAATAAAAACACCAATGTGTGTTTACATCCACCTGAAAAAAAGATCAAAATTATTATAAATCCTTACTTATATTTAATATTATAAACGTGAAAGGAACTCTGTCTGTCTATCTGTTAACTTTTCATGCTTCAACCGCTGAACTGATTTAGCCGAAATTCATTATGTAGGTAGTTGGAGTCCCGAGGAAAAACATAGGCTACTTTTTATCTCACAGTTTTATCCCGAAAAAATACATAGTACTTGCAGGAAAGCAATAAGCGAATTCTTCGTAGACAGAGTCGCGGGCAACAGCTAGTTATAATATAATGTTTCACTAACCACAGAAATTTTACTCTATCATAATATTTACCAGCCAATGCAGAACAACATCACCTGTCGCATCAATCACATTGTCAGTTGATATCTAAGTAAATGGTCACAATATAGGTAATAATTATGTTTTTGTTATTCTGTGCTCTCAAACAACTTTGGTCCGGCAACATATTCAACTTTTGATGCCCTAAAATGTAATGTAAAAAAAATAGACAAGAAACTGTATTGATATACTTTTGTACTTACGTTCATCCATTTTACCGGTGCGGACAAGAGTGCTTTATCTCCTTTGATTTCGGCAACATTGCATACTTATCACTGGTGTCAAAATATTCTAGACTCATAGCCATGTGTGGCAAGTTCCTTGAATCTGCTCGCACAAATTCACTCATTTCGTATTGAAAACTGAAGCCGCTAAAATAGAAAATATGGTCCAAAAGTCAAGCCACGTATCGTCGAGACTGCAAGATAGCGTTGTCGAAGAAGCAGAGCCAAAATAGTCTTCGAAACTATCCAATCGTGGTCCAATTATCATGCAAAGGTCGTGGAGAAATGCGGCAAATTTTAAAGTACTGAGTTTGTGCTGAGAGGTCTTTAAAAATTATCCAAAAAACACTGATCGCACCAAATCGCAAAGTAAATAAAACGGTTTTAGGTTAGATTCTACTTGACAGTGACAGCAGTGACAGTTGACTTCGTTTTTTTTTTTTAGTGTTTCTACTAAGTACTAAGCCCTCAACGGTTCTGCAATTTCAATCTCACAAACGTCATATCGACCACTTAAAAAAATATTTCTAATTAATAAGAGGAAATAAAAATAAAAGAGCTGCAGTTCCTCGATTATTAAGACGTCGACTATCGAAGAAAAATATATTTAGCACCTCTTCAAAAAACTTTACTTAGCCAATTGTACGCAGTGTCAGGTTAGTGACAGATTTAAAGATTTAGAGACTATTATTAATGATTGTGCTATAAGAACTACCTTCACACAAAATTTAAAGTTTCTAGGATAACTGAAAGTGCCAGGTTTATTGGTTACGGAAATTTATATGGCAACATTTTTTTCGTAGGACTTGAATATTAGATAATTATTGTTTTGTTTAATACCACAATGCGTTCCCAAGAACAAGGGTCTTGATATGTCTATCAACGGCATGCACGCAGACAGTCTGACAACGACGTGATCCTACAAAGACTCAGTTGCAGTTTTGGAGCACCTACGGGACCCTAGAAACAAAACCGGTAAAAAACAATCGAAAATTGCCATCAGAACGCCTCAATGATTGGTAGGTAGAGCGGTAACTGAACATGCAAATTCCAACTCTAGTTTTATCCAATTAAAGACCAAATTGATGCCATTCATGGCTGCCACTTTTAATTTAACACGTGTAAGAGAAGCGAGTTAAAACTCTATAGCATGATTTTAAGGTTCATAATTTAGTCAACTTTGCTAGCATACATTTAGTTACTGCATGGTACAGTCATCTGCATTAATATCTTCCACAGAAAACGTGTAGAAATATCCGATACGTCGTACTGGCCCTAGAAAGAGAGTGATATCAAATATTTATGTACGTTTTGTTGTATCCAATATTGATGCTTGCGACTGTACAGTGCGTTTCGTTTAGGCTTTGAATTCGTAGTTTTGTTTGGTTGAATTGTTATTGTCTGTTTTTACAGTTTTTTGGGCAGAGTTTATTGTTTGTTTTCAACCAGAAAACGGCTGTTTTTAGGTTCCAACTAACACTTTGCTCTGTTCGAACTGGTTACAGTGGTTTCGCTACGAATATGTAGCGGAAGGTTGGAAGAAGGAAAATATCATAGCTATGTTATGTAAAAAAAAATATACGGGTGACGTAACGAAATTTCATTAACAAAGGTTAATAATGAGAGAGATAAACATTTATTTACACATACTCGATACACATAAAAATACATTAGATGGAAAAAAATAAAAATAACATCGAATAGTATAAAGTGGACCCCACTCAGCATAGTGTTACGGCAAGCCGCAACGCTGTTTTTCAGTGGGTAATAAATGCAACCCATTTAAATTTGAATAATAATTATTGTAGAGGTACAACACTAGCTTTTTTCGATATTTCCACAGACAAAACTAATTTAAATGTAGCAGCTCCTAACGCCATCTAGTCGTCACAGAGAACAACTCTAACATCCTGCATCACGTCATTGAAGTTTCTCAATTCAAAGAGTTCCGACCGTCCAACGCTCTTCCTTTGGACTTCGGTCTCCTGGCATAACATCTGCCTCGCGGGAGATTTTTATATTGCTACCATCCCCCATATTGGTAACCCACTAAGTGGAAAAGACGCAACCTTCAAAGACAATAAGACGAATACACGCAGTCTCATAGCAAGCCAGATTAACGCATTGTTCATCAGGTAGCATGTTGTTTTATCTCTATTCCTGGCGTTTAAAGTCTGAAATTCCTTCCTTACTTGAAATTATATATAAAGTCAGCATATTTTTTTATTTTTATTTGACTGGATGGCAAACGAGCAAGTGGGTCTCCTGATGGTAAGAGATTACCACCGCCCATAGACACCTGTAACACCAGGGGGATTGCAGATGCGTTGCCAACCTAGAGGCCTGAGATGGGATACCTCAAGTGCCAGTAATTTCACCGGCTGTCTTACTCTCCACGCCGAAATACAACAGTGCAAGCACTGCTGCTTCACGGCGGGATTAGCGAGCAAGATGGTGGTAGCAATCCGGGCGGACCTTGCACAAGGTCCTACCACCTGCTCGTATAACTACGTAAAAAGACTTTCAACTCGAAAATAAACCATAAATTTGCTCACTTTTTGTTCTATGATACTTAAACCACTAAAAAAACCTCGCAAAACCCCTACCCACGTAGCAGCCCTAAACAGGCCCACTTGTTAGATATTAGGGCCATAAATAAAGGGGGGGTTGGTAGTCTCAGCACGTAGAGGGGGGCGCGATCGCTTTCCGAAGTTTCAGATGTTTAAAGTTTTGATGGGAAAGGTCAGATTTATTTACAACTACTTGACATGATTGTGAATCAGCTGAAGTAGGATATATCGGCATTTTGTTGAATTTACATTTATTTTTATTTTATTTATAAAGCGATAAATCATAGAACCGTAAAGCTCGTGGTAAATTTCAAATGTAATTTCGCACATGAATTCCGAAAAACTCAGAGGTGCGAGCCGGGGTTTGAACCCACGATCCTCTGCTTGAGAGGCCATAGGTCAAACCACTCGGCCACCGCGGCTTCTTCATCGTAAGGAAACCTGCACAAACCTGCGAAGCAATTCAATGGTGTGTGTGAAGTTCCCAATCCGCACTGGGCCCGCGTGGGAACTACTGCCCAAGCCCTCTCATTCTGAGAGGAGGCCTGTGCCCAGCAGTGGTACGTATATAGGCTGGGATTATTTTTATTTTTTTTTATTTTAAATCATAGCAATCAATAAATTTTATTTTAAGGAAGTGAGTAAGTACAAAAAAATATATTTATAATATTTGTTGCGGTGCGTATCATGCTACTTGACGTTTAGCCAAAATTTTCTAATTAGGAACCAAAATCATGCTAATTAGTTATTAGCCAATTGCAAGCAAGACCGTAACGTCAAAAAACCTGACGATACTAACGCCATCTAGCGATATTTTGCCTGTCTTTTAGCCCTCATTCTCAAAAACTCTGTACCACAGTCATCGAACAATAAATAAATAAATTTCATGGGACACTTGACACCAATTGACCTAGTCCCAAACTAAGCAAAGCTTGTACCTACTATGGACACTAGGCAACGGATAAACATACTTATATAGATAAATACATACATAAATACATATTAAACACCCTAGACCCGAGAACAAACATTCGTATTATTCATACAAATATCTGCCCCGACACGGGAATCGAACCCGGGATCTCAAGCTTCGTATACGAAGACGACCAGATGGCCTAGTGGTTAGAGAACCTGACTATAGTCAGGTTCTCTAACCACTAGGCCATCTGGTCGTCTCAATATATAAGAATAAAATAATCATAATTTTATTTTTTTTAAACATTTTTAGTTTCGTTTTTTTCAAGCTTGATCCATTATTTACCCCTGAAAGCCTAATATACGAGTAGCAACTCTCATCAAAACCTTTAGAGTACTTTAAACCCATTTCGAGGTTTCAACAATAAATAAATACTTATTATTATTATTATTATTATTATTATTACATATCTGCCCCGGCCGGGATTCGAACCCGGAACCTTATAAGCTTCGTAGTCAGGTTCTCTAACGACTTGGCCATCCGGTCGTCCTATAATTTAAAAACATCAGAAAAACTCCTAACTAAAGATACCCAATCGCTATCTAAAAACAAACCTCTTTCATCCCCCACTCACGAACTTATCGCGACCCCCCAAATCCACAAATCAAAACGCATCATATGTGGGTTAACTGCCAAAAACGCCTCAGTAAAATATTCGGCGCGCGTACGCCGAAAAAACGCGTAAGCGCGTGTCGCGCGACGAATGCCGACGGCCGAGTTAAGCCTTGTTTAGTTGAAGCTAGGAATGTGTGAGTTACCGTACATTGTCCTCGATGATCAAGTAATCCTACTATGAATTATAATAAAAAAAATCGACCAAGAAAAAATCACCCCCACTTTACGTCTAGTATGAGAGATTGGGAAGTACCCTAAAAATTTTTTTTTTTACCTTTTCGTTTTATTTTACCACTTTGTCGGCGTGACTTGATAATGTATATTCATGCCAAATTACAGTTTCTAGTAAGTACTAACGGTCTCTGAGCTTAGCCACGGACGGACAGACATGGCGAAACTATAAGGGTTCCTAGTTGACTACGGATCCCAAAAAATATATAATTGGTGAACACGAGCAGGCGGGCGGGTTACCTGATGGAAAGCAATCACCGCCGCCCAAAGATATCCATAACAGTTGACTTACGGATGCGTTGCCAGCTTTTTGAGAAAGAAGTAGGCTAGTTTTTGAAAATGCGTAAGATGGTGATTATGAACATGAAACTACCGTGAGACTCACTCATATTAAATGTTATTATAACGGACGCGTAGTGTGCGTGTTGCGGCAGCCGCCGGTTCGCGTGCTCCTGAGAGGAAGGGCTACGAAATAGCCCGAAACATGTCGAGATAACTCGGTTTAAGACGTTACATCCGTTATAATAACATTTAATATGGTGATTGTGTTTGTTACGAAATATTTTACGCCAAAAATAAAATAAAAAATAAAGCAATAAAGTATTGAGTATTGAAAATGGCTGGATGGATATTAGTATGTATATAGGTACAGTGGGACATCTGGAATAACACATAGGATACTTTTATCCCAATATTTCTACGCTCACTCACTAGGTTTAGAGTCATAAAATTTGGCACAGTCGTTTTTAGTACAACGTCAATGATTACCCCGATATATTTTCGAGAATTCTCGTGGAAAATTCCCGGATTTTTTTAACTGCTTTATCCAATGGTTTACGTGTACGAAACCGCAGTAAACACTAGTTAAAAAATTATAAGCAAGTGGTTCTGCAATGTACTAATGACATAACCGCGATGATCTCACACTAAGTAAGGCTGCCATCAGGCACAACACAAGGCATCAGCCATCAGCATCAGCAGCCTTGTGTTGTTGTTTTATTGTTGTTGCGGCTGCTGATGAACACCATAGCTAGTATTGCCTCCTGGTCGGAGACGTCTTTCCCAGCTCACAAATACGCAAACATCCGATGCAAATACCATATTGACATTCCATACTTATCTGCCAACAATTATCGTGAATTTTACTATGACAACCTCGACGGTAAGCTTGAAGCCACACTGTAACATGGACGCAGTATCACCCACTATGATCCCCTAAACTAGGATCACCGCTGTTCATCTGAACCACGGTCATTAGTCCCACGTCCGCGGAGCGACGCTGGCTGATTGGGCAAAGCCTCGATCGAAACGGTATAGAGGACTTGGAGCAAGGAGAGAGCGGACAGCGAACAAAACCTTATATCGAGATAGACCTTAAGAGTTTACCTACCTTGCGTGTAAAAAGTTTGATCCACGGTCAAAGTTTCGTCCGACCTAAATGCGCGATGCGCTTTGAAAAAGCCGGCGCTAAAGTCGCGGCGGCATGCCTTAGAGTCGGTACAGTGCGGTCTTGATTTTCCATCACTAAATCTCGCTCGTGACGTCATCGTAGGTACTTACAAAAAATTTGTCACGCTAGGTTCTCATACAGTTTGAAGCGCTCTTATCGTCTATCTCGATATAAGGTCTGTGAGCGAACAGTTGCATATTAAAAGAAAGAAAATACATTTATTCACAACAAAGGACACAACAGTATTATGAAATGAAATTAAACAATTTATTGCCGAACATGTATTACATATTATCTCAGGTCTTAAATTAAACTTGGTGCATCATCTGCCATTTCCAGCTTGTAAAATCAGAGTTACTTACTTACTAAATGTATACTAAAAACTATCATCACTCAAAAATTCACTGACCTAATAAAAACATTTTTTTAATATCCATTGGTGAATCATTTTCTGAAAACTATTTATGCTCTTGTCACAAAAAGTGTGGGCAATTTATTAAATAGTCTTACAACCATGCAATACTCATTCTTCCTAAATATACTTATTCTTGTCGTTGGTTGACTTAATAGGGGTCCTTCCTTCTATTTCGCTTGTTCCCAGTTCCATACAGTTGGAACAAGTGCTCATGCTCCTTGACAAACACGCAAATGTCTCTGATGTACATACATGGGAGTGGCAGCATGTCTAACTCCTTAAAAATTGGTTTACAGGATTCGTCATATTTGCCTCCTATAATTATTAAGTTCAAATAACTAGACAACACGTTGTGTGGTTAACTTTTGAATATAATACTCAGGGGCTTACTATCATTCCCACCTGAATGAAATGAAATGTATTGTCCCACCGGACTTCCTAAAGCTCGTTCCAGACGGATGTAATCCAGCGTGACCTTGGGTGACCTTGCTTGTTGCCATCCATGTAGATTGCAGATGTAATCCAAATTATAACATGACCTTTAACGTACTTGGAGGGCGGGCGCGCGATTCCATCTGCATTTCAACGCGTCGATTATATGTCCCTTTAGGCGGCGGATTACATCCATCTGAAATGAGTTAGCCCCCACATCACATGACATTGATATTAGCGTGCAACCGGATTGCTCTTGGAAGCGTAGGTTTGAATCCTACCGACTGCGCCAATTGATATGTACTGGGGAAGAAGTGAAAAATGGACTTGCTTCCAAGACGCTTTAATAACAAGTAACAAATGAACTGTCATTTTTTTTATTCGACTGGATGGCAAACGAGCAAGTGGGTCTCCTGATGGTAAGAGATCACCACCGCCCATAAACATCTGCAACACCAGGGGTATTGCAGATGCGTTGCCAACCAAGAGGCCTAAGATGACATACTCTCATTTCTATGATCATCCAGTCTAATTAAATGATATTACGGATAACTCGCGTTTTAAATCGAGTTTAGCTTGACATGTTTTGGGCTAATTCGTAGCCCTTCTTCCTAGGAGCAACGCGACTCGGCGGCTGCCGCAACACGCGCACTACCCGTAATTTTTTTAAACTACCAAGCGCTTTCGGAAAGACCATCATTGCCAAGAAGAATGCGCCGCAAGAAACTTGGCAGAAAGTCATATCATTTAATATGAGTATCTCAAGGTAGTTTCATGTTTAAAAAACATCCAGTCTACTTTCATATACTCCATTAACGACTTAAGATGGCACTTTAGATCGCTGCAGCCCCACACTCGCGGCACACAACAAAATGTTTGTGCAACCACTACAGTTTGTTGCACCACGTTGCACCCACACTGCAACGCCGTCTCCACTTGCAGACTCATTTGATTAAGTGCCCATTCGCTACCTACTCGAAATGCTATTGTCCCGGTAAACCGGTTTACTTGAGATCACTACCGTATACTAAGTTATTTAGTGACTGTGGCTAAATTGAGGTAAGAAGTAGATTAACTTGCGAGCTTTTAGGTAAAGCTGAACTCGCGTGAGTTTTCTAATTTTTCTTGGAAAGTGATGGTATTACAAAATCAGTTTTTAATACAAGCTATTTTTCAAGTATACCATTACCATTAACCATTGAAGAGTTCCGTCCTGCTGAGACGATTCTAAGCAGACTACCAGGATGTCACTGCCAGATTACCATATATTGTATTGTCACTGGATTTACATTAAGTAGGTATGCCAAATTTTAAGTCAATCTGACTACTGAAAGTGGATCAAAATTCAGCTGCAAGATTTGACCCGTACATACATAGGAACATTACCATACTATACCAGATGTTAGACATCAGAGGTAGCATGTTGAACGGTTGTGTTACTCTGAAGATGAGCTCTGGTTGAGGCCTAAACTCGTCAGTGTAGTGTGATGGTGTTGATAGATGAATTTGTGTTATTTATGTGTGTACAGTGTGGAAGCGGAGGAACTGCATGCATATTTTTTGAGAGAGAGGTCAGACAAACGAACTAGTCGGTCACCTGATGTTAAGTGATCAGATCACCACTTTCCATAGACACCCGCAGCGCTTTACGCGATGCTAGTGCTTGTCGGCCCGTCAGAAAATTGTACACTCGCCTCTTAAAGGCACGCAGGTTGTAATTCGATGGAAAGATCCCAGCGGGGAGCTCGTTCCAGATTTTACGCACAAGGTACTCGTAGGTAAGGTAAGTTGCAGGCAAGCAAGCGAAGTTGCAGGTAAAACCTAGTTCCCATTAAAATGAACCAAACCTTAAGCAGCCTTCCCATCCATTTAACCATACCATTATCCCAGCAAACACTTACCTGAAACTGTTTCGCCATTTCCATACTATTTCCTCTCTCCAAACCAATCGAGAATTCTTCAACAAAGGCAATCAAGTGTCGCGTCTAATGGGCTAGCTGTCTCTGTCGCTCGGCAAACGTCGCCGATTGTCGGCCACTGATGGGCTTTCGGCTATTCCAGTGCTGTTGTAACAATTGGGAATTGGATTCGGCTAAAGGTACAATGTAACGAATTCATGGCAAGTAAAAATAAATAGTATTGTACCTTTATGTAACACTAGCTATTATGGCTTGGTTTGCTTGAACCATAAAGCCTAATTTATAAATTAAAATACTCGGACTTTATAAATATAAAAGTCGTGGTCGTCGTGTCAATCGTGGTCACTTCTGCTACCGACTGTGCACTATAATAGTTATTAATTCTTATATCTACGTTTCTCTTTAACATTTCAATACGACTAGGTATAGTTAGTGTTTAAGTTTTAGTTTTTTACTAAGGGATCCACACATCCCTTTTTATTATTATTTCTTCTTGTATTTTTTTTTCCGTTTTCTTGGAGTTTTTGACTATATTATTTGTAATTATTTTATTTTGAAAAAATGAATTTCTGCCAAGTTTCTCGGGGCACATGTCTTTCCTGGCAATGATGTTCTTTTGAAGCACTGGTAGTTTTTAAAAAACCGCCAAGATCGTGGCGGACACGCCTAAAATAGGGTTCCGTAGCCATTACAAAAAAAAAACAAGTATCTTCACGGCACTTACGTCCTTTTGTTGAGAAGCGCAGTTTTTCGGAAATAACTCAAAAGCGGTAACCCGATCATGTTGAAATCAATTTTCGTTGAAGTATTTATAAGGGGGACACGACTTTTGCTATACTTTGGGGAAGCGATTATTTCCGGAAAATCTTCACTTAATAATTTTTTTTTTTGAGAAACCTTGAATATCTTTTAAAGAGCTGCTCGAACTACACGTGCCACACGTTGATTCGAGTTAAAAAAATGAACACAACAAAACTAAACAGCGGATTTTACAAGACATCTGTACTCGAAATTTCATTGATATAATCTTGTAGTTTTCGAATAAATGCTGTGACATACGGACGGACGGGACAGATAGACAGACAGACTTGGCGAAACTATAAGGGTTCCGTTTTTCCCATTTTTAGCTCCGGAACCCTAAACAATTACGTGTATAAGTGCCCATCGCGGCTTATTTACTGAATAAATTACTTGAATTTGAATTGAATTGACTTACAATTTATCTTAACAACTATGTAGGATCTTAAGTCTTCCATGTTTCTTACTCTTAAAACTATTTGTTGTTTTAATTTGAATTAATAAATTATTCAGTATTATTAGTAATTAGTTATTAACTTATAGCTGCTCCGTCTTCACTCGACCAAGACAAAATCTCATTTGCAACTCAACTATCCCAAACATTGCAACTAATTTATATAAATACTTATCAAAATAAACGAAACATAAAGTCAGTCGATAACTAGACGCGCGAAATGGAGGGAAAGGGGCCTATTAATATTTATAAGGCGAATTCAAATGGGTGCGAAAACGAAGGGCTTCTAACTCCTTAACTGGTGATTCGTAATAGACCCCGGAAAGTGTAAGACATTTTGGTAACTTGTAAAACAACTAAATTACTCTGGGCTACCATTTTTACTTTATTCTTGTTTTTTATTATGAGATGGATGAAAACAAGCAAGCGGGTCATCTGATGTGAATTGAGAGAGTACTTACTATCAGCCAAATATGTGGTCTACCACATTAAAGTTGATAATCGTTTGCATGTCATAAAACAATAATGCCAATTAATAGATGAGTCTGTCAACTTGAAAGTTCGACTTCAGCTCCGTTGCTGTCCTTTTCAGAAAGAGTTCTTTTCTTGAAAGCCCCAGTGTCATACTTAGAAACACTGCTGACGGAAGTTAACTGCTTAGTTTTATTTGAGAAAAGCATTAGAAATCAATTATCAAATCTGGTAGTTCAACACTAACATTAAAAAGAATGCCCCAAAAATACTTACATTGTTGATTGTTGAAAATTTAAAAATGACCATACCTGTAACAATAACAACACATCATTAGCTTCAAATTTGTAATATTGGGCTGTTCCACCATCCATTGATAAGTGTCAACTGACGGTTAAATGAGATGCCGTCTCTATTTGTTTTGTTCGAATAGACGGAGACGGCATCACATTTAACCGTCAGTTAACACTAATAAATGGATGGTGAAACACTTTGCTGATTTGGGACCATTTCGTGTCATTTTTTTTTTATTTGACTAGATGGCAAACGAGCAAGGGGGTCTCCTGATGGTAAGAGATCACCACCGCCCATAAACATCTGTAACACCAAGGGTATTGCAGATGCGTTGCCAACCTAGAGGCCTAAGATGAAATACCTCAAGTGCCAGTAATTTCACCGGCTGTCTTACTCTCCACGCCGAAACACAACAGTGCAAGGACTGCTGCTTCACGGCAGGATTAGCGAGCAAGATGGTGGTAGCAATCCGGGCGGACTTTGCACAAGGTCCTACCACCTGCAAAAACAGACTGAAAAGACATGCATAACTATAAATATATTTTTCGTTATTTTTATTTTTATCCATTGTTCTAATGTTTGTCACGAAAAAATGTTTTATGTCTTTCTTTCTTTCAAACAGCCCCTAAATGTATCACATTTTTTTTAATTTCATTTCCAATACTTTTTTTTTTGCTGGCTGGACGTGGACGTGCACTGTCATCGTAATCACATTTTCATGCCAAATTTCAAATCAATGCCATTAACCGTTGAAGAGTTTTGTCCTGCGGAGACGATCCTGGCCAGATCATAAGAATAACTACCATATAATTGTATTTGACACTAGATTATATAAGTTTTTTTTTTTTTATTCGACTGGATGGCAAACGAGCAAGTGGGTCAAGCGATTACCACCGCCCATAGACACCTGCAACACAAGGGGGATTGCAGATGCGTTGCCAACCTAGAGGCCTAAGATGGGATACCTCAAGTGCCAGTAATTTCACCGGCTGTCTTACTCTCCACGCCGAAACACAACAGTGCAAGCACTGCTATTTCACGGCAGGATTAGCGAGTAAGATGGTGGTAGCAATCCGGGCGGACCTTGCACAAGGTCCTACCACCTGCTAAAAAGTAAAAGTATGGTAAAGTTTTGCTCTATTAGGTAAGGAAGTGGTCAAAAATAGTAAGCCGTGGTGGCCTCGTGGTTTGACCTTTTTAAGTAAAGGATCGTGAGTTCGAATCCGGGCACTTCTGAGTCAAATTCAAAAGACACGTGCAAAACTTTATTTGAAATTTACCACGAGTTTTAAAGTGAAGGAAAAAATCTTGAAGAAACTTGCACAAACCCGCGAAGTAACTCAATTTAAAGCCCAGGCCCTTTAATTCTGAGAGGAGGTCTGTGCCCAAACGTGGGACGTCTACAGACTGGAATGATGATAATGATGATGAAGTGGTTTTTTTATTTATTATTCGACTGGATGGCAAACGAGCAAGTGGTTAGCAAATTTTAAAACCACAACAGGCTAACATTATACTCGTAATTTAACACGCGCACTTTAGGTAATTTAATTTTACAAGCTTTTATTTAGTTCTGTAATCAAATCTTGCAAGTTAAATTCGACCAACTTCTAGTAGTCAGATTGACTTGAAATTTGGTATGCAAATGTAGTTTGGATGACAGTACAATTACAGTCAACAAAAAGTACAGTCCGCAAAACATCTTGTATCAGAAATTAAATTTTCACCAAAAACTTATTTGGTCATGCTTCATTTTTTTTTTGGATGGTTATTATAATGTATTTGATAAATATAGACTATTTTAAGAAACTAATTTCGGTATTTTTTATTTAAATTAATCCTATCTACTATAAAAAAATATATCAATTTATTGCTGGCGTGACGTCATCAAATCCTCAATGGATAGTGTAGTCTTTGACTGCACAAAAAAAAACAGTTTCGTCAACGTCAAGGTATTAACGTCACCGCGGACTGCTAACCTCAAAAAAACTTGAAATCGCTTACGGAACTTGTTTAAAATGGAAGGCTACAAGTGTTTCGTCCCTTTATGTCCGAATAACAGCCGGGATAACCCGGATTTGTTATTCGTACCAATCCCAGAACGACTGCAAGAGGAATGGTGTCGTAAAGTGGAACAAAAATACATCAAAAACTATTTGCAGTTTTGTTGTGAAGATCATTTATATGTATGTACTTATTTAAAACAAACACATTACTTTTACACAATTTTTTGTATATAATATAGTCGCTTATATATAATAATAAAGTCTTGACCATTGAGTACTCGTATAAATTAGATCGTATTTATTAATTATTATAATATTGTTTTATTTTGCAGCGAGAAGATATCTAAAATTATTACAAATGTAAGCTGATGAATGAGCAACCAGTAATGGCACGAAATGCTCAGCTTCGACGCGTTCCATTAACTGTGGGTCAGAAGCGATCTGTTTTGTGTGATTTACTACGATGCGAGGACACACAAGAAACACCAAAGAAACAAAAGTTAAACCAAAATATAATACCTAGTACTTCAGGATCAACATTACCAATCAAAGTGAATGCTGCAGTGCAGTGTGAAAAGATTGTGTGTTTTGATAAGGGAACAAATACACACTTTAAGAAGAAGATATTATGCCAAAGTCCAAGAAGCAGTACCTCACTGTGGGAGGAAGAAGTTGTCAATGTACAAGAGGCATCTAGTCCTTCAATAAATAACTTTCCTTCAGAAACAGAAAGTGAAGAGATTGTTTCAACTAAATCTAATTTGAAAAATCTATTTTTAGCACTAATCTATAAAAACCCAAAAACTTATTTAGGTTTTCCTCAAAAATATGTTTGGTTAATAAACACTATAGTAGAAAAAAGTGCAATAAAAACAAGTATTATGTATCAGTTTTATATCCAAAGGTTATGGTGGGCGGATTTCTGATAAAGCCCTTGTGGAAAAGAGTTGCCTGATCGAATGTCTTCCTGTTAACGCAGTGATATTAGCCGATAGAGGCTTCAAAGAAATTGAGTCTGCATTAGTAAATAAGAATATAAAACTATTGCGTCCACCAAGCGTTTACGCAAATCAGAAACCTTCCAGAGGAGAAGTCCTTAAGAGCAAAACGATTGCAAGTTTGCGAATCCATGTTGAGCGTGTCATCAGGCGAATTAGAGAATTTAAAATCTTAAAGCCCCACTCTGTTGTCAATCACAAACATGTAGGCTTCTTGGATCAAATCATAATGATTGCTTGTGGGCTTATAAATTTGCAGGGTGATTTAATAAAAATAAACTGAATTTGTAAAGACATGAATTGTTTTATTTTAATAATAATAAAATATGTTTCTGTGATACAAAAAGTAGGACAAAAATTAAAAACATATTTAGTTTAAAACTCATTAATACATACACATTGAAGAACTCATAAGTATGTATACTACACATACACTAATTTGTATACATCAACTGTTACATTAACATGTATATGATATTAAGCTAAAAAATAAATATTCACATATATGTAGCTGCCAACCCTAACGCTCCGCGCAGTCATAGGTATAAATATAAATTTCAAGAATACGGCTAAGTTACTTGTATTGTGATGTTAGTTACATTTGGCACTTAACATTATTTTTGGATATATAAAAGTTTTCCAAAAAGATTCTGCTTTGCTTATTAGGTCATTGATGTATGGTTCATCAAAGTCTACTGGATAAATATGAACTTTCTTAGTTGTCTCAAATAAGGGATCCGCAACACAAAATATACCTTTTTAAGGCTGGTTGCTTTCATTTGCAGATTTATTTGTGCTTTATATTTAGCACTTATCTCATTGTTTGTAACATATGATTGAAATGTTTTGGCTGTGATTGGGCATTTGATTTCAATTACATAATCTTTAGTTACTCCATCTGGTGAAGCACCCATCAAACTATTTATTAGAATAAAACCTGATGATTCCACTTTAATGTGAAGTTTTTTCTCTATTTCTTCAATAACTGGCTTTTCCAAGACTTTACCTCTTTTAATAGCCTTTGTTTCGGGTACTTTATATCCACCTAATATTTGTCGGACTAATGTGCCATCAGTCTTGCAGTGAGCAGCTTCATACAATTTTGAAGCAGTGAGCCGTCCCTGCCGAATATAATGCCAATATTTACTATTAACCTGATTTGCTGTTTCTTGGTTTATTTTTTCTATATCATCTTTACCTATTTGGTGATCTAACGTGTCTTTAAAATATTCAAAATCATGATTACTTTCCTTTTCAAAAAATCTACCGACATGTCAAAGAGATTAAAAGTTTTTTTTTTTAATTGTTGTTGTAAATTACATATTAGTGAACCTTTTGCATCTCTTTGCACACATTGTTCATAAAAAGTTTGTAAAATTGTAGGATCTCTTGGAGCCATCTTAATTTTTTTAACATTTTTGTATACATCTTCTGCCAAAACATGTTTAGTTCGTTCAGATCCCAAAGTAGGCTTAATCCAGAAGCATTGTGTAGATGTGCAGGAAGGCTCACAACTCTGCTTTTCAAGCCAAAATAAAAGCAGTAAAGAATGCTTGCAGCCACCTTAAAAAGAAGAGGTTGGTATAAATAACTGATTGATTTGAGGTTAAATTGGTAACATCATGCCTATTTTTTTATATTTGTAAGTTAAAAGTAATAAAAAAAAACATTATAAAAAAACTATAGTTACAAAAAGACTTTTTTTAAATCAATCAAAGTTACGCAAGATTTAATAGATCTTACCTGCAGAAGCTGCACAATCAGAACAGTTTGACTCTATGATTTCGGCATCAGTTTCCCTTATTTTGGCCATTACAGTATATGACTTTTGTGTTCTATGCTCTGGTACAATTCTGGCTTTGACAATACAGATTCCCAAGCTTCTCTGCACTTCCACATATCCCACAGCTGAGGACAAGTAACTATCCCGGGATGACCTAAAAAGGGGAGAAAATAAATTCAACTGTAGTACTATTTAATTTGGTATCAAAATAATAAAGTTGTTATTTTTAAGCCAGAAATTTACTTACATAAGAGCTTTAGCTCCTCTTATTTCAGCGATGTTGTGGTTGCTAGAATTCGTCATGAACTCCAGTATCATAACATTGTCCACTAGTGGCAAATTCCGGGAATCGGCTTTTTCGAAATTAGCCGTCCTTTTGGCCATTTTCTGTTCCGTTAGAGGATTAGATTAGATTAGATTTTTAGAAAAATATGGCTCTGTCCATTGGAGGACAATTTTGCCAGTGTCTAGTAGTTTTTGCCGTTGTACGGTAAAAAAAATCTATAAAACGAAATATGAGAGGTAATGGTGGATGAACGATGACCGAAGCGTTTTAATTGTAAACTATAAAATCCCGTTAGAGGATAATAAAACAAACAAACTACAATTACTACAAAACGAAACGATACGTCAACGTCACGATTGTGTTTGACTTAGACTAGACAGACGTCGGTGTTTTTTTTTTTTGAATAAGGCATAGGAATCATTATCCATTGTTCATTTGATGACGTAGAGAAAGGTCATTTGAAGATCAAAACATTTCAACGAATATCTTAATAATGTATGTTTTTTTTTAAAATCTGATACATAGAAACTGTACCGAAAGCTTGTTTCTCGAAATGGTTTTGAGATTTCCCTACATATTAAAAAAGTTAGCATGGCTAATTAAAGACTCCTCATATTCTTAAGTCTATAGAAAAATAAGAATAATCAAAGCGCGTGATGCACGAAGTCGAAATTGCTTCCGTTTTAATTTTAACATCTATTTACATTATTTTAATTTGATAGGCAATAAAATATGCTTAACAAGATTTTTACCAAGAGGTATAAACCAGTAAAAGAAAAATATTTCAGCCAGTCTTGGAAATAAGTGTCCGTCTAACAATGCTCTGTTTTTAACCCACGACGCAAAAAAAGCGGTATTATAGATTGGTAATATTTGAAATTAAAAGATTGTCATGAAGTTTTGAACAAAAGATTAATAAAAACTTAATATATTTCGTAACTTACTCTTTTATGTTATAGTTGCTGTACATAATAGATGTATTATAATGAATGATTTTATGTATTTTGATATTGCTCTAATTTGCTATACATTGCACTAACTTCTTATATCTAATCCTTATTCCTGTCTAATGTAAAGGTTACCTGGAAGAGATTGCTCTGAAGCGATGAGGCCGCCTATTGCTTACTTGTAAAAGCTCTGTATACATGTTTTTTATGTACTGATTACTATGTCTTGGTGATCAAAAGAGAGTCATTGCATTATGTTGTCATTTTTTAGGTCGGGGTATTTAAAACAATTTTGATAAACCTTGTATTTATTAATCACGTTTACATTTTAGTTGTAGTTTTTTTAGGGTTCTGTACTCAAAGGGTGCCAACGAAACCCTATTACTGACTGAGACTCCGCTGTCTGCCCGTCCGTCTGTCACAGGGCTCTATCTCTTGAGCCGTAATAGCTAGGCACTTGAAATTTTCACAGACTATGTATTACTATGGTCGCTATAATAAAAAAAACTAAAAACAGAATAATATGCATATTTAAGGGGGGCTCCCATACAACAAACGTCATTTTTTCGCCGTTTTTTGCTCTCGCTCCGCATTCTGAGGGGCGGCCTGTGCCTGCAGTGGGACGTATATTATAGGCTGGGATGATGATGAAAATAAAATAAATATTTAAGGGGGCTCCCATAGAACAAACTGGTTTTTTGCCTTTTTTGCTAATGTCGAATTTTGCATAGATAATGGTACGGAACCCTTCGTGCGCGAGTCCGACTCGTACGTGGCCGATTTTTTTAATAATAACCTGATCTCAGAATAAACACAAACTTCAAAAGTTCTAAGAACCGCACAAAATATTTAAAATCCTGTATAATTCGCCAACATGGACAACAAAGTGCACCTGCAACCCCATTAAACATGCTCCGTTCACCTCCACGGTTCGTTACCTGCACTTTGTGACCCTGGCTAGGAGCGTAACGCTTAGATTCTGAAGCGGGAAGATGAATAGAAAAACGGACATTTTTATTCAACTATAAATAATTTTAACCGCTCTTCTTTGGTGCAAACTTTTTTTTAAGTATATTTATTTGTGTTCATTTATTTGCTAGATACAACTACATTATACTCGTATTATTTTAAATATAACTAAAAGCGAAATAAAGTAACATGGTAATGTTAACAATATAATAGTTAATACTATTAATAATGAAATGAGACGGTACTTGCCTGTTTTATATTTATTTTATAAATCGAACGAAATTTAACTAAAGAATGTAAAAAAAGTTAAGCTACTTTACGTATAACGGAGTTAAGGGGCAATTACACTGCGTCGTTCACCTAATGCGGTCGCCGATTTTGTTTCAAACTACTTCGGCGAACGACTGTCGCCTTTACATTTTTTAGTCTGTCCGTCTACTGCGGCGGCCATATTAAGGCGGTGGCAGCTGTCGCTCGCCGAATGCGGCCGACTACCGTGTTCTTTATACTTTTGCGGTCGCCGCATGCAGCATGCAGCGAACGACTCAGTGTAATTGCCGCTTTATATAGGTTTCGAATTCAAGATAAGACAGGGAAATTTTTTAATAGCGTATGAGGTCACATGCCAGTAGCGCCACGCTTACTGAATAGAGGAAACCACTTTTGGAAGAGACGTAAAAAATTTCTTCTTTGCTAAATATTGTCTGTATAATCTAGGTTTTTGTAATAATAATAATATAACTTTTGCCATCCACGAAGATGCGTGATTTTGTCAAAATTAAACATAAATACATTGTATTAAGAACCACGGCACGCGTCATCGTGAATGACTCTACCTACCTATATCTAGTATAATATGACAATTTAATGATTTATCTAATACTAGCTTATGCCCGCGACTTCGTCTGCGCGGATCTAGGTTATCGCGCGGTGGCGCCCTCTACCGGAATAAATGGTATCCTATGTTGATCCTTGGGGTTCAAACTACCTATATACCAAATTTCAACTCCTTAAAGCCTCTTTTTCGCGATAAAAGATAGCCTATGTTCTTTCCCAATGTCTATTCTATCTTTGTACCAAATTTCATCCAAATCGTTCAGACAGATAGACAGACAGACAGACAGAGTTACTTTCGCATTTATAATATTAGTATGGATTTTATTGTTCTCAGAATTGATGTCTACCTAAATTACCTACTTATATTTCTAATTCTAACTTGTAAGCAATAGGAATCGTGAGCGTTGGTGTTGTTTTCACTAATTTATTTATTTACATTTAAGCTACAACTTAGCTTTGTTTAGCATGTCGCATCCAAAGGAAGACCGACACAGCTAGCTGTTTTATGGGTCTTATGGGACATTTTTACTTCGCAGCAATTTAAATAGAGTCACATTTAAATTGTAATAAAAGATAAAAACTATTTGGAAATCTCACAAGGGAGTCTTTATGTACAAGGGACAGTCAAATGGGTCAGTTTAGACATGTTTCTAGTGAAAAATAGTTTTGTGTTAAAAAACACACAAACACAACATACAAAAATCACGCTTGTATTCCCAAATGGGGTAGGCAGAGCACACGAAACGTTACCGCTTCGGAGCCACTTTTAGCAATTTTAGGTTTAAGTTTGACAAAAACGGTACAATAGTGACAGGTTGATAGCCTGTCGCCTACGGTATACCTTAATTTTTTTATAACAAAAGTTGGAACTGATGAGAGCGTGTCGGACACAACTGAAATAGGGTTCCGTAGCCATTACGAAAAAATTAAGTCATATTTTTCTAGGGATTTCGTATTTTTTACGGAATATTTCAAGTTTAGGTATATTTTGTACCTTAGGCTGCTATTTACTCTTAAACTACTAATAATTGTCAAGAAAACTTAACCGTTATAGTTTTCCTTGTAAGTTTGATAAACTTACTCTACCATCCTGAATTTTTTCAAACTTTTCCACCCACCGGTATAGATTTTAGAAGGGGGGGGGGGACGCTCGATTTTAATGAAAATTTTCACTTTAAAGTTTAATATTTTACAAACAAATCACTGAATCGAACAATCGTTTTAGCAACCCCCTATTTTTTATAAAGACCTACCAACAACACCCCACACCACAAGATTGGATAAGAATAAAAATCACCCCCCAGTTTACGTCTATAGGAGGTACTTTTTTTATTTTTTTATTTTTTATTATACCATTTTGTCGGTATAGTTTTCATTATTATATATTGGTGCAAATTACAGCTTTCTAAACTTTGGTTATAATGAGTTATCCAGGGATCGTAACAATGGCAAGGAGCTACAAGAAGGAGTTGATCGACCAATAGTAAAAATGGCTGAACTCATTTTGATAAAACATGTCTAAGAATCATCGCTAGAAAACCTGCTTTTAAATTTAAAAAATCGCATTCAAATCAGTCCATCCGTTTAAGAGCTACGGTGCCACGGATACACATAGCGGTCAAACTTATGACACTTTCTCTTTTTGCGTCGAGGGTTAAAAAGTAACTGGCAACTCGGTGGGAATCGAGTTATTGCAGAGTTTCGTCACTGATATCCTCATTAAAGATTGCAGCCGGCAATCAATTCAATTATTCACTTCCAAAGTACATGGGCAACGTATGTTTGATCTCCTC
>NC_133494.1:16511844-16534281 GCF_025370935.1 Choristoneura fumiferana
ACACGACGAGCTGATGCTACAGCCAGGATATCCAGCCACCAGTATACTCTTGAAAAATAATAGCAGATATGTAGTGTTTGATTCCTTTTGATCAGTATTTGATTCTACATACAATGCAATGGTGGCAACAAGATGAGCTGATGCTGCAGCCAGGATATCCAACACACTAGTACGTTTAAAAAATATATATCAAAGTTTAAAAACATGAATAAAACTTAAATTTAAAATTTAAAACCCCCGACTTAAAAAACGCCAGCAAATATAATAAAAACGCCCGAAAAAAACGCTGCTTGAAAAGACAATTAAAAAGTAAAATAATTATGCGCTACCTAGCTGTTGCGCGCGACTTCATCTGCGAAGAATTCGTTTATCTCTATCCCGCGGGGACATGCTGATTTCGCCGCAAAAATTGCCGTTAATTTAGTATAAAGTATCTATCTAGTAATATTTTTTTTATCTAGCGTTGTCGGTGTCGGGGGACCGCTAAGGTAAATACAACATATTTAGTTTCATGTTAACCTTAGCGGGCCCCCGACACCGACGACGCTTAGATAAAAAAATATTACTAGATACTTTATTACTAAATTAACTTAGGCTAATTTTTGCGGGAAATCAGCATAGTCCCGCGGGGTAGAGATAAACGAATTCTTCGCAGATGAAGTCGCGGGCAACAGCTAGTAGCGCATAATTATTTTTTACTTTTTATTGTCTTTTCAAGCAGCGTTTTTTTCGGGCGTTTTTATTTATATTTTGCTGGCGTTTTTTAAGTCGGGGGTTTTTTTAAATTTTAAATTTAATATTGTTATACTGTAATACAAAACTGTACTAGCCCACACGTGGGAATTAAAGTCACGAACACATCCCATCAAACTTCACCTACATCCTAACAATTTCCATAAGAAAATAATTTAAACTTTTTTCCCCAAAAGTTGTGGAATTTTTACCGTGTCACTCGAGGCATTGTCGTTTAGCTCGCGGCAGGACAACTTGTATGAGTTCGGTGAAGACAATGCTTATATCATTTGAAGTTTCAAATGGTACAGGAAGAGGATTGCTAGTTTTGTAAAAAAAATCGGCCAAGAGTGTGTCGGACACGCCCGAAATAGGGTTCCGTAGCCATTACGAAAAAATTAAGTAATATTTTTCTAAGGATTTCGTATTTTGTACGGAATATTCCAAGTTTAGGTATATTTTATACCTTAGGCTGCTATTTACTCTTCTTAAACTACTAATTATTCGCAAGAAAACTTTGTAAGTTTGATATACTTAAGTACTACCATTCTAAATTTTTTCAAATATTTCCACCCACCGGCTTAGATTATAGAGGGGGGGGACGCTCGATTTTGAATATTTTGCAAACAAATCACTGAATCGAATAATCATTTTAGCAACCCCTAATGGTTTTAAAAGACCAATCCAACGATATCCCACACTACAAGATTGGATGAGAAAAAAAAAACACCCCCTCTCTACATCTATGGGAGGTACTCAAAAAAAAATGTTTTTGAACTTTTTATTGTACATTTTAGCTACGGAATCCTAAAAACCGGATACATTCAAATAAAGTCCAGCAAAATGCGGAACTATTTTAAGTACTTAGTTCATTTTTGTGCCTCAGACAGCACATATAGAAAACCCTGATTTATTATGTGCATGAATATTTTTTAACACTGCCGAAATGTTACAATACAACCACCTGGAATAATAAAACCAGCTACAGCGGAGCGTGCAAAAATATCTGACGCGCGTCTGGCCCTAGAAATAGAGTCGTTATGCTTTGTTTGTCAGATATATTGGAACTGGTGAGTGTACAAGAGTTACTTCTAAGTAAATATCAAAATAAGTCACTGCATGTACTGACAAAAAAAAAACAAAAAACCCGACTGCCTTAAAAACTAAAAGGAACTAAATAAGTCTAGTGGTCTAGAACTCTGTCAAGAAGCTCATTTAAGGTTCAACAGTCGGGACCCATTACCAAGATTTTTTGAGCTGGTTACGATTTGAATACGATCGTAACACCGCTTTATAGCACCAAAACCAAACGTCTGTTTGTTTGTGTTCGTTTAAAAATATACGCTATATTAGTGGAAATTTCAATAAACTCAACAGAACACAATCATATTCGATCATCATAACTAATCATAAGGTTCTATGCGTCATTTAAGTATAAGTATTAAAACGGAACTTCACTTCAAATATTTATAGCTTAATTTTTACTGCCATCGATTGACTTTACACCCCTAGTGAGGGCAAATTGTCCAAATATATAACCTAAAGCCGCAACCCATGGGTTATCATACCCCTTTAAGTCTCGGGGTCTATGGAATCGGACGGTTTTTAATTTTATCACCCTTGCAGGGTCCAGACAATTAAATGTGTTGGAAAGAGATAAGTGGTTAATTTTATTTCTAGCATTCGGGCGCTTAGTAATGTCATGTGTGCTTTTTGTTTTTGATGGGCTAGCTTTTTTCATTGAATGTATTTTATCTGATTATGTGAGTGAATTATTTATTATTATTTACTTATTAATAAACCAATGAAAAATTACAGCATTAGGTCGAAAATACAAACTGAGAAATGGATGCACAGAAAAACCAGAAAAAGAGACTGGGAATCGAACCCAGGTCCTCAGCAATCCGTGCTGCGTGCTATAACCCCTACACCACCGCTGGACAGGAATCTAGACACGAATTTTTCCTATGCATACATATCTCAGGTTGCTTATTTCTACTACGCTACTTATGCAGCAGCACAAAAAAACACAGCAGCAGCAGTAAAAGTAACAAATTTGGAGTTGAAATAAAAAATACAAAAAGACTCCAAAAATTTAGCATTAGGTTACAGTTCATACCATGTCCTGTAAATTTAAAAACATGAACATAATCATACATTATCGTTACGATACAAAATAATCACAAATAATAATAACGTAAAAGAGAAAATTATATAGATTAAAAAAGATGAATCCATACTATAATATTTATAAATGCAAAAGTGTGTGTTTGTATGTTTGTCCGTCTTTCGCGTTGAAACGGAGCGAAGGATCGATGTGATTTTTGGCATAGAGATAGTTTATGGGTCAGAGAGTGACATAGGCGATAACCGAATTCCACGTGGGCGAAGCCGCGGACAAAAGCTAGTAAATTAGATATAATTAGGACAATATCCCATAGTATTTCACAAAATTCATCATTATTCCTTCATCATCACATGGAGAGACATCCACTGTTGACTATTGGACAAAGGCCTTCCTCTAAGAACGCCCTCGTTTTAGCCCGAGCTAAGCTCAGTCATCCGGGTACCTACTTAAGAGTAAAGACGAAGAAGTTCTGCTTAATTCCTTGACATTGTTAAGCTATGTAGCGAATTCTTGGGCGGGGTGTGAGGCGAAAGTTGTAAACGTTTGCAATCAATAAAACTCTTCCGATATTCTTCAGAATTGTTTATAAAGTTTAATAGAATGGAAGCGACTAGATGTTACAATTAAATAATAACTATTTGTAAAGTCAGTTCGGAAATTGAGAGAATATTTATTTACAATTTCGAAGCAGAGAGAATCAACTGCTAAGCTACTCGAGATGTTCGCGTACAGTCGAGTTCATAAACTTGTGAGCAAAAATTGGATCAATAATATCTGAACACGCTTTTACGCCGTTGAACGGCAATAGCCGTCTATCCCACTAGTCCCATTGAGTAGTCCCATCATGGGACTACTGAGACGATTACGTGTCAGTAGTCCCATGGGACAAGTGTTCAGATATTATTGATCAAATATTTGCTCACATGTTTATGAACTCGACTGTACGATACTAGCAACACTACATATCGATGGTGGAAGTCTCAATTGGCGTAAGGGACAAAATACCGAAAATCACTTTTAAACATAGAAAATTAGAGTTTTTTTTTCTCTGTCGATTGGTAGTATTCAAGTTACGATACGGCCCTTACTTTTGCTGTTATCAACATTTATTATTTTAAAATAAAATAGCTTAAGGGACATGATATAAAA
The DNA here is from genome assembly GCF_025370935.1 of Choristoneura fumiferana. Taxonomy (NCBI): domain Eukaryota; kingdom Metazoa; phylum Arthropoda; class Insecta; order Lepidoptera; family Tortricidae; genus Choristoneura; species Choristoneura fumiferana. Next base: position 16,515,854 of record NC_133494.1, read on the forward strand.
TATTTGAGCTGAAAAATGGCGTAAATGTATTATTTTTTTAATATTTGGGTCGTAAGGGGCTGTGGCAGTCTCATATGTCCTTTACGACTCGGCTCATGTCGTTAAAAAAAACCCAACAAATATAATAAAAGGGCGTATGGGTCAATTATTGTTTCATTGCCCTTTACACCCAACATTTTATAACGAATAAGATAAAAAAGCAAGAAGTTGTTGGGCGTAACCTTACCGCCTGTACCTATTTCTTGTACCTAACATCAAAATACTAACGCGTCTACCTACCTTCCACGCGCCGAGCGTTTGCGCATTGCACATTCGGTCAGTCGTGCCAGACACGTCAAACACGGAGGACGTATTTGATTGCCTACGTTTGTTCTTTGTCAACGCGCGTATTTTTTTATAAGATGCCAAAAGCAAAACAAAAAAAAAACATTAAGTTGATGGATCCCCTAATGGCTAGACGTCGATCTAACATTTCCGTAATGGAATTTCAGTCAAGGCTGTTGAGGTACATTTCTCTTAGCTACTTTGTTTATTTAAGCTATCCTGACAGCTGTTCTGACAGATCCTAATAAAGGAAGCCTGTGCCCAGCAGTGGGACGTATATAGGCCGAGATGATGATGCATATATAATAATAATTGGCCTGTATAATTAATTAAAAAACAGCAATTTTAAAATAAGAAGTACTTTTATGGGCGTAAGGGTATAAAAAGCAAGAGCTAGAGTAAATTGCCGCTCGTAAGGGACAGTAGCAAACAGACATTAAAAAAAAAAGGTGTAATTGGTACGTCGTAAGGGCATTAAATAACAGCAACTTATAAAATAAGGAATACTCTTATGGGCGTAAGGGACATCAAAAGCTAAAACTAGAGTAAATTGTTGGTCGTAAGGGACAATAACAAACAGACATTTTAAAAATTGAGGTTACTTTATGGGTGTAAGGGCACTTAAAGTAAAATACCTTGCTTGCTTCTTTTAGTTCATTAAATACCTTGTTAATGTTAGGTCGTAGGAGGCATCAAAACAGATGGTTTTTAGAACTTGTAGTGATTGAAACAACAACTCAAGCAAGCATACTCCCAAATGTGCAAGAAATAGTGCAAGCAAGCATGTAAGAAAGCATGCAAGCAAGCATGCAAGCAAGCAGCAAGCAAGCATGTAAGCAACCACCTAAGCAAGCTTGCAAGTGAGCATGTAATTTTTGTCAATCAAATCAACAAACATGCAATTTTATCGGCCTGGGTTAGATGAACATCGCGGGCTACCCGATCCCGCGATGACCGGTCTATGGTATCTCCTCCAGCGCTCATGAAGCGGGCTGGCGTCCACTCCCTCACAGCTGCAAGCAGTGTGTTGGAGGAAGCATAAATAGTGCAAGCATGCATGCAAGCAAGCGTGAAGCCAGAAGGCAAGCACGCATGCAAACAACAAATCAAGCAAGAATACTCCCAAATGTGCAAGAAATAGTGCAAGCAAGCATGCAATCAAACATGCAAGCAAGCATGCAAGCAAGCAAGCAAGCATGTAAGCAATAATGCAAGCAAGCAGCGTTAGTACGCCAGTGGTGGTAGTGAAAATCAGTTCATCATCATCGTCATCAACAACATCATCAGTTTGTTTATCGCTATCCTGCCGGAACTATGCTATTTTCCGGGATAAAAACTTATTTACTTGGCGATTTTTAACAGCTGCAATATCTTCCTTGACCCTCTCAGCTATAAACAAACAAGTCAGCCATAGCCGAGCATTTGTTGGAGTCAGGACCAAACCACTGGATTGAGCTTCACAATCCCAAAATTCTGTCCACGGAACGTCATTTCTACTAAAGAATGGTACGTGAAGCAGTTGAAATAAAAAAGCATAAAAATGTCAACCGGGACAATGGATATAAGCTTTCATCTTCGTGGAATCCTGTTATTAATAAGTGTCGACGTCGGGATGAGTGTTGTGAGTCGGTGTGATGGGGTCACAAATAAAAATCACCAAGTGCGGGTAGTTAGTGATACGAGTGCTGGTACTATTAGTGATCAAGTGCGGGTAGTTCGAAGGACTCGCGCTCATAGTCAAAATACCACAAACGGGACTTATCACGCTATTATTACACAAGTAATATTTACCTCGACGTTTCGGCAACGTTACAGTTGCCGTGGTCACGAGTAGACTGAAGTGTGGGGTGTCAAGTCTGCCTAGCAGCGCGAGTTCTTCGAACTACCCGCACTTGATCACTAATAGTGCCGGCACTCGTATCACGAACTACCCGCACTTGGTCACTTATTAGTCACCCTATCACACCGACACACAACACTAACAACGTCTGATCGTCCCTCCGAACATTCATCCCGACGCCGACACTTAATAACAGGATTCCACGAAGATGAAAGCTTATACCCATCGTCCTGGTTGAAATTCTTATGCTTTTTTATTTCAACCGCTACACGTACCATTCTTGAGTAAAAATGACGTTCCGTGGACAGAATTTTGGAATTGTGAAGCTCAATCCAGTGGTTTGGCTATGGCTGACTTGTTTACCTGGCGATTTTTAACAGATGCAATGTGTTCCTTGACCCTCTCAGCTATTGTTTTTCGTCTGTCCGATATAGGAACTACCACAACTACAATCAACCCTATAAACACCGGTGTTTAGAAGGGAAAGACATCCTTGGGTGTCCTAATATGCCTCGCAAAACTAAAACTAAAACTAAAACTTAAGAAAATGTTACAAATTACATATTTTTTAAGGGGACGTGCAAAAAAATATGGCTTTTGCGCGTTATTTTAAATAATTAAAGTAGTTCTTTGAGTTAATTCACTATTTTTTTTAATTTTATTACTGGAACTTACGTCCAAATATGTAGCAAATAAAATATATGATGTCCTATAAGACCAAAAATCGGTTACTACATTATTTATTTATTTACGGTTTATGGGTGTAAGGGCTATGACACCCGTATGTCACGGGCGTAAGGGACAGCTATTTTTCTTATTAAGCTTTTTACGAAAATGTCTATAGTTTCACGTTGAAAAGCATGAAAATTCAAGATTTTACGTAATTATAACGTCCTGCTAAGTTAAACATTAACAATGCTGTGAGGGTTTGAAAATTACCAAAACTTCTTTTCGCTCTCCTGAAAAGTAGCATTTTGTCCCTTACGTCAATTGAGACTTCCACCATCGATATGTATCATGTTTTGGAACTTACTTAAATTTTGACGATTAGTAAGCCACTAGGTCAGTAAATGAACTATAGATGGCGCTGTATCAAACACAAATACAAATTTTGATTTTTTTCATCATACTTGCTCGTAAACAGTGTCGTAAAATGCAGGCTACCTTGGTTGCAACCCCCAAAATAAAACCCTCGACCTTAATGTGCTTGTCATGAAACCCGAGGTCGGTAAATGAGTCATTGCCCGTACTAATTTTCTTGACATGAAGCCCAAGGACGGTAAATGAGTTTGTACTGCATGGCGTGCTGCTGCTCCGTGCGCGCGTTGCTGCAGAAGCGCGCGCACGTCGGGCACATGCTGCGGATCGGGGGGTTTGGTCGCAGAGCTGGCGCTAATAGACTCTCGTTCGTAATTCCTTATTTACCACCCTTACGACACAATGTACTTTTACGAGCACGAAGAGTATATCTGTTGGTTTCAGTCATGTGAAGCGACATTGCAATAAACTTTGAGTTACCATTACCTACCAGATTGTAATTATTTCTTGTGACAGTTGTCACGTCATCAAGATTATTTACTTTAGGATTATTTTTTTTTACGCGAGAACTATGCTATTTTCTGAGATAAAAACTAACCTAAGTCCTTCCAGGGTCTATATTTTGACGAACTGATGGCCTAGTGGTTAGAGAACCTGACTACGAAGCTTGAGGTCCCGGGTTCGATTCCCGTGTCGGGGCAGATATTGTATGAAATACGAATGTTTGTTCTGGGTCTGGGTGTTTAATATATACTTAAGTATGTATCTATATCCATATAATTATATTTATCCGTTGCTTAGTGCCATAACGTAAGCTTTGCTAAGCTTACTTTGGACTAGGTCAATTGGTGTGAATTGTCCCGTGATATATTTATTATTTTTATTCAATCTCTACACCAATATTTTTTAAATTGATACAGCGATCCAAACGTGAAAAGACAACAGACAGACAGACACACAGAAAGAAATCCATCCTGACACCTGTCATCCTGGTACTAAATACATCAATGTTTTTGTTTTTTGACGTAGTAAGTATGGGAGTGACACGCGTCAGGACTGAATTCTTAACGGCGGACTACTTTATTATGGATACAATACAATACAATACAATAACTCTTTATTGCACACCAACACATAGTAAGCAGTAAGTACAGAAAATATAGGTATATGGAGATTTACCAAGGTAAGCAATAGGCGGATTTATCGCTTCAGAGCGATCTCTTCCAGACCTTAGTAGTTTTGATATTTTAATTGAATATAATTCCTGCAGAATATTTTATCTCATCCAGCGTATTTATAACATGGTCGGGTATAATTAGTATTGCCGGCGGCTTTGTTGCCAAAGATAGAATGTATTAAATTTTAACTTTTACAAGATTTCACATAAAATATCGCCCCTTGGTACCCCTCTGAAGACGGCAAGAAGGAACATGATTAAAATTGTGTAACTAAATTATAAAATTATGAAATATCTTTTGTTTTTAAGGTCCGTAGGATCTCAAAAAAAATGGAAGCCCTTATATGGTCAGCGGCGTGTCTGTCTTTTGTCTACGCGTCCTTTGGTCTGACACGAACGGTATAGTACACAGATATACAAGTTGTGAATCGCAAATATATATTTTTTAAACAGTTTTGCACCTAGTTACCTAGTTACTTTTGGAGTCAATATATTTAATATGAGTTTTGCACCTGTTCAAGCAAATGGCGAAATTTGACTACTTCCTCTTATTTCCGAAACTAGCGGCTTAAATTTTGAGAAAAATCAGATAGTGTTTTGTATACCTGTAGATTACAGGAAAACCAAAGAGAAATCTATAACATTTTTAATGATTTCTTTTTGCGTCTGTTAATCTCTAGACAAGAAAATTTATTATATGTACATATATGCGGCAAATTCAAATGTGGATGTCCGCCTATCGGATTTATTACTTAAACTTAAATTTGAGAACGTGAAATATGGCCGCGCTTTACTTGGTTTTCAAAGATGGCGTCTGCCGTCATGAAGTGATACGAGTATATTTAGGGGTCTCTGGGGCCACTTGTGAGTCGGCCCAAGCGTCCCTAGGACGACCCCGATAATTGAAACATAGCTTGATAGAGATTAGGATTTAAGGGATAGAGGACTTTGAGGACGAATAATGATAGATGTGTGGAAATAATTGTTCCTTTTTTGTGTATAACAATTTTTTTAACGGTGGAAGTATTTTACCAATCCGTACTGGGACCGCGTGGGAGCTACGGCCCAAGCCCTCTTATTCTGAGAGGAATAATTAATATAAAAACACACACACCACACACACACACACACACATACACACCACACACACGACATGTACTCTTGGGCGCAAATTCCACATATAATCATCATCCTAGCCTATATGTACGTCCCACTGCTGGGCACAGCCTCCTCTCAGAAAGAGAGGGCTTGGGCCGTAGTTCCCACGCGGCCGGTGCGGATTGGGAACTTCACACACACCATTGAATTGCTCGCAGGTTTGTGCAGGTTTCTTACGATGTTGTCCTTCACCGTAAAGCTCGTGATAAATTTACAAATGTAATTCCGCGCTTGAATTTCGAGAAACTCAGAGGTGCGAGCGGGGTTGAACCCACGATCCTCTGCTTCAGAGGCGATAGGTCAAACCACTAGGCCACCACGGCTAATAACTACTACCAATATAATAACTAACAATTATTCATACCTATCTAAGTACTATTTTTATACCTGTATTGTATGTTAAAAATATTATTGCACTTTAAGTATTAGACCCGTAGGACTACGTTTTGAGGCTTCAAAAATATTAAAGTTGTTTATTTTTCGCATATAGCTTCCGGAGCATTTGCCCAACCTAATACAAAAAATTGTGTCATTTTGGGTGCCTGCATAAGTAGAAATTTAGGTATTAGTGTTTTCCATTAGTATTGGACGAAAAAAAATTAAAGACGAAAATTTTACTTTCTTATTAATATCTGAGCAGTAACTGATGTACATAGGCATTTTGTGTCATATCCATCCACGGGAATCCTGATTTTTAACCAGTACCTAACATTTCGCCCAACTAACTCTAAAAGAATATTACAGTTTGTTAAAAAGATGTCAGACGTTTTAAAATACTGATATCTGTTATCCAAAATATTTTGTGTCAAATTCATCCACGATATTTACCTATAGATATATTTTTTTTTAATACAATACCCTGTAAAACCCACAAAGAAAATTCAAGTTGTTAGAGTTTACGTGTTTTGATTATTAACGGTGTAAAAAAACACTATTCATAATTTGTGTCATTTTCATCCACGGATTCTCATTATTTGAAAAAAAAAAAAAAAACTACCACGAAACGTACTTCGCGCGAATGGCGAGCGCGGGGAAGAGTACATCGGGTGCTTGGGCGCCGGCTGGCAGCGTTCGTTTGTTTATATTACCCGCGGCTTCGCACGCGTAATCTGACAGTTTAATTGATTTCGAGATTTTACTGAATTCTCATGGGTAATCCCAAAAATTACATCATAGTTATCATTGACTTTGTATTAAAAACAGCTGTGCAAAATTTTATGAATTTAAGTCTAGCGCTTGTCATTTCGAGATTTTATGCCTAACCCATGGCAATTTTTTACGAGATACCTACCTAATAAGTTTTAGTTTTTTTTTGCTGATTACTTTTGGTTGACTGTAATTTCATTGTCTTCCGTACCAAATTTCAAATCGATGTCATTAATCACTGAGGCGTTCCCTTCTGAGGAGACGCTCCTGGCTGCTTTACCAAGATGTTACTACCAGATACCGGTGTGAAGTAAGCGGCCAAAAGTTAGCAGCCGATTATAACCCAACCCAATTAAGAAGTTTGAGGTTTTATTTGCATTTGTGAGGTCTGACGAAAACACACACACACTAGTTGATATATGATACAAACTAGTTTATATTTAGTAGTTAGTATGACACAAACTAGTTTATATTTATGGACAAGTATTCAACCTGAACGTCTGGTGAAGCAAGAGAATTATTGCCAGCTACACCAGATTAAAACAAGCAGCATATAAAACTTCGAAACTAAAATGAAAAAAAAACACCAACATGGAAATGCGAACCTCTTCAGGTCTTTCCATAAAATAACACTGGATACTAAATGCTTTCTACTAAAGCTGCAACTGCTAACTAACCTCAACTAGTCTAGGAGCCACGCCCGATTTAATGAAAGCGGTGTATTTTTTTTGTAATAAAATGAGAAAAACGACATGTTGCAAATAGCAAATACGAACCTCTCCAGTATTTTGTGGCATGTTATTACGCACGTTGAGAGCTTTCGATCAACGCTTCAAGTGTCCAGTAACCTCATTTTAGTTTTGAAGAAAAGGTAGATTTAAAGTTAGCGGCCGAAAATAATCACAACAAAAATAAAAAAAACATTGATTAGAAAACGTGTTCCTTCCAGATATTTTATTAATACGATTATGCATTTGAAAAGATTTCCATCAAATCTGAAACTGCCCATAACCAAAGCCTAGTACGGGAGTTACGCCCGAATAAAAGTAGGCGGCCGAAAATTTTTGCAGTAATATGACAAAACGACCAACTTGGAAATGCGAACCTCTTTAAGTCTTTCCATATTATAATACGGGATACAAAGCTGCAAGAATTTACTAACCTCATCTAGTTTAGGAGCCACACCCGATTTAAAGAAACTGGCGTATTTTTTTTTGTAATAAAATGAGAATAACAACTTGTTAGAAATGCGAACCTCTTCAGTTTTTTTCTGGCATATTATTACGCACTACGCCTACTTTTATTCGGGCGTAGCTCCCATATTAGACGTTGGTTATGGGCAGTTTCGGATTTGATTGAAAGCTTTTTAAATGCATTAAAATTTCTGGATGAAACGCATTTTCAAATTGTTTTTTATTTTTATTTTAGTTTTTTTTTCGGTCGCTAACTTTAACTCTACCTTTTCTTCAAAACGAAAGGAGATTAGTGGACATTTGAAGCGTTCATCGAAAGCTCTCAGCATGCGTAATAATATGCCAGAAAAAACTGGAGAGGTTCGCATTTCCAACATATTGTTATTCACATTTTATTACAAAAAGAAATACGCCGCTTTTTTTTAAATCGTGTGTGGCTCCTAAACTAGATAAGGTTACTAAACTCTTGCAGCTTGTATCGAAAGCTTTTAGTATTCAGTATTATAATATGGAAAGATTTAAAGAAGTTCGCATTTCCAAGTTGGTCGTTTTTTTATATTACTGCATACATTTTCGGCCCCCTACTTTTATTTGGGCGTAGCTCCCGTACTAGATGTTGGTTATGGGTAGTTTCGCATTTGATCGAACCTTTGAAATGCATTATCATATTAATATATAATATCTTTCCAGATATTAATATTTTAGCTGTTTTTTTATCGGCCGCTAGCTTTAATTCTACCTTTTCATCAAAACGAAACGAGGTTACTGGACATTTGAAGCGTTGATCGAAAGCTCTCAGCGTGCGTAATAACATGCCACAAAAAACCGGAGAGTTCCCGTTTCCAAATTGGATGTGGCTCCTAGACTAGATGAGGTTAGTTAACAGTTGCAGCTTTTATAGAAAGCTTTTAGTGTCCAGTGTTATTTTATGGAAAGATTTGAAGAGGTTCTCATTTCCATGTTGGTGTTTTTTTTCATATGGTGTAGCTGGCAATAATTTTCTTGCTTCACCAGACGTTCAGGTTGAATACTTGTCCCTGAATATAAGCTAGTTATTGTGTTTTTTACAACTCTTATGAACACACAAATGCAAATAATAACTTAAACTTCTTAATTTGGTTGGGTTATAATCGGCCGCTAACTTCACACCGGTAGGATTGTTGACGCTAAGCGCTGCTATTTTAGATATGCAGTGACGCGATAGCCAGGTTTTAGAGCTGGGCACACTCCTTGACCATACAAGATATCCATCTTCCTTTAAGTTCGAGTGAGAGAGAAAGGGGCTTAGGGGCTAGATCACATCCTACTAATATTATATATGCGAAAGTTTGTATATCTTGATGTTTGTTACTCAATCATGCTTTAACGGCTGGGTAGCATTAGCTGAAATTTGGGATACTTATAGATATAGATATCGATTTAAATTAACTATATATATGCGTGACGACACGACACGACACGACAGATAAATACAAATCCGACTTTAGCGTCATAAGCAGGATCCACGTCAAATTTCGATCATTAGAATTTTCGAACTTAATGCCAATCAGTTAAAGTTAACATTAGTTTTGTCGACTAACATACCATTTCTAAATTTTTATATAAATTACAATACAATACAATGACTCTTTATTGTACACCAAAAATAATAAGCGATACAGAACAGGTACACAGAATGAAAATTACAAGGGTAAACAACAGGCGGCCTTATCGCTTAAGAGCGATCTCTTCCAGGCTTAGAGCAACGCGGGCTTCCTACCGGAAGGGAGCAGCCTTAGCGGTAGATTACCTTTAAAATAGTTCTGGCGTTTGTTGCGGGGGGAAATGTGCATACAAGTGCAGTTCGGCTTATTTAGATGCAAAAACAAAACTGCCAACTGACTGTAATGACGAAGTTAACACATAAATAATCCAACAATACACTAATAATTCGTTTACAGATGACTCCAAACTAACACATTGACAGTAACATCATTAAGTCATCGCTTTATCGCTTATGCGATTTATCGCTTGACCGATCCGAAATTTGTACCGCTAGGACTCGATGTTGGTAAACGAATCCGACAATAATGTACGTCTTTGTTGTTTAAATGTAATTAAATAGCAATAATACGATAACAATTTACTTCCATGTGAAATGTAACACCATAATTTTGCAAGCTTGATGTCCCAGATCTCTTTTTACAGCAGGAAACTGAACAATTCGGTATTTTTAGCACCGCCGCGTTCACTCGCGCTTCTCGATTCGGTCTAATAGTTTGAAATCCGAGCGCGCCTTGTTTTATAAAATTCGTATGCCCAATTGGGCTTGTACTTTGACAGAGAGGAACGCGTCGAATGGCTACTCCCTTCCGCCCGGGTTGCTCTAAGCTTCCAGGCAACCTTTTTTATATATAACTATCAGCCTTTTTGATTCTTAAATTAATGTACCTATTATTTACATACTTCATTATTTGAATAGGTACTACATTCAGAGTATGCAAAAAAATAAAGTTATGCAATTTGTTCATTACGTAGCGGAGATAAAAGTCAGTCAATTCAATACTCATTAAGTTATATAATAGGCGAAGTACATAGTTTAAGGCCAGCGAAAAAAAAAAAAAATTAAAAACATTGCAGGATCGCTATACTCGACAACAATGTCGCATTTAAATTTTATTATTATCAAGTCTCAAACTTGGTCACGGTAATATCTAAGTTGGCACAAGTCAGGGCTATTACGAAACTCGAAACTTGAAGTTCGTGTCGTGCGGTCCCTCTGACACTTACAGTATTTAATACGAGAGCGAGAGGGACAGTACGATACGAACTTCGAGTTTTGAGTTTCGCAGTAGCCCTGCTGTACCTACAGCCAATTCAATCTGGTTCCAGAAAAAAAAAACATCTAGCAAATCAAAATAACAAAACAAAACAACTGATACCTACCCATTAGGTATCAGTTATTTTGTTAGAACCTCGGACTTTTTTTAATGTGTGTGAAACAGCTCGTGGTGTTTTCAGAGGAAAAATACACCTGCAGTTTTGATATAAAATTAAATTCTCGGCTGGAATAGCAATTGCTGGCTTTGTATAGTTAAACGGACTCGCAAGTTCGTTCGTTTAATACTCATACTCAGCCAGCAATTGCCTACTTACATGCGACGACAGTACTTGTATTATCTAATATGAATGCTTCCCATAGATGAAATCGTACCGAACGAACGTGTTTGCGTGCTTATGCCCCCGTCGCCCCCGCCGCTTGACCGCGCGGCCCGTTTCGACCGCAACCATTTGTTTTTATGTTTTATTCATTTAAATATCGTGGGCGAAAATGACACAAATTTACAATGTCGATTTATCATGCATTTATGATATAAAATATGTGAACTCTAATGACTATAATATTTTTTTGAAGCGTTTGTAGGTTAAGAAAACAAAATAATTTAAAATCTTAAAATTGCGTGGTCTAATTTGGCACAACTTTTTTTATAGGCGTATGTAAGTAATCTGAAATAGGAAATAAATATTTCATAAACTGTAATTTTTTTTTTCACACCATTTTTACATACTGTCCATATAACAGTTTGCACTGGACGAAAATGACACAAATTTGGTTTACATACTCCACAGGCTATCCTAGATATGATGCCATAATTATTTTTAACTTTAAATTTATTTTGCGAGATTTATTCAAATAAAAAAAAACAACCACAAATCTTCAAATTGCTGAAATGCAGGCAACAAAAATGACACAAAACGCTACAATAAGCTTCATAGGTACGACTGTACCCACAGGCAAAAAATAAGAAACTTTAGAATTCTTGAAACTTAATACCTCAAAATAACGTAGTCCTATCGGCCTATATTTTGATATATTTTTGCCTGTAAATAATAATTGTCATTTTATGCGTCCTTGGGGTGAGAGCCTGGTGATCTCTAATACAGGTACCCACCTAGTTCGACTCCAGTCTCTCGCAAATGATTCTTCATGTTTGAAACTTGCGTAAACAACTTTTGTGAAAATATATCTAATTGGTCCTTTGTGAGTTGATAAAAATATATTTTTTTATGATTGGTTATTTCGAGTTCTTTTTGTATTTTTTATTTCAACTCCAAATTTGTTACTTTTACGGGTATCCCGTGAAACCATATCGAAATACAAACTGAGACATGGATGCACAGAAAAACCAGAAAAAGAGACCAGCGCTGGGAATCGAACCCAGGTCCTCAGCAATCCGTGCTGCGTGCTATAACCCCTACACCTAGCTTACCTACTAGCTAACTATCTTACTACTACTATGCTACTAGCTAGTGCTAGTGCTTTCTGTGCATCCATGTCTCAGTTTGTATTTTCGATATTTTTTTTAAACATTTTAGTTGTTTTCCAATCTTGATCCATTATTTACCTCCTGAAAGCCCTAATATACGAGTAGCAACTCTCATCAAAACCTTTAGAGTACTTTAAACCCATTTCCGAAGTTTCTAAAATAAATAAATACTTACCTATACAATAATTGCTCGTTTAAAGATCAGATTTAACTCAAACAAAAAACGATCACAGACTAAAAACAAAGAACCAAATATTTCCAATCCAAATCAATTCCCTTGACACTCGACTGTCTTCCGCCATATTTTTTCCAACGTTACAGACAATGGTGGCTTTAATGAAAACGTCAGCGCTCTGGGACATCGCGATTTAGGTAACATCTCCCTGCGACTGTACGACTGTTTTGTTATACATTGCGTATGCTGCCCACTAACTCGGGTGTTTCTACACGTGTCGACTGAACCATGAACGTCCACCAATTCTAAAAAATGCTGCTAATATTTGACGACCGGATCGTGACTATGAAGCTTAAAGGTCACACAGGTTTGATTCGCGGTCGGGTAGATATTTGTATAAATACTCCTCACTTAATTCACGCGACAAAGCCTCAGGCTAAGGCTAACGAGTAGATAATATAATATTATTGACGTGCTAAATATTCACTCATCTCACTTTCTAGAGTTATAGTATCGAAACGACTGAATCACCAAAATGACCTGTTTTATTGGTTAGATCACAGAACGACTGCAGATGCAAAATCCAAATTCTCATAATGACGTGATAGAAAACGACTATCATCAGAAGGTGTTCTCAAAAGTTCACTTGAGTTCAGTAGGTCAAACGAGCAGACGACTGAATGGTTTGGTATTTTTATCGGCTATTTTCCTAAAATTCTGTAATTATATTGTTTTAACAATGGTTTGTTGTTGTTTCAGGTACTTACTTCAAGGATAAATGATGACTCACGGTTATCTTGGTATTTTTTAAATTACATTTTTGTTTTTAAAGGGCTACCAAATTAATAAAACTACGTCTTTTTTGCCAAATTATATCATAGAGACTATAACAAGTAGTAGTATTTTACTACACACGGTGTAGTATTTTTGCTATATTTTCTTTAAACGTAATCATCAACATGTCAAATATACAATACAATTAAACACAAAAGTCGTTGAGCGTTTTGAGTGCGACGCAGTTGCAGACGAGAGTGATTACGCTGGTACTTGGCTTTCGAAAGTGTAGCGAATGCGTGTTAAAACGTGAAATAAAATGTCACACCACGCGTATACAAGTATTATAACGAACGATATTATAAAAAAATATTAAAATTAAATCAGATAAGTTTTAGCGATTTACAAACGTTTTTCCTAAATAACTGTATGTATTTGATTCCTTAACATTAAACATTTATATGATTCATAACTACAAAAATAATTTCTACTATAAATTTTTTTGTACAAAAGTATGTGAAGGAAATCATTTAAGATGAAAACTCGACAAAAAAAAACTTGATGAAAAAGTGACACCCATCTCTTGGCAATTTGTTAACACTAGCCAGAGACGATCACGCCATCTATTACAGATTTTCCAAACAACGTGGATATTGGTGGCGCGAGGCATATTTTCAGAACTTAGTTCAACGCTTACATACTAGATGGCGCATCTAGTATCATACTTACAAGTATGTTAAAAGCAAACATAGATGGCGCTTTAATAAAATTAACCATAATTAACAATTGAAAAGCGCTTCAAAAGTGCCTACAGGTTCATTCCGTTACTTAATTACAGTATAAAAGTTATTCTTTAAGTTGTACGACGAATTTAATTAAAATGATCTCTCCTTCGAAGTTAGCATTGAAGTTATTCCTTAGTGGATAGCAATTGAGAAAACTTTGTCTTGCCTGAATACTCTGCCCTCGGCCACTTGCAAACTTGGCCGTTCATTTGTAATTATTACTTGACTTTAACTTATATTCTTGAGGAACTTTTGTCGGAACTGAGTCTACGTGGGATGTGTTTTATTATTTAAAAGTGGGACTTTGAATACTGTTTCTAATTATTGTTAACGTTGATTGGAAATCAGTCAAGTACAAGAATACGTTTTATTATTCAAATTGCTCAAAAACATGTACTACGCGACGCGGTCTTGTTACGTCAAAATAACAACGTTTTATTATGACAATTTACACACTTATGTATATATATATATATATAGATATTTTATTAACATAAGCAAAAAATAATAACGGCTCTAGTAGCAAACACAAATTTCTGTGATTATTATTATCTTTTTCGTTTAAACGAAAGCTTTTGTGATCAATGGCTAGTTGGATTAATATTGTGAGGTCTGATGTCTGTATCACATTTGGATTGGTTTAGATTAGATTAGATTAGATACATGAAAGTAATTATAAGAAATTCACAAAGGATCGTCAAATTGTATACAAAATAATAATACATGATAGCAGCAAATTATGATAAAATTACAAAATTATTACCAAATATAATTACAATGTCAAATTAGATTAAATGTAAAATAATAACAATAATTAAGGGTAAAAACATAAAAGTTTAAATCACAATTACTTTGTCAAACTAATAAATTAGAACGATCGATCAAATGAATGACTAACACAATTAAATGTCATGCGAAAAATTTAAATGTTAAATAAAAAAATAGGACAAATGTATATATGAGTCGATCTCAAACAATACTGTAATGTTAAAGAGACCTAACAATACTCACGGTACCAACACATGCAACGATATTCTACGTATGAGAAAACCGTATTAGCTATGTAGTACTGGCCGTATGCAGTAAAAACTGTTGTCCCGTGTCCACTTCTAAACTTACTTATTAATAACCTAACCAAAAAAATAATTTTAATACAAGTTTTTTTTGCTGACTGCACTTTTTGTTGATTGTAATTGCATTTTTACCCAAAACTAATTTGCATACTAAATTTCAAGTCGATTCTATTAACCGTTGAAGAGTTCCGTCCTGCGGAGACGATCATGGCTGAACTACAAGGATGTCACGAGTAGATTATTGTATTTTCATGCGATTTACATAAGTATTCCAAATTTCAAGTCAATATTCTTCTGAAATTGGTCAAATTTAATTTGCAAAATTTGATTACAAACAGACAGACAGACTACAGACTGACAACGGGACAGGTGTACTTAATAAAAGCTTTAATAATAATAATTAAAAGTGATGTTTTGTCTTTGGCTCACAAAGACAATGTCAAATTAATAAAAATAACTTCACGAATGTTATCATTATGCAAAGACTGATGTGTCTTTTTGTGTGAAAAAGTTTATTTTTACATTTTGCATAAGTAACTTGCAAAATGTGTTTTTATGCGAAAAGTGAAATCATATTTTGTAGAAAAACTGGTTCTTAATTAAAAACTATGTCTCCTCATGAGATCGGATAAACCATACATTATAATCTCAACAGTTAAATTTAGAGACATATAATTTAGCACGGGTGTTCTAAAATATTCTAAATGCTACCGTAAACTGCTTCAACTTTCCCCTCTGGCCCAACATTGCTGAGATTTGTCGATAATTAACTTTAGGCTTTTAAACGTATAATAATTCTATAAAAGTTAAATATAAGAGTGCTTAGTTATCAACTCTAAATCACTAGGCAACATGGCGGCCAGAGGGCATAAGTTGAGCAGTTTACGGTACCCTACGCCAATTCACACTACGCTGTAATTTATGGAAATACGGGAATTTGCGAAATCTTTGCATTTAATTTCAAATCTAATGGGTAAAATCAAAAACTAGAAAACATCATTTTATCTTTTTCACTTAACAATAGCACCCTCTAACGGAATAAACAAGTAACTCCTATAAAACGATTCAGTCTTTGAAATGAACGAAGACCTGAATAGATGGCGCGTTGTTGCAGGTTCAGTTTTGCATCTTACACTACGTCTGACTTGTACTCTCACTACATCGCTAGCGCCCTCTATGAGAAAGCGGCTAAAAAACAATTTTTCATACTGCTTGACTTGGCCTGATAGTCTCGAAACTTACCAACAGATGGCACTGTGGACTTATTTTTGTACGTGATGCAGATCATAACGCCACCTATACTGATAACCGGGCGCTTTGTGGTTTAAACTTTCCTGAGTTATGGCGAGGACTTTGCACTTAGCTGGAGTTGAAACTTCGTTTAGCTTCGTTGACCAGAGACGGGCGCCGTAAATACTCATTAGTTTTATTTAGAGATAGGTAATTTCATGTTTTATTTGATGCATCAATTATTTAAGTATGGATAGAAGTTCAATGAGATTCTGTTTAACATAACGTGGCCCCAGTCTTTAGAAAATAGAGTACATTGTAAGCTTTGATTGTGATTTACTTATTTGTTAAACATGTCGTTGCTCGCAACTTCGTCTTAAGAATACGTTTTATCTTGCGACCTCAGGAATAGCAAGTATCTATTATTATTTTATTCTGATTATTATTTATTCTGATAATATGATGTATAAAAAACTTCACGGAAATCTGTACAGTATTAAGCTGTGAAAGCGAAACAAACGAAACAACTTTTGCACTAATAATAACGAGTAGTTAGGATTATTCTCTCTACAAATTGCTTCACTGATTGTTGTGTTAAACATATTTTAGATATCGGTCGAAAACCAAAACATTTTCAACTTCCTGGAAACAATTGATCTTCTTCGAATTAAAGAAAATAAATATTTTAAAAAGTTTTTATTTCGGACATTTATTTACTCTACAGTTATTTATTTAATTATTCGTTAAAAATCTATCGCAAAAATAATAATTAAGAACTAAAAGCAAGACAATTACCAGTTTTAAATAACACTACAATTTGCAATTATTTATAAATTTTGCCTACCATTAATTAAAATTGAAACTTGACATGTCAAATCGAACAACTCCAATAGTTTTCTTATTGTTACAAAAACAATAAATAATTCAAAGGTGGTAATTGTCACTTCAATTTGGAAAATCGACTCGCGTCGGAAACTTTCTGTAAATGGGGATAGCTTTATCATACTGACACAAAAGTTTGCCTATTTGTTTTGAAACACCCTTTATAATGCCTTGTTAGAGGTTCAATTGGTTTGCAAAGTTCCATTTATTTGTTAAAATGTGGGTATCATAATCAAAACCATGTTCGATTCTGTGAAAGTTACTCATTAGAATTTTTGATTTAAATAATTATGCACCTACGCCTTTGACGCGTTATACTTTGGACATCGAGCAAGTACGAAAACGTTCTTCATCATATCAGCTGTAAAACTTTCTCTGTGTTGGACTTCTTCCCTATAGACCTTCAGTGGCTTCGGTTGGAAGCAGCCATCTTCAACCAGGTCCTCCATCTAGTTTGTAGACGTCTTACACTGCGCTTGCCGATTCCCGGTCTCCATACGGGAACTTTTCGGCCCAACGGCCATCTGCTCTCCGACCTATACCTATGGCCTGCCATCGCCATTTCAATAAGCTAATTCTAATGTCTTAGATACAAGCGTTATAATCTGAAGCAGCCGACCATCTGTGGCAATCTGTTATAATTAATGCGTTAACGGTGTGTTCACGTGCCCGCACTGTGTGAAGGTCTTCTCTTAGAAAGATTGGCTACGTAAGCCACCTGCAAGCGCATGATCGACACGGACGGAGTTGAAACGGTAACATATTTGAATATCGAAAGTTAAAATAATCTACAGGTAAAATGTCGATGTTGAAAATATCGAAAAATTAAAATAACGAAAGTTTGTATTGTCGAATGGTTAGTAATCTACGTCCAATATATCGAAAATATATTTATCTACAAAAGTGACATCTAAAGATATAAACATCAAAGTCCAAATATCGAAGTACAGAGTATCGAATATCCTATGTATGAAATATCACGTGATAGGGTTGACGGAGCTCCGCTTCGCGGAGCTCCTTTTCCGGTCAGTTGAGGCGCTTCGCGCCTTGACGCAATACTAACCTAACCTAACCTATTGAACATGAATTACCAAAAATATTTGGTTCGGTTAGGTTAAAACTCTGTGGCCACAACAACGCACGAGCCGAGCGAGCGAAGCGAGCGTGCCGCGGCAGCAGCCGGCGAGTGCTAAAATTGATTAAATTATGTATAATAAATGCTATTAGGAGAAAGGAGCAATAAATAAAGCAGATTTGTATGTACGATATTTTAATTTTCGGACTATTCAAAATATGTGACATTTACAACTTAATATTGGCTATCGA
>NC_133494.1:16549514-16556627 GCF_025370935.1 Choristoneura fumiferana
CACCAAAAATGAAAGTAAGGCATTAGATGAAAAGGTTTGTTACAATACATCAAGGAGTTCCGCTGATCTTCATGCATGCATAAGTAAGTAAGTAAGTAAGTTTGTTTTATTTGCATTAAATGTGGTTAACAATGGATCTTAACACAAAATTATAACAATCACACATTTAGCTGTCGCATAGCATGCAAAAATATTCCTTAATCTATCTTGAGTAACACAGCTATTAAAATTGTTGCCTAATTTTCGGCTCTAATCAGTATATCATACAGGTCATAAAAAGTCTAAGAAATAATCAATAATAATTTTAAGATTAAATAAGTTATTAATTAAATAAAAATTGTATTAATTAGAAATTGCAGATTCTAATTACAACTGCATAGTCAAAATACTCTTTAATGTTATAAAAACTATTATTTATAAGCCATGAATACAATGTCCGCCTAAATTTTTTAATGTCACAGATTTCTTTAATATAAATTGGTAAATGATTAAAAATTTTAATTGACATTATGTAACAGTTGTTTCTGAAGAGTGCGCTTTTACATTTCGGTCTTATTAACCTGTTATGGTCTCTAATACGAAGTTTTGGGTTTGCTACAGCTTTGTAAATAGATTTGGGTTGGTCTTTACAAACATCATTTCCAAAAATATATACTATCAGGTTAGTAATTTAAGTTTCTTTAAATAAAGGTCTACAGGAATCCAAGGGTCCTTTATTGCAAATAGCTTGACGCATTTTTTCTGACTAATAAACACTCTCTTTATGTCAGTTGAGTTACCCAAAGTAAATAATAAAATAAGAAAGTCAAATGATTTCCCGTTCGCCCCCGCAGCGCCATCTCACGGCGCGCGCTTTGCCTTCATTACTTCAGAGAAAGGTTCCTGCTCCGCAAAAAAACTATGGGATGAAAGGTACTAAATGTGAAACTATTTACTCGTACTAGCTATTCATATAGGGCTGGGTGGGACTTTAAATCTCTTCGGATGTAACGTCTTGTATAATTATGGC
Organism: Choristoneura fumiferana; assembly: GCF_025370935.1. Lineage (NCBI taxonomy): Eukaryota > Metazoa > Arthropoda > Insecta > Lepidoptera > Tortricidae > Choristoneura > Choristoneura fumiferana. Next base: position 16,550,524 of record NC_133494.1, read on the forward strand.
CAAACTTCACTTCAGGTAAGTTCGTTTAACCATTAATTATACTACGACGTTACATCCTTTGAGATTTAATAATTCACAAGGTAGATGTTTAGCGCCTTTTTGCGGAGTTCTGTTGACGTAAATGAAATAACACTTTCACTTACTCATTATATTGTTTTTTAATCAGATCATCAAACACTCATAATTTTTGTAATATTTAAACCTTAACAGGTAAACTAATATAAAGCAACTAGTAGAAAAAATTAAAGGAACTAGTCTAAGACATATAATAAATCAATCATTATAGATTGCCTCCGCGAAGGCATTGTCGGCATCATTATCGGTCGTTAAGGGCCTATTGTAAAATTTGGAAAAAACTAAGGAATTACCGGACCAACCTGCTGTTTTCTTAATCGCTTCAACAGACAAGCCTTTGCGTTTGGCGGCAGATGTGGCGGCATGTCGTGTGCTGTGTGCGTTAAATACGACTGTATCTATTCCGCTAGAAGATAGCGTCTGTTTTATCCAGCGGCTAATTGTACTAGCGCTAGCATTATGGATCGGTTTCTTAGTAGTCAAGAAGAGCCGTTCTGTTCCTGATGCAACTCTTATACTTTTCGTTTTCTCTATGTATGCCGACAACGTCTTAGCGGGGCAGACTTCCGCCTTATTTGGAAAAAATGGTATGACCAGACGAGGCGATGGATGTCCTGGGGCGGATGTTTTTATTAAATCATCAACTATCATTATGATGTTGCTTTCATTACGTTGGATGTTAGATAATCGAATTAGCGATAACGTCTGGACTCGTTGTGCAGTCGACAATGCGAGCAGAGTTACCGTTTTACGTGTTAAAAGATCTAAGCTTAGATTCTCGTTTGGGTACAGGGTAGCTAAATGATCCAAAACTTTATTAGGGTCCCAGGTCGTTTGGTATCTTGGAAAGCAGGGTTTAGTTCTGTAGACCCCTTTTAAAAATCTACATATGCAATGGTCTTCACCAAATGATTTTCCTAAAATCAAAGAAAGGGCTGATCGGCAGGTGTTCAAGGTTGAATAGCTAGCCCCCTGTTGATACAATTCTGTTAGAAAATTTAATATCTGAGATATGGTTACTGAGAAGCAGTCTAGTTTATTACGTTTACAAAACGACCACCATTTAGAATAGACACAATTATATTGCTTGAGTGAGCTTGTGGACAGTGATGATATCATTATATCTATGGTTTTGGGCATTAATGACTGTCTGTGAAACGCTTCCCTGATAATACTAATGCCACCAGGGTAAGCCTCCTCCAAAGCGGGTGATGAGTCCTGAAAGGTGATGAGAGCATTTCAATATTGGGTTCCAAATAAATGGGTTCCGAAAACGACAGAGAAATTAGTAGAGGGAACCATGGTTGGCTCGGCCAGTAAGGGACGATCATAATGCCGGTTGCCTTATCAGTTACGATTTTATTTAAGCATCTCAGTATTAGAGAGAACGGCGGGAACGCGTAAAAGAAATAAGGATTCCAGTCTACTGTAAACGCATCAATATTGAACGCGTGGGGATCTGGTTGCCATGAGATGTATTTTCGACATTTACAGTTAATACGAGTGGCAAACAAGTCGATCTCGGGAAACCCGAGCATGCTAGTGACTTTATTGAAAGCATCGTTCGACAATTCCCACTCCGTATCGATATTAGTGCGCCTAGACTCCTGGTCGGCCTCTTTATTGTCCTTGGACTTTATGTAGGATGCGAAAATAAACAACCGGCGTCTCTCGCACCACTGCCAGATTTCCCGTGCTATGTCATTAAGATGCACATACTGCACCCCGCCCATTCTATTTATATACGAGATTGCCGTCGTATTATCAATCCTAAGCAAAATTTCTTTATTCTGCAACTCTCTGGCGAAGCATTTAAGACCAATGAACGCCGCTTTGAGCTCCAACGAATTTATATGGCTCTCTTTCTCGACTGCGTTCCAGAAACCATGAGACCGTTTTCCGTTACAATAAATACCCCAGCCAGTCAGCGACGCGTCCGAGAATATCTCCAAAGAATATTGATGTGACCGAATTGGGTTCTTAATGGTCATTATGTTTTGTAACCACCAGCTTAAATCTGGTTTTACATTTTCTTTCAGTATCATATATTGATCATAATCTTCTCCGGAATTCCTCAGAGCAAGAAATTTTTCCCTTTCTAGGCGTTTAGTATATACCCAGCCGTAGGACACGGCCAGGCAAGCGGAGGTAAGTAACCCCAGAAATGTAGCGAATTCTCTAATTGTTAATGTTTTTCGTGTGGAAATATTCTTGGACTGGTCGTAAATTTTTTTGCGCTTTTTGTAGGGTAACTCTAAGCTCATATCGCGAGTATTTAATTCGAACCCTAAAAAAGTACGAATCTGACGCGGCAAAAGTTTGCTTTTCTTGTCGTTAATCACGAATCCTAATTTGTTCAGAAAATTGGTAGTTTCTATAACGCAGTCGCGACACTCTTCGTAAGTACTACCTATACAGAGTACATCGTCCAGGTAAATTACTAGTAATAAGCCTTTACTTCTCAAGTGAGTCATAACCGGCTTCATAAGCTTAGTAAAAACGTACGGAGCCGAGCAGAGTCCGAATGGGAGGCAAGTAAATTCGTAGGTATGATGAAACTTAAACCTTAAAAATTTCCGGCATGACTTATGAATTGGAATTAAGAAGTATGCGTCCTTAAGGTCAATCGTTGCTAGATAGCTAGAATTAGTAACTAGCTTAGTAGCGGTACGAATGTCCTCCATTTTAAAATGATGGTGGTCTATAAACTTGTTTAGCTTTTTCAGGTTAAGTATAAACCTAAATGTTCCGTCACTTTTAGGGGTCAGGAAGATTTTGGAAATAAATTGACCAGGCGAAGTTTCGCATTTAACAATGGCCACACAGTCGAGTAGCTTAGTAATAGAAATATTGAGATTATCAACTTCTGTTGCGGAGAAAGCAGAATTGGATGGTTCCCTTTCTTGAACTACTGTGCAATTAAAAGGAATTCTATATCCCGCGACGTATTCCAAGACACTAGGGTCATTAGTTATATCCTGCCATTGGTCAATATAATTCCGCAATCTACCTGCGTGTTGATGTACCTCTACTGTTGTTTGCGTGGCGGCCTGCTGTTCACTTTGGACGGTGGCGCCTGGTATCTGTCCGATGTCGTCCGCCGGGGAAGCTGTGGAGGGGCGCGGTTCCTGGGCCCACCCTGTTTGTTCGGTCGTGACCCCTGTTGCCTGGGTGGGCCCTTCCAGTTTCCCTGACGAGGTGTATATTTTTTCGAAGTGGAAGTTGTGGCAGTATAAGATCTCTTGATCTGAAGTCCTGACTTCTCTGCTGATTAAGACGCTTTAATTTTGTCGCCGAGGTTCTCTCCGAAGAGATACGAGTCTCTGTTCACATCTTGGATCATGTTCGTGAACTTTTTATCCAAGCTTGGTAGGACAATTTTTCGTCTACTGTTAGTATTTTCGTAATGAAGATCAGCTAACAGTTGGCTAATGTCAGAAATCTGCTTTATAACAGCAAGTTTTTCCATCTCATTTGAAATGAGTGATGCAGTGAGTTTGGACAAACCTGCTATTGCGAGCCCGAGGAGGTTCTGGGACTTTTCTAGTCTTTTATCCCTCTGTCGGGATGAATCTGACAGTACTGCTGATATTTCGGCATTCAATTTAGGAGCCTTGAGTGATTTAAAATTCTCGGGAATCAAAAATTTTTCTACTAACTCTTGTTTCTGTTCCTTACCGAGTCCCTCAACTATTATTCGTCCCCAGCGTTTGGAGATCTCTTCAGGGATTTTTGGTCCGAATACTTCCTCCTTCTCTTTTGACCCGCCAAGGGCTTCTAGGATTTGCGCTGGTAACTCAGCCGGCTCGGCTGAGGCGGGAGCGCTCGTGCTAGGGCCTGGATCGGTTGTTTGGGTTATGTTTTGTGCCGTCTCCGTTAGCGCGGGCGCTCCGACAGCCGTCACTACAGACTTGACCCCTTCCGTGTTAGAGAAGTCAGACCCAGTGGCCCTTGAGTCTTCGTCGTGGTCGGAATAGTAGTCAGCAGCTGAGTAGTCGCAATCGGAAACTGCAATAATTTACGCGCAAAAAGAAACAACCGTTAGGAACGCTGCGTTCATTTGATATGCTTTTGCAGTGAGCGTACCTCGACATGGATACATAATAAATATATATTGTATTTATTTTTAGGTCGTAATCGCGTCACGACTCATGAATAGCCAGTTAAATACCGTAATCGCATCACGGTTCTTAATAACTGATTGTAAACGAATCGAGGTAGGCTGAAGTCATAATCCTTGTATAAGGAACAAGATAAGTTTTTAGAGTCTTTGGTTGCAATCGCGTCGCAACTCGAGACTGAAGTTATTGACCGTAATCGCATCACGGTTCTAAATAACTATCGCAGATAGGGTTATGGTTGTTGTCCTAATAGATAATTATAAACTTCCTCAAGAATAGGTGTGCCTACTGTGTACCTACGGTGACGTAGGTAGTTATTGTAACCTACGATTACTATTTCATATCATAATAAGTTGATCTTTATTTGCACCTTTTTACCTAGTGGTCAATAGTTGATTGTGTTAAGCAATACTGTACGCTACAGCACTAGCTAGCAATACTGCACTTTACACGCTAAGTAATATGTGACTTTATCTGTTAAGCAATTAAAGTCGTTCGACATAGACCAGATTAATTTTTATTAAGAAAAAGTGCGGTAGGTCACAAAATATGGCGGAACTGGTGTCCAGTAGCAGGTGCTATTATTTTCCTATGTTTATATTAAGATGTGTGTGTGTATAGAAATGATTAACTCACCTTCATTGTCGCTGTACGAACTACGCCTATCTAGACTTTGTTTAAGTCGTTTTATTTTTCGTCGTATGTCTTTCGAACGACGTCTTTTCCGTTTTCCCATAGCGTAAGTTTTCTAATCACCACTTGAATATTGAAGTATATTTAATAAAGTTAATTAATTTTTTAAGAGATACGTGCTGCGGTGCCTGCACAAAGAAAGCGAATGAAGGCAAAGCGCGCGCCGTGAGATGGCGCTGCGGGGCGAACGGGAAATCATTTGACTTTCTTATTTTATTATTTATTTATCTAAAATTGTGCTCGATGCCTAGTACATTGAACAGTGTACTACCTTGTGAATTATTAAATCTCAAAGGATGTAACGTCGTAGTATAATTTTACTTGCGAAAGTGTGTATATGTTTGTCCGTCTTTCATGTCGAAACGGAGCGACGGATTAACGTGATTTTTGGCATAGAATAGTTTGGGCCAGAGAGTGACATAGACCACATCTTATCCCGGAAAAATGCACAGTTCCCGAGAGAACAAAGCGCAATTACCGACTTCTACGCGGACCATAGGTGCCATAAATGAATTAAATATCTTTTATTACTCAACATGCAAAACAATAAACTTAAAAGCTTATAGTTAGACATCTTGGATGAGTCTGTAGCATACGTCGAAATTCAAAATTCCTTAAGTACGATATACCGTAAGTAAGTAGGAAAATTCGTACTTTACAAATTTGATTTTTGTGGTTTTTATTTTAGGAATTATCGTACTCTTATCGAGGCAGACCGAGAAGGAGATGGCGGGACATCTGGACACTACGCAAAGGACTGGCCTGCATGCGTCAGAACGAGAGTGTGGAGGTCAAGAGGGAGGCTTTTGCCCAGCATTGGGACACTATACAGGCTACTTAAAAAAAAAAAACGTACTTTTAAGTATCGTAATTTTGTTTCCAAAAAAAAAAATTTTTTTTGATCAATATTTTTTTTATCAAAAACCTCTGAACTCCAAAATGATTTGAGGTGGTCATTGTTAACTGGCGGATTATAATAAAAAATATCAGGGGCACTTGACACCAATTGACCTAGTCCAAACTGAGCAAAGGTAGTACTATATGGCAATGGCTAAACATACTTATATAGATAAATATTACTATATACTTAATACATATTAAACATCGAAGACTCGATAGCAAACATTCGTGTTTTCATACAAATGTCTGCCCCGGCCGGGAATCGAACCTGGGACCTCAAGCTTCGTAGTCAGGTTCTCTAACCACTTGCCATCC
>NC_133494.1:16556727-16578156 GCF_025370935.1 Choristoneura fumiferana
ATTGCAGATGCGTTGCCAACCAAGAGGCCTAAGATGACATACTCTCATTTCTATGATCATCCAGTCTAATTAAATGATATTACGGATAAATCGCGTTTTAAATCGAGTTTAGCTTGACATGTTTTGGGCTAATTCGTAGCCCTTCTTCCTAGGAGCAACGCGACTCGGCGGCTGCCGCAACACGCGCACTACCCGCCACCACTGCTAGCGCGACTACCCAACGAAACTAACACCGGCGCACACCTAGCCGCATCCGCTAAACTCGATTTAAGACGTGAGTTATATATATATTTTTTTTTATACAGTATAGGCTTGCGTTTGGCCACAATCTCGCCTGATGGAAAGCGAAGATGAGGCCTACGATGGAGCACGCTTGCCTAGTAAATTCTCACTCACCCTAGACTTGAAGGCGGCCAAATTGTAGTGTTCAGGAAACACAGTCGCAATCCGTTAGAATATCATTTAATATGAGTATCTCACGGTAGTTTCATGTTATAAAACATCCAGTCTACTTTCATATACTCCATTAACGACTTAAGATGGCACCTTAGATCGCTGCAGCCCCACACTCGCAGCACACAACAAAATGTTTGTGCAACCACTACAGTTTGTTGCACCACGTTGCACCCACACTGCAACGCCGTCTCCACTTGCAGACTCATTTGATTAAGTGCCCATTCGCTACCTACTCGAAATGCTATTGTCCCGGTAAACCGGTTTACTTGAGATCACTACCGTATACTAAGTTATTTAGTGACTGTGGCTAAATTGAGGTAAGAAGTAGATTAACTTGCGAGCTTTTAGGTAAAGGTGAACTCGCGTGAGTTTTCTAATTTTTCTTGGAAAATGATGGTATTACAAAATCAGTTTTTAATACAAGCTATTTTTCAAGTATACCATTACCATTAACCATTGAAGAGTTCCGTCCTGCTGAGACGATTCTGGGCAGACTACCAGGATGTCACTGCCAGATTACCATATATTGTATTGTCACTGGATTTACATTAAGTAGGTATGCCAAATTTTAAGTCAATCTGACTACTGAAAGTGGATCAAAATTCAGCTGCAAGATTTGACCCGTACATACATAGGAACATTACCATACCATACCAGATGTTAGACATCAGAGGTAGCATGTTGAACGGTTGTGTTACTCTGAAGATGAGCTCTGGTTGAGGCCTAAACGCGTCAGTGTAGTGTGATGGTGTTGATAGATGAATTTGTGTTATTTATGTGTGTACAGTGTGGAAGCGGAGGACCTGCATGCATATTTTTGAGAGAGAGGTCAGACAAACGAACTAGTCGGTCACCTGATGTTAAGTGATCAGATCACCACTTTCCATAGACACCCGCAGCGCTTTACGCGATGCTAGTGCGTTGTCGGCCCTGCAGAAAATTGTACACTCGCCTCTTAAAGGCACGCAGGTTGTAATTCGATGGAAAGATCCCAGCGGGGAGCTCGTTCCAGATTTTACGCAGGTACAAAGTCAAAGTCAAAGTCAAAATACTTTATTCAATTTAGGCCATAACAAGCACTTATGAATGTCAAAAAATCTACCAGGTTCGGAAAAACCTACTAGCAGGTAAGGTAAGTTGCAGGCAAGCAAGCAAGTTGCAGGTAAACCTAGTTCCCATTAAAATGAACCAAACCTTAAGCAGCCATCCCATCCATCTAACCATACCATTATCCCAGCAAACACCTGAAACTGTTTCACCATTTCCATACTATTTCCTCTCTCCAAACCAATCGAGAATTCTTTAACAAAGGCAATCAAGTGTCGCGTCTAATGGGCTAGCTGTCTCTGTCGCTCGGCAAACGTCGCCGATTGTCGGCCACTGATGGGCTTTCGGCTATTCCAGTGCTGTTGTAACAATTGGGAATTGGATTCGACTGAAGGTACAATGTAACGGAATTCATGGCAAGTAAAAATATAAATAGTATTGTTTGTGTCGGTACCGTTGACCATCAGTGGTGTAGCGGTATAGCACGCGGTACGGATTACCAAGGACCTGGGTTCGATTCCCAGTGATGGTCTTATTTTTTTGGTTTTTCTGTGCATCTATATTTCAGCTTGTATTTTCAATTTAGATTTTACGGGATGACCGTAAAAGTAAAAATTTGGAATTGAAATAAAAAATACAAAAAGATTCCAAAAAACCAATCTTAGTATTATACCATTTATGTAACACTAGCTATTATGGCTTGGTTTGCTTGAACCATAAAGCCTAATTTATAAATTAAAATACTCGGATTTTATAAAATATAAAAATCGTGGTCGTCGTGTCTATCGTGGTCTTTATCTGTTTATGCACTTCTGCTGCCGACTGTGCACTATAATAGTTATTAAGTTCTTATATCTACGTTTCTCTTTAACATGTCAATACGACTACGTATAGTTAGTGTTTAGTTTTAGTTTTTTAACTAAGGGATCCCACACATCCCTGTGTTATTATTATTCTTTTCTTGTATTTTTTTGACTATATTATTTGTAATTATTTTATTTTGAAAAAATGAATTTCTGCGAAGTTTCTTGGGGCACATTCTTTCTTTCCGAAAGCACTGGTAGTTTAAAAAAACCGGCCAAGATCGTGGCGGACACGCCAAAAATAGGGTTCCGTAGCCATTACAAAAAAAACAAGTATCTTCACGTTACTTACGTCCTTTTGTTGAGAAGCGCAGTTTTTCGGAAATAACTCAAAAACGGTAACTCGATCATGTTGAAATCAATTTTCGTTGAAAGTATTTATTAAGCGTTACATTTGCATATTTTTTGCATATTTTTTGGACAAACGGTATTCAGTATTCAGTCATTTATTGCTTTAAAGAATTATATAGTTCAATTCAGAGAATTACACTTTGCGATTGCGAGAGCGATTATATCCGGAAATCTTCACTTAATATTTTTTTTTTGAGAAACCTCAAAAAAAATTAATATCTTTCAAAAGAGCTGTCGAACTACACGTGCCACACGTTGATTCGAGTTAAAAAAATGTTTTTTTTTTTCAATTGCTGTTACGTGTATGGAGTGCCCCCCCTATAAATATTTATTTTTGTAATTTAACTACAAAACTAAATAGCGGCTTTTACAAGACATCTGTACTCGAAATTTCATTGATATGACATCTTGTAGTTTTCGAGTAAAATGCCTGTGACATACGGACGGACGGACAGATAGACAGACAGACTTGACGAAACTATAAGGGTTCCGTTTTTGCCATTTTAGCTCCGGAACCCTAAAATGACGTGTAAAAGTGCCCATCGCGGCCTATTTACTGAATAAATGACTTGAATTTGAATTGAATTTGACTTACAATTTATCTTAACAACTATGTAGGATCTTTTAATTTTGTTTTAAGGTTGTTTTAATTTTGAATTAATAAATTATTCAGTTATTACAAGTAATTAGTTATTAACTTATAGCTGCTCCCGTCTTCACTCGACCAAGACAAAATCTCATTTGCAACTCAACTATCCCAAACATTGCAACTAATTTATATAAATACTTAGGTATCAAATAAACGAAACATAAAGCCAGTCGATAACTAGACGCGCGAAATGGAGGGAAAGGGGCCTATTAATATTTATAAGGCGAATTCAAATGGGTGCGAAAACGAAGGGCTTCTAACTCCTTAACTGGTGATTCGTAATAGACCCCGGAAATTGTAAGACATTTTGGTAACTTGTAAAACAACTAAATTACTCTGGGCTACCACTTTTACTTTATTTTTGTTTTGAACTATGAGATGGATGAAAACAAGCAAGCGGGTCATCTGATGTGAATTGAGAGAGTACTTACTATCAGCCAAATATGTGGTCTACCAGATTTAAGTTGATAGTCGTTTGCATGTCAAAAAACAATAGCCGCGTACTGACTGAGCGAGCGCCTCGCGCGCAGCCATTTTCGGTGCGATTTTGAGCCATGTTCGAACAGAATCATGCGTCATGCGCTTGCCTCGCGAGCGGTCGCTCAGTCAGTACGCGGCTACTAATGAAGAAAGAGCGTAGGTACCCTAAAGGCGCAACGCACTTGTGACTCTTCTGGCGTTGCAGGTGTCCATGGGCGACGGCAATCGCTTACCATTAGGCGATCCCCCTGCTCGTTTGCCCCCTATACCATAAAAAAAATGCCAATTAATAGATGAGTCTGTCAACTTGAAAGTTCGACTTCAGCTCCGTTACTGTCCTTTCAGAAAGAGTTCTTTTCTTGAAACCCAGTGTCATACTTAGAAACACTGCTGACGGAAGTTAACTGCTTAGTTTTATTTGAGAAAAGCATTAGAAATCAATTATCAAATCTGGTAGTTCAACACTAACATTAAAAAGAATGCCCCAAAAATACTTACATTGTTGATTGTTGAAAATTTAAAAATGACCATACCTGTAACAATAACAACACATCATTAGCTTCAAATTTGTAATATTGGGCTGTTCCACCATCCATTGATAAGTGTCAACTGACGGTTAAATGAGATGCCGTCTCTATTTGTTTTGTTCGAATAGACGGAGACGGCATCACATTTAACCGTCAGTCAACACTAATAAATGGATGGTGAAACACTTTGCTGATTTGGGACCATTTCGTGACATTTTATTTTTTTTTTTATTTGACTAGATGGCAAACGAGCAAGTGGGTCTCCTGATGGTAAGAGATCACCACCGCCCATAGACATCTGTAACACCAAGGGTATTGCAGATGCGTTGCCAACCTAGAGGCCTAAGATGAAATACCTCAAGTGCCAGTAATTTCACCGGTTGTCTTACTCTCCACGCCGAAACACAACAGTGCAAGCACTGCTGCTTCACGGCAGGATTAGCGAGCAAGATGGTGGTAGCAATCCGTGCGGACTTTGCACAAGGTCCTACCACCTGCAAAACAGACTGAAAAGACATGCAGAACTATAAATTATTTTTCGTTATTTTTATTTTATCCATTGTTCTAATGTTTGTCACGAAAAATGTTTTATGTCTTTCTTTCTTTCAAACAGCCCTAAATGTATCACATTTTTTTTTATTTCATTTCCAATACCTTTTTTTTTGCTGGCTGGACGTGGACGTGCACTGTCATCGTAATCACATTTTCATGCCAAATTTAAAATCAATGCCATTAACCGTTGAAGAGTTTTGTCCTGCGGAGACGATCCTGGCCAGATCATAAGAATTTATCTACCATATAATTGTATTTGACACTAGATTATATACGTATTTTTTTTTATTCGACTCGATGGCAAACGAGCAAGTGGGTCACCTGATGGAAGCGATTACCACCGCCCGTAGACACCTGCAACACAAGGGGGACTGCAGATGCGTTGCCAACCTAGAGGCCTAAGATGGATACCTCAAGTTCAGTAATTTCACCGGCTGTCTTACTCTCCACGCCGAAACACAACAGTGCAAGCACTGCTATTTCACGGCAGGATTAGCGAGTAAGATGGTGGTAGCAATCCGGGCGGACCTTGCACAAGTCCTACCACCTGCTAAGAAATAAAAGTATGGTAAAGTTTTGCTCTATTAGGTAAGGAAGTGGTCAAAAATAGTAAGCCGTGGTGGCCTCGGTGGTTTGACCTTTTTAAGTAAAGGATCGTGAGTTCGAATCCGGGCACTTCTGAGTCAAATTCAAAAGACACGTGCAAAACTTTATTTAAAATTTACCACGAGTTTTAAAGTGAAGGAAATATCTTGAAGAAACTTGCACAAACCCGCGAAGTAACTCAATTTAAGCCCAGGCCCTTTAATTCTGAGAGGAGGTCTGTGCCAAACGTGGGACGTCTACAGACTGGAATAATGATAATGAATGATGAAGTGGTTTTTTTTATTATTATTCGACTGAATGGCAACGAGCAAGTGGTTAGCAAATTTTAAAACCACAACAGGCTAACATTATACTCGTATTTTAACACGCGCACTTTAGGTAATTTAATTTTACAAGCTTTTATTTAGTTCTGTAATCAAACTTGCAAGTTAAATTCGACCAACTTCTAGTAGTCAGATTGACTTGAAATTTGGTATGCAAATGTAGTTTGGATGACAGTACAATTACAGTCAACAAAAAGTACAGTCCGCAAAACATCTTGTATCAGAAATTAAATTTTCACCAAAAACTTATTTAATTAAAGACTCCTCATATTCTTAAGTCTATAGAAAAATGAAAATAATCAAAGCGCGTGATGCACGAAGTCGAAATTGCTTCCGTTTTAATTTTAACATCTATTTACATTATTTTAATTTGAAAGGCAATAAAATATGCTGAACAAGATTTTTTACCAAGAGGTATAAACCAGTGCTCTGTTTTTAACCCACGACGCAAAAAGAGCGGTATTATAGATTGGTAATATTCGAAATTAAAAGATTGTCATGAAGTTTTGAACAAAAGATTAATAAAAACTTAATTTATTTCGTAACTTACTCTTTTATGTTATAGTTGCTGTACATAATAGATGTATGATTTTATGTGTTTTGATATTGCTCTAATTTGCTATACATTGCACTATACTACTATTGCACTTATATCTAATCCTTATTCCTGTCTAATGTAAAGGTTACCTGGAAGAGATTGCTCTGAAGCGATGAGGCCGCCTATTGCTTACTTGTAAAAGCTCTGTATACATGTTTTTTATGTACTGATTACTATGTCTTTGGTGATCAAAAGAGAGTCACTGCATTATGTTGTATTTTTTAGGTCGGGGTATTTAAAACAATTTTGATAAACCTTGTATTTATTAATCACGTTTACATTTTATTTGTAGTTGTTTTAGGGTTCTGTACTCAAAGGGTGCCAACGAAACCCTATTACTGACTGAGACTCCGCTGTCTGCCCGTCCGTCTGTCACAGGGCTCTATCTCTTGAGCCGTAACAGCTAGGCACTTGAAATTTTCACAGACTATGTTATACTATGGTCGCTATAATAAACTAAAAACAGAATATGCATATTTTAGGGGGGCTCCCATACAACAAACGTCATTTTTTCGCCGTTTTTTGCTCGATATTTATAACGGAAACAGGTAGACGCTTGAAATCTCCACAGAATATTTAGTTGTATTATCACTTTAAAAATAAATCATTTATAAAATAAAATAAATATTTAAGGGGGGCTCCCATAGAACAAACTGGTTTTTTTGCCTTTTTTGCTAATGTCGAATTTTGCATAGATAATGGTACGGAACCCTTCGTGCGCGAGTCCGGCTCGTACGTGGCGGTTTTTTATAATAACCTGATCTCAGAATAAACACAAACTTCAAAAGTTCTAAGAACCGCACAAAATATTTAAAATCCTGTATAATTCGCCAACATGGACAACAAAGTGCACCTGCAACCCCATTAAACATGCTCCGTTCACCTCCACGGTTCGTTACCTGCACTTTGTGACCCTGGCTAGGAGCGTAACGCTTAGATTCTGAAGCGAGAAGATGAATAGAAAAACGGACATTTTTATTCAACTATAAATAATTTTAACCGCTCTTCTTTGGTGCAAACTTTTTTTTAAGTATATTTATTTGTGTTCATTTATTTGCTAGATACAACTACATTATACTCGTATTATTTTAAATATAACTAAAAGCGTAATAAAGTAACATGGTCATGTTAACAATATAATAGTTAATACTATTAATAATGAAATGAGACGGTACTTGCCTGTTTTTCATTTATTTTATAAATCGAACGAAATTTAACTAAAGAATGTAAAAAAAGTTAAGCTACTTTACGTATAACGGAGTTAAGGGGCAATTACACTGCGTCGTTCACCTAATGCGGTCGCCGATTTTGTTTCAAACTACTTCGGCGAACGACTGTCGCCTTTACGTTAGTCTGTCCGTCTTCTGCGGCCGACTACCGTGTACTTTACACTTTTACGGTCGCCGCATGCAGCATGCGGCGAACGACTCAGTGTAATTGCCGCTTTATATAGGTTTCGAATTCAAGATAAGACAGGGAAATTTTTAATAGCGTATGGGGTCACACGCCAGTAGCGCCACGCTTACTGAATAGAGGAAACCACTTTTGGAAGAGACGTAAAAAATTTCTTCTTCGCTAAATATTGTCTGTATAATCTAGGTCTTTGTAATAATAATAATATAACTATTGCCATCCATGAAGATGCGTGATTTTGTCAAAATTAAACATAAATAACATTGTATTAAGAACCACGGCACGCGTCATCGTGAATGACTCTACCTACCTATATCTAGTATAATAAATAATGACAATTTAATGATTTATCTAATATTTTATTGTTCTCAGAATTGATGTCTACCTAAATTACCTACTTATATTTCTAATTCTAACTTGTAAGCAATAGCAATCGTGAGCGTTGGCGTTATTTTCACTAATTCATTTATTTAAAAAAGCTACAACTTAGCTTTGTTTAGCATGTCCCATCCAAAGGACAGACCGACACAGCTAGCTGTTTTATGGGTCTTATGGGACATTTTACTTCGCAGCAATTTAAATAGAGTCACATTTAAATTGTACAAGTTGGAAATAAAAGATAAAAACTATTTGGAAATCTCACAAGGGAGTCTTTATGTACAAGGGACAGTCAAATGGGTCAGTTTAGACATGTTTCTAGTGAAAAATAGTTTTGTGTTAAAAAAAACACAAACACAACATACAAAAATCACGCTTGTATTCCCAAATGGGGTAGGCAGAGCACACGAACAATACCGCTTCGGAGCCACTTTTAGCAATTTTAGGTTTAAGTTTGACAAAAACGGTACAATAGTGACACGTGTGTTTTTCTTGTCAATAAATGTTGTGAGTTTGTGAGTTTGAGGTTGATAGCCTGTCGCCTACGGTATACCTTATTTTTTTTTAACCAAAAATGGAACCGATAAGAGCGTGTAGGACACGCCCGAAATAGGGTTCCGTAGCCATTACGAAAAAATTAAGTAATATTTTTCTAGGGATTTCGTATTTTTTACGGAATATTTCAAGTTTAGGTATATTTTGTACCTATTTACTCTTAACTACTAATAATTGTCAAGAAAACTTAACCGTTATAGTTTTCCTTGTAAGTTTGATAAACTTACTCTGCCCACCGGTTTAGATTTTAGAAGGGGGGGGGGACGCTCGATTTTAATGAAAATTTTTACTTTAAAGTTTAATATTTTACAAACAAATCACTGAATCGAACAGTCGTTTTAGCAACCCCCTAATGTTTTTTAAAGACCTATCCAACAACACCCCACACCACAAGATTGGATAAGAATAAAAATCACCACCCACTTTACGTCTATAGGAGGTACTCTAATATTTTTTTTATTATACCATTTTGTCGGTATAGTTTTCATTATTATATATTGGTGCAAAATTACAGCTTTCTAAACTCTGGTTATAATGAGTTATCCAGGGGACGTAACAATGGCAAGGAGCTACAAGAAGGAGTTGATCGACCCAATAGTAAAAATGGCTGAACTCATTTTGATAAAACATGTCTAAGAACCATCGCTAGAAAACCTGCTTTTAAATTTAAAAAACCGCATTCAAATCAGTCCACCCGTTTAAGAGCTACGGTGCCACGGATACACATAGCGGTCAAACTTATGACACTTCTCTTTTTGCGTCGAGGGTTAAAAAGTAACAGGCAACTCGGTGGGAATCGAGTTATTGCAGAGTTTCGTCACTGATATCCTCATTAAAGATTGCAGCCGGCAATCAATTAAATTATTCACTTCCAAAGTACATGGGCAACGTATGTTCGATCGCCTCTATTATACGAGAATGCAGGCACTCTGTACCATAAACCTAATATCCGGCCGGAAGTGACCGGGTTGTACATTTCCGTAGTGTAATAGGAAATAAACGTATTGCACCTTGTTCAGTCTCATGTAATACCTTTCAATTTAAACTTTCTTATGGAAAATAATTTTGCTGTCTTATTTATACTTTCATACCGTGAGATAGGTATACTATGTATAGTTGATTTTTTAAACTATTTTTTTGAGTGCGCCGGGCGGGATTTGAACACATGTCCTGACTATACGCGCCACCAGGGCGCCCTACCTACTACATGAGAGAGAGAGAGAGAGAGAAAGAGAGAGAGAGAGAGAGAGAGAGAGACATTTATTTACACATATTTGATACACATAACCACTTGACAGTCCGGAGCGCGCGACGAATATGCCTCAAACCGTCCGGGTTTTTTATCGACGGACGAAACGCACTGTTTCCAATTTTTTTAACTACAAGGTTTTGAATAAAGAAGAAATACTGAGACGTAAATTAATGATCGCTGATGATGAAAATCTTGATCGCTTGCATGTTGCTCATAGAGGTTTGTAGTTATAACTAAGATATAAATTGCAAACTGGTCGGAAAAGCTTAAGAAAAATACGATTAGTTTTATTTTTTAATAACCTATACGGTATCCCACTGCTGGGCAAAGGCCTTCTTTTTCTCCTTCAATAATACTTGCACTAACTAATAACTAGTAACATTGAAAAAAAATATATTTATTTTTTTAAGTCTCTGCACTCTTGAAACAGTGGTCATGGTTAAGAATATTTGTTTAATAAGAACTTAGTTTGCTTTAAATCTGGCAAAAAGTAATGTTAACTTGAAATTTAAATAGTGATTTCAATCAGTTTCTTTTCACACTTAAATTTGAAAGTGTCCGCTTCTGTTGAACTAAAGCAACCACGAGATTGTTCGGAGTCGTTTAAATAGCTACACTACCCGAGGCAACTTTTAAATAGTTTCCAACTACCCGTTATGTACCGGGGTAGTTCGGAGCAGGTGAGACTTGTAAAATACCTTTAGGGGTGGTTTGAACCCCACTCAGGATTTTTAAAACCTTAGCAACGTGGAAAGTTTGGATTTATCGTGCGTCAATACTTTCCTATCAATGAAACTATGCTTGTAATTTATTTATGTTAAAGTAACAAAATCGGAAAATTTACACAATTTGACTTATCTTTAGCAATGGACAATGGACTATTCTGACAGCGAATAAGTGAATTATCTGGGTAAGGCGCGAATTTTGACCATGTGACATAGAAATAACATAAAAAAATACGTGACGTTACCATAAAACGTAACGCAAATTTTTATAAAGCCAAGATCAAACTGGTAAAAATTCCCATTAGATAACGTATGTATGAAAAAAAAATACATCTCATATAATAAAGTGAAGTTTTTATTTTTACTAGAACTTTCTGACGATACTGATCTTAAATCTGTCCTATATGAGATCTATAGAGCTAAACATGAGAATGTGGAAGTAGAAGTACCCTCTAGTTGACGAACATCTTTCCAAAAGTGTATCTTTACATGCCTCTCCGACACTGACAATAAGGTGCACATTTATAAGCATAACGAATTTGGATGTGGTTTTTTTTATTCGACTGGATGGCAAACGATCAAATGAGTAAGAGATCACCACCGCCCATAAAAATCTGCAACACTAGGGGTATTGCAGACGCGTTGCCAACCTAGAGGCCTATGATGGGATACCTCGTGCCAGTAATTTCACCGGCTGTCTTACTCACCACGCCGAAACACAACAGTGCAAGCATTGCTGCTTCACGGCAGGATTAGCGAGGAAGATGGTGGTAGCAATCCGGGCGGACCTTGCACAAGGTCCTACCACCTAGTTGTGAGCATGCTTGTGACTTCGACTGTACAAGCTATTAAATACCTCAAAGAAATGGCCAAACCCTAAATCACAGGTTTTACCAATTTAGGAAGTAGTATCTTAGTTAAGTGGACAATGTAAAAAGATGTTTTTGGAAATAAATTATTATGATTATTAAGTTTAGGTAACAAATGAACTAAGTAGGTAAGTCAATCTCTCGTTTGTCTCTCACTTTAAATACGCTATGCATGTAGCAGGACGTGAACACAGAACTCGCCACAATTCTCTTGTGCCGATCCCTGCACCTACAGATTAAAATTTATTTAACTTCAAAATATCCATCTAACTAACTTACTGTGCGTGCAGTCATTGGAAACCTAATAATAAACTGGTGTAAGTTAGAATTTTTCTGTGTGAACTTCCCTTTACCACATTTTTTTCGTTACGTTATGTACAAAATACGTAGCATTTTGTAAAAATGTAACGTAATCGTAACGAAAGTGTAACGTATTTTATACAAAAAATCGTTTATCATGGTGAATAACGACATTTTGAACATAATAACACATGCCACTTACATGGAAAAGATTACCCTATCGTATGAAAAAACAACCAGTTAAAATAATCACTACTTACCCTTAAAATCGAACAAGCACTTTCGACGTTTTTTCGAAAAAAAACCTCCGCGTCACTTTTGATGGCTGTTTGTCAACAAACTGATGAGATTTATTTATCTCATCGATGTTGCCCTATTAGAGTATTAGTTGCCAGTGTACAAAAACTAATTTCTACCGAAATTGGCGTTAAAGGTAGCTTAAAAAAGCGTCACCTAAGTATTCGTAACGAAAACGTGGTTTTTTGGCACGTGAAAAGAAATAAATATAAAACATGAAAATTATTTGATTATCATGATTCCGCAATCGGTAGGACTATCGTTATATCATAAAATTTCGTTTAAACAAAATCATGATCATGAGAAGTTAATAGCATGAAAATAATAAGGTATTAAGTACTCGTGGTCAAAAAAAATAGTCAATTTTCGTTACGTTTTTGACGGTAATATATTTTTATTATTTTTTTAAAAGGTTTAAATCAATTATCTCATTTGCGACCTTGAGAGTTTATATCGTGTCATATAATAAAAAAAAAATTAAACCTCTAGGTGTTATCAGTTTTTTTTATCAGCCTTCCAAATTTGAAACGTCCAAATTGGTCAAAATTCGCGGCCTTACCCATCTGTAAAATTTTACCTGCAGATGAAACACAACCGCACCTTACACGAATAAGAGAGAGAAAGAGAAACATTTATTTACACATATTAAATATAAAAGATAAATAAAAATACATATCGAATTGTATAAATGACCAATCCAGGCTTTAACCCCTTGTTACCCGTACAAAACTGGTATTGTAGAAAGGATTTATATTCCCGTTACGGAACCAATATACATATTATTATTAAATTTAATCAAACCCAAGTAACAAATGCAAGTGCACGTAATAAATATACACGTATTTGCAAATTTAAGCATTTACAATATTATTAGCAAAAGTAAAGCCGTATTCACATTTATATCTGTCGTGTTGTGTCGTGACGCATCAGGACGGTAGCGGTTTCATGCATTTTATATGGTTGCGTTAACATTTATCTGATAGTGTGTTGTGACGTGCCGCTTCAGATTGCTAGAATTCTAATACCTGTAACTAAAGTTACCTGAAAGTGTTTGAAAATCGAAAATGATTCTATCCGTCGTTCACAACATCCACGACATGCTGGTAACAAATATAATAAAATATTTTAACCAAGTAGGTACACACAAACTAGTTTGCTAATGTCGTTTAAAACTCGAAACAAAACACCGGTTTTCTTTTCACATTTTCAATCTTCAGGAAAACGAAAAAACCGATAAGACAGAGCGACATTATAATTCTGGTTGTACAGTAATTTGATGTCAAATTACCCAAAAAAATCACCCTCCAAACTGTATTTTACAGAAAACAAGTTCAAGAAACAAATAAAGCCAAAGTACGCATTAAAACAAAGCTGCTTAGCAACTGTTCAACGTTAACGGCACCACAACCGTCAAATAACGTAACGAACCTTCAACGTTTATGTGCAACCAGCAGCAGCGCGAGCATAACTTCTTTTCATTGCTTGTGTTACCAGGTAACTATTGCAAACCGAGCGTTTTAGCCCCGCAATGTACAGAGAACACGCTTGCCGCGTAGCTAATTTTACATAGCCGTGCCTAAGTTGGTACACGGGAGTGGAGCAGATAAAGAATCATAAATAATTGTGAGTTTGACGTCCAAAGTTTGAGCATAATCGTTGAGGCCCGAAATGTGACTGGGACAGCTATCATCCTTTGCTGTCAGAGGTAAAGGCGAGGATAGAGCGAGAGCCAAAGCGGGTCAAGTTGAATTAAGGATGAGATGTTATTAAAACTTATTATTAAAAATATTTGCCGCATATTAGTACGGAACTGTAGTGCGCAATCCGCGCCACGGCTTGCCGTGGCATTATGCTGAGTGGGACCTGTTTTAGCATCATGTATGTCTTGTATTTGTTCTGTTTGTTTTTATGACGTTAAATAATAGTACATTGTGTCTTAAGGGCGGTAAATAAGGAATTACGAACGAGTCTATTAGAAACCCGAAGTTGAAGGCTGAGGTTTTAATGAGTCGATGTTCGTAATTCTAGTACCGCCCGTGCGACATACAATGTTTTTCATCACATTTTCTAGTAAAATTGTATATTTGTAAAAGAAAAACTAATATTTTTTCAAAAATTGCCGATACCGCTAACTGCGCTCTTGGCAGCCCCCCGCAGCATGTGCATGGCGTGCGTGTGCACCGACCACGGGTTTCATGAGAAGCACATTAAGGTCGAGGGTTTTATTTGGGGGGTTGCAACCAAGGTAGCCTGCATGTTACGACACTGTTTACGAGCAAGTGTGATGAAAATATATTTTCTTTCTTTCTACTGTTTGGGACATACACGAAATCAAACACCCAGAATGCTGTCTCAACAATGATTGATGTTTATTTTGGTTATTTGAACTACCTCACGAACCCACATACCACAGGAACCATTGCACTGCACGAGGCCCGAAACACACTTGACCGGTTTTTATTTTATCTATCAGCGTCTTTGGAACAGTCATCATTGCGAAGAAGAATGCACCCGCAAGAAATTTCGCAGAATCATCATCAAATTAATTAAGAGAGCCTGAGTTTGAG
Organism: Choristoneura fumiferana; assembly: GCF_025370935.1. Lineage (NCBI taxonomy): Eukaryota > Metazoa > Arthropoda > Insecta > Lepidoptera > Tortricidae > Choristoneura > Choristoneura fumiferana. The sequence continues at coordinate 16,571,536 of NC_133494.1, forward strand.
CCGACGACTCTGCTTGAGAGCTTAGGTCAACTCACAAAGCCGCCAAGGCTTCAATCATTCAATCAGCTTCAAAACAAACTTCGGAGTGTATTCAAACACTAAAAACGCTTTCCGCTGATCTCTACGCCCTAGAAGAGGGCCCTAACTCACATTAACAGCCTTAAGCGACGTAACGAACATTGCAGCGCGAAACAGGTGCCCACACTTTGGCAAAGTTTAATTTTTAACGCGTTCAGATCCGGAAATTGGCAGGGAATAGCTGAAATATTGAACGGTGGTTTTGACGCAGTTGTACAAGTTAGAAATATATTTAAAAGAAGTTAGAAGAGCCATCGTCCAATTTTCAGCGTTACCAACTTTGCAATTTAATCGCTAATTCTATTGACTTATGGATTATGTCGACTTTTTGACGGCGTGTAGTCCACAAGACATCGCGAGAGTTGACAACTGGTACATGCAGTACAATAAGGCATATTAGGCAAAGTTTAGAGGCAAAGCTTTGCGCAGGGGGCGACACTAGCGCAAAACTCCATGATAACGTCAGTTCTTTTTAAATTTTGTCGCCATGACAGATTATTACCAAAGAGTGTTAGTATCTATAGAAATCATGATATATTTAATTTATTTAAGTAAAATAAAAATTATATTTACATCGATAATAACCATAGAGCTATGTATTTATACTATTATGGCACTTAAGATACTCAAAAACTGTTTATGGTTTTGTGATATTGTATTGTCCTTTAGATCTTAAGTCTCTCATCCGCTAAACTCGGCTCTCTGTTGCCAACTCCAGTTCTGCGGTGTGGAAGGCCAGAGGAAGTCAACACAGTATTTTTCCAAGAAATTTGTCATCAAAGGCACACTATCGATGCCGTGCAATGACTATTTTACATTCAAACATCAATTGTTTAACCATTAAGCATAACCTAACCAACAAAAAGGTAGAAAACCCCGACTTTGTCACTTCAAAGTTCAATATCTCAAAACGACTACCCGATTTTGATGAACCATGTCGTCAAAGACCCATAGGTTTACCTTTTTTTCAAATTAAAAAAAACAGCATTCTAATCGGTCCACTCGTGCTACGGTGCCCACAAACACACACACACACACACACACACACACACACACACACACACACACACACACACACACACACACACACACAAACATACAGACACACAGACACAAATAGCGGTCAAACTTAAAACACCCCTCTTTTTACGTCGGGGGTTAAAAACAAAACAAAATACTTCTTATAATAACCAAAATCTACATACAATACTGCCCCCTCATTCTGAGAGGAGGCCTGTGCCCAGCAGTGGGACGTATATGGGCTGGGATGATGATGACATACAATGTCACATCTCAAAACATCCACTGACTACCAAATTTAAGCCATAACCAGTCATCTTAAACGTGAATTTTGCTCAATTTTCCAGCGACTTGTGCCAATTTACGTCGGCATCGCCTTGAGCTATAAGTAATGACGCGTTTAGTTACAGTACTCTGGGGGGCAATTGTGGTGAGTTAGGTTTCAAATTAAACGCACTTTATGAGGAAGTAGGTCGTTAAAATATACGTTAGGTTTCAAGAATGAAAAGGGATTGTGATGTTAATAAGGTACAGATAACCGATCAAAACTGTAAAAAAATTAAAAACCTGACCATTTTTAAATTTGAGGTAAATAGATTGATAGATAGATAGGAAAACTTTAATCCTCATAACAAAAATAAAATAAAAAGGTGTTACATATGTAGGTGTGTGTGTAACTTAAGAATACACGCCAGTGCGCTAACAGCAAGCAGTCGTTTCACTCGTCCTTACCTACGTATCTAACAGTGGCGACGACTACCCACAGTGAGAAAAAAAAAATGTCCGGTTCTTTATTCGGCCTTTTATCTGCGTTCGACCACAATAGCCAGAACTGGGAGACATATAAGTGTCGGATATCACAATGGTTTATCGCGAACGACATCAACCAGGACAGCGATTCCGTGGGAATAAAGAGACGAGCGATCCTGCTGAGCGCGCTCACAGGCGACACGTACAAGTTGGCTGCGGACCTCGCGCTGCCGAAGCAGCTGCACGATGTGCCCTATGAAGACATCCTTGCACTGCTGGACAGTCATTTTACTCCAAAAGTTTGTGGTTTTGGAGAGCGGTACCAGTTTTACGCGGCTACCCAGCAGTCGGGGGAGACGTACGCTCAGTGGGCGGCGAGATTGCGTGGTTTGACGGCGAAGTGCGGCTTCCTTAATGTGGCGGAAGCTCTAAGGGACCGGTTTGTCATGGGAATGTTAGCTGGACCCGAGAGAGACAAGCTCTTTGCACAGGACCTTAAGGACCTGACTCTGGCTAAGGCGGTGGAGTTGGCGGAGAGCGGCCGAAGCGCGCGTGCCGGGGCGGCTGCTGTGCAACCGGCGCCGCCGCAGGAACAGCTGTTTAAAATCTCTCAAACACAAGCGCGAGCGGACGCAGTCGCGACGAGTGTTGGCCTCAACAAAGAACAGTGCCAAGTGTGTGGTTATTACAATCACAAGACATTACAGTGTCGCTTTGCTAAGTCTAGGTGTAAGAAGTGTAAAACTACCGGTCATTTACGTAGAATGTGTAAAAAAATCAACTACGTAGACTCGGGCACCGTGGACGAGGGCGATGATGATGATGGTGAGTGTTTTAATATTCGTACAGTAAAAGGGGAACCGATGATGGAAACCGTGTTAATGTCGGGGGTACGTTTAAAATTTGAAATAGACAGTGGCTCGGCTGTTACGGCGATCGCAGAACATACGTACAGGAAATATTTTAGCGATGTATCATTGTCATTAACAAAGAAACGCTTGTTTTCGTATACCGGTGATAGCATAGCCTGTTTGGGGGTAGCACAATTACCCGTCCGTTACGCAGAGCACACGCACACACTGAGTGTTTATGTCGTACGAGATGGCGGCCCGCCTATCCTCGGTCGCGATTTTATTTCATTGTTCAAGTTAGAACTATTGCCAATCCGATATTGTAAACAAACCGATGATGATATATTCAAGCAATTACAATCTCTTTATCCGTCGGTGTTTTCTGATAACCTCGGTCGATTTAATAAATTTAAAGTTAGTTTACAATTAAAACAAAATTATAAACCTGTATTTATTAGAGCGCGGCCAATAGCATTCGCCCTCCGTGACAAAGTTGATAGGGAGATAGATCGACTGTTAGCATTAGGTATTTTAAAACCGGTTGACCACGCACAGTATGCGTCACCAATAGTACCGGTGCTAAAGCGAAACGGGTCAATAAGGATTTGCGCTGATTATTCAACGGGTATTAATAAACAGCTGATTATCGATCAATACCCTTTACCTACTGTAACCGAGTTGTTTTCGAGATTATACGGGGGGGAACAGTTTACAAAATTGGACTTATCAAATGCGTATAATCAGTTCGTGTTAGACGATGCCTCGCAAGAATTAACTTGCATTAATACACACCGCGGCCTTTTTAAATACACCCGTATGGTGTTTGGTCTGTCGAGCGCGCCTGCAGTGTTTCAGCGAGCCATGGAGAGCGTGCTGGCGGGCGCGCCCGGCACGCTGTGCCTGCTTGACGACGTGCTCGTCACCGGGAGGAACGCCAAGGAGCATTTAACACGGCTCAAAGATGTCTTGCAAAGATTACAAGACGCGGGTCTCACCTTACAAAAAGATAAATGCGAATTTTTTAAAAACGAGGTTAATTATCTCGGTTATGTAATCAATAAAAACGGTTTAAAAAAATCTCCCCAAAAAATAAAAGCAATGTTAGATGCACCGGTGCCTGCCAATGTAAATCAGTTACAATCATTCTTGGGACTGGTAAATTATTACAGAAATTTTGTGCCCGCGGCATCTACTATTTTAAGTCCATTATACGAACTGTTAAAAAAGGGGACTAAATGGGTATGGACTGCAGAACATGACAAAGCTTTTTTAACGATTAAAAAGTGTCTGGCATCTGAACAGGTATTGGCGCATTTTAATGCAGATGCTAACGTGATCTTAACAGTCGATGCTTCTCCCTGCGGCTTGGGGGCGATATTGTCTCAAATAGAACCCGATGGATCCGAACGGCCCGTATCGTTTGCGTCGCGAACACTTAACGCCGCTGAGAAGCGATATTCGCAAATTCAAAAAGAAGCTACTGCCATTATTTTTGGTGTTAGACGTTATCATCAATATTTATACGGCAGGGCCGTTCCCTTTATACTCCGTACGGACCATAAGCCGTTATTGTCCATATTCGGTCCACATCGGGGTATACCGGAAGTAACTGCAAATAGGCTCCAAAGGTACGCCCTGTTTTTAAGTGGTTACAATTATACCCTTGAGTACGTACGGAGCGCTAACAATAGTGCCGATTTTTTATCCCGTGCCAGCCTGCCTGAGAGCAACGGGGAGCGGGGCGCGGAGGGGGAAGAGAGCTGCGCGGACGCTGCGGCGGCGATACTCGACCGAGCCTCTTACATTAATTTTGTTGTGGAGGGCAGTTTACCGGTAACGTTAGAAAAATTACGCGAACAAACTCGAAATGATGCAATATTGAAAAAGGTCACACATTATGTTTTGAACGGTTGGCCTAAAAAAATGCATGATATATGTTTAAAGCCATATTTTTCAATGTAGGTTACAACTTTCTTATGAAAACGGTTGTCTTATGCGAGGGCATAAAGTGGTGATACCGGAAAAATTGCAAAATATTATATTAACCGAACTACACCAGTCACACCTAGGCGTCGTAAAGACTAAGGCAGAGGCCCGTTCGAGAATATGGTTCCCGGGTGTGGATGCGGCGCTGGAGCGCATGATAGGCTCGTGCGCCGTGTGCGCGCAGCTGCGGCCGGCGCCGGGCGCGCGCGCCGCTCGCCCCCTGGCCGCACCCGCCGCGCCCCTTCTACAGAGTTCATATAGACTTCCTCGGACCAATTAATGGGCATTCATATTTAATCATAGTTGATGCATATACAAAGTGGGTTGAAGTTTACGATATGAAAAATAATACGTCAACAACCGCAACCATCACTAAGTTATACGATTTTATGTCAAGGTTCGGGGTTCCCCATACTTTGGTTAGTGACAATGGTACATCGTTCACATCACGTGAATTTCAAAATTTTTGCAGTTTAAACGGGATTTTGCACTTAACGTCACCAGCGTATAGTCCTGCGAGTAATGGCCAAGCAGAGATCTGTGTCAAAATAGTGAAAAAGGGCATAAAAACTTGTCTGCTTAATGGCCATGGCACCCAAGATTCACATGCCAGACTCTTAAAGTTTATGTTCGATTATAGGAATTCGGCCCACACCACTACTAGACAGTCACCCGCGGAATTGGTCTACGGTCGTAAGCTCCGAACTCGGTTAGATCTTATTAATCCTAAAAAGTTATCGCCATCGTCCACGATGCTCGCTAATACAGTGAAAAACAATCAGTGTTTGCAGAGTAAGGCATCAGGTGGTCAAAATAAACAATGTTTTTTGCAAGGAGACCACATACTGTATAAAAAATTTGTAACAACTGGTAAATTCGCGTGGTGCAGAGGAATAATTGAAGAAAAAATTGGCAATGTCATATATATTGTTAAAGATCTTGTTACATCATCATTGTTAAAAAAACATAAAAATCAAATCGTGTTATTCAAGGGTCAAGATTGCTACACGTCTAACAGTTGGGATCATGAAGTAACTGGGCAAAGTAGTAATTTATCAGTCGACAAACCATCTACTGGAAGAGAGGAGTCACAGGTTAGTGCGGGGGAGGAACAGGAGAACTCATCCAGCCCAGCAAGCAGCGCTGAGGTAGAACAACCGGCCACACGTTATAACGAAAGTTCGGATCCAATTAAAGGTAACAACTCTCAATTCAGAGATGACTCTAATGCCACACTGGAACCTGAGCGAGTTGAGTCAACCGAGAGGACGTGTTTCTGGAAGCCTTACCGGATCCCCCCACTGAGACCGTGGAAACATTAAACCCAGTACCCGGAAGCAGTAGTCTAACGACAACCCAGTGGACTAAACCTAAACGCAATCGACCCAAACCCGACTACTTTTAGGTCTTAATTACTTATTTTGTATTTCTTGTTTATACTTAGTGTATAGTTATAATATAAATACTGAGCGTGTTTCTAAGCTAAGAGGAGGAATGTTACATATGTAGGTGTGTGTGTAACTTAAGAATACACGCCAGTGCGCTAACAGCAAGCAGTCGTTTCACTCGTCCTTACCTACGTATCTAACAATAACCAAATGGGGAGACACAGGCTCCTACCTAGTTCGGGGTCTGCCGGATATCTCACAATACGAATGTACCTGTATATGTATTTTCAATGATGGTTTTACAAATACATTTATTTTTATTCTTAAAAAAATCCACTCCTCAGGCATCGTAACTCTGATCAACATAATGTCTCGCTTCGGCAAGCATATCGAGACTGAATCAGAAATCAAACACAATGAACGGCTCGAGTTTCTGGGGGACGCGGTTGTCGAGTTCCTGTCGTCCATACACTTGTTCCGGATGTTCCCGGGACTAGCCGAGGGAGGCCTGGCGACCTACAGGGCCTCTATAGTGCAGAATCAGCATA
>NC_133494.1:16578166-16626605 GCF_025370935.1 Choristoneura fumiferana
AAAAAAACCGGCCAAGATCGTGGCGGACACGCCGAAAATAGGGTTCCGTAGCCATTACAAAAAAAACAAGTATCTTCACGGCACTTACGTCCTTTTGTTGAGAAGCGCAGTTTTTCGGAAATAACTCAAAAACGGTAACTCGATCATGTTGAAATCAATTTTCGTTGAAAGTATTTATTAAGCGTTACATTTGCATAGTTTTTGCATATTTTTTGGACAAACGGTATTCAGTATTCAGTCATTTATTGCTTTAAAGAATTATATTGTTCAATTCAGTGAATTACACTTTGCGATTGCGAGAGCGATTATATCCGGAAATGTTCACTTAATATTTTTTTTTTTGAGAAACCTTAATATCTTTTCAAAAGAGCTGTCGAACTACACGTGCCACATGTTGATTCGAGTTAAAAAAAAAATGTTTTTTTTTTTCAATTGCTGTTACGTGTATGGAGTGCCCATGCACCCCCCCTAAAAATATTTATTTTTGTAATTCAACTACAAAACAAACAGCGGATTTTACAAGACATCTGTACTCGAAATTTCATTGATATGACATCTTGTAGTTTTCGAGTAAAATGCCTGTGACATACGGACGGACGGACAGACAGACAGACTTGACGAAACTATAAGGGACCCTAAAAATTACGTGTATAAGTGCCCATAAGTATACTGAATAAATGACATGAATTTGAATTTAACTTGACTTACAATTTATCTTAACAACTATGTAGGATCTTAAGTTCTTCCATGTTTACTTACTCTTAAACTATTTGTTGTTTTAATTTTGAATTAATAAATTATTCAGTTATTACAAGTAATTAGTTATTAACTTATAGCTGCTCCCGTATTCACTCGACCAAGACAAAATCTCATTTGCAACTCAACTATCCCAAACATTGCAACTAATTTATATATATACTTATCAAAATAAACGAAACATAAAGTCAGTCGATAACTAGACGCGCGAAATGGAGGGAAAGGGGCCTATTAATATTTATAAGGCGAATTCAAATGGGTGCGAAAACGAAGGGCTTCTAACTCCTTAACTGGTGATTCGTAATAGACCCCGGAAAGTGTAAGACATTTTGGTAACTTGTAAAACAACTAAATTACTCTGGGCTACCACTTTTACTTTATTTTTGTTTTTAACTATGAGATGGATGAAAACAAGCAAGCGGGTCATCTGATGTGAATTGAGAGAGTACTTACTATCAGCCAAATATGTGGTCTACCACATTAAGTTGATAATCGTTTGCATGTCATAAAACAATAATGAAGAAAGAGCGTACTCCTACCTTAAAGGCCGGCAACGCACTTGTGACTCTTCTGGCGTTGCAGGTGTCCATGGGCGACGGTAATCGCTTACCATTAGGCGATCTGCCTGCTCGTTTGCCCCCTATACCATAAAAATAATAATAATAATAATGCCAATTAATAGATGAGTCTGTCAACTTGAAAGTTCGACTTCAGCTCCGTTGCTGTCTTTTCAGAAAGAGTTCTTTTCTTGAAAGCCCCAGTGTCATAGTTAGAAACACTGCTGACGGAAGCTAACTGCTTAGTTTTATTAAAAGCATTAGAAATCAATTATCAAATCTGGTAGTTCAACACTAACATTAAAAATAATGCCCCAAAAATACTTACATTGTTGATTGTTGAAAATTTAAAAATGACCATACCTGTAACAATAACAACACATCATTAGCTTCAAATTTGTAATATTAAGGGGCTGTTCCACCATCCATTGATAAGTGTCAACTGACGGTTAAATGAGATGCCGTCTCTATTTGTTTTGTTCGAATAACAAATAGACTGCATCACATTTAACCGTCAGTTAACACTAATAAATGGATGGTGAAACACTTTGCTGATTTGGGACCATTTCGTGTCATTTTTTTTTTATTTGACTAGATGGCAAACGAGCAAGTGGGTCTCCTGATGGTAAGAGATCACCACCGCCCATAGACATCTGTAACACCAAGGGTATTGCAGATGCGTTGCCAACCTAGAGGCCTAAGATGAAATACCTCAAGTGCCAGTAATTTCACCGGTTGTCTTACTCTCCACGCCGAAACACAACAGTGCAAGCACTGCTGCTTCACGGCAGGATTAGCGAGCAAGATGGTGGTAGCAATCCGTGCGGACTTTGCACAAGGTCCTACCACCTGCAAAAACAGACTGAAAAGACATGCACAACTATAAATATATTTTTCGTTATTTTTATTTTTATGTCTTTTTTTCTTTCAAACAGCCCCTAAATGTATCACATTTTTTTTTATTTAATTTCCAATACTTTTTTTTTGCTGGCTGGACGTGGACGTGCACTGTCATCGTAATCACATTTTCATGCCAAATTTCAAATCAATGCCATTAACCGTTGAAGAGTTTTGTCCTGCGGAGACGATCCTGGCCAGATCATAAGAATTTAACTACCATATAATTGTATTTGACACTAGATTATATAAGTATTTTTTTTTTTTATTCGACTGGATGGCAAACGAGCAAGTGGGTCACCTGATGGTAAGCGATTACCACCGCCCATAGACACCTGCAACACAAGGGGGATTGCAGATGCGTTACCAACCTAGAGGCCTAAGATGGGATACCTCAAGTGCCAGTAATTTCACTGGCTGTCTTACTCTCCACGCCGAAACACAACAGTGCAAGCACTGCTGCTTCACGGCAGGATTAGCGAGTAAGATGGTGGTAGCAATCCGGGCAGACCTTGCACAAGGTCCTACCACCTGCTAAAAAGTAAAAGTATGGTAAAGTTTTGCTCTATTAGGTAAGGAAGTGGTCAAAAATAGTAAGTCGTGGTGGCCTCGCGGTTTTGACCTTTTTAAGTAAAGGATCGTGAGTTCGAATTCAGGCACTTCTGAGTCAAATTCAAAAGACACGTGCAAAACTATATTCGAAATTTACCACGAGCTTTAAAGTGAAGGAAAAAATCTTGAAGAAACTTGCACAAACCCGCGAAGTAACTCAATTTAAAGCCCAAGCCGTTTAATTCTGAGAGGAGGTGGGACGTATACAGACTGGAATGATGATGAAGTGGTTTTTTTATTTATTATTCGACTGGATGGCAAACGAGCAAGTGGTTAGCAAATTTCAAAACCACAACAGGCTAACATTATAGTAACACGCGCACTTTAGGTAATTTAATTTTACAAGCTTTTATTTAGTTCTGTAATCAAATCTTGCGAGTTAAATTCGACCATTTTTTATTAGTCAGATTGACTTGAAATTTGGTATTCTTATGTATATTGCGTGACAATACAATAATTTGGTAGTGACATCTTGGTAGTCCAGCCAGGATCGTCTCCACAGGACGGAACTCTTCAACGGTTAATGACATAAACTTGAAATTTGGTATGCAAATGTAGTTTGGGTGACAGTACAAGTACAATCAACACAAAGTACAGTCCGCAAAACATCTTGTATCAAAAATTAAATTTTCACCAAAAACTTATTTAATTAAAGACTCCTCATATTCTTAAGTCTATAGAAAAATAAGAATAATCAAAGCGCGTGATGCACGAAGTCGAAATTGCTTCCGTTTTAATTTTAACATCTATTTACATTATTTTAATTTGATAGGCAATAAAATATGCTTAATAAGATTTTTACAAGAGGTATAAATCAGTAAAAGAAAAATATTTCAGCCAGTCTTGGAAATAAGTGTTCGTCTAACAATGCCCACGACGCAAAAAGAGCGGTATTATAGATTGGTAATATTCGAAATTAAAAGATTGTCATGAAGTTTTGAACAAAAGATTAATAAACACTTTATATATTTCGTAACTTACTCTTTAATGTTATAGTTACTGTACATAATAGATGTATGATTTTATGTATTTTGATATTGCTCTAATTTGCTATACATTGCACTAACTTATGCAGGTGGTAGGACCTTGTGCAAGGTCCGCCCGGATTGCTACCACCATCTTTCTCGCTAATCCTGCCGTGAAGCAGCAGTGCTTGCACTGTTGTGTTTCCGCGTGGAGAGTAAGACAGCCGGTGAAATTACTGGCACTAGAGGTATCCATCTTAGGCCTCTAGGTTGGCAACGCATCTGCAATACCCTGGTGTTGCAGATGTTTATGGGCGGTGGTGATCTCTTACCATCAGGAGACCCACTTGCTCGTTTGCCATCCAGTCGAATAAAAAAAAATAAAAAAAAAAAACTTCTTATATCTAATCCTTATTCCTGTCTAATGTAAAGGTTACCTGGAAGAGATTGCTCTGAAGCGATGAGGCAAGCCTATTGCTTACTTGTAAAAGCTCTGTATACATGTTTTTTATGTACTACTATGTCTTGGTGATCAAAAGAGAGTCATTGCATTATGTTGTACTTTTTTAGGTCGGGGTATTTAAAACAATTTTAATAAACCTTGTATTTATTTATCACGTTTACATTTTAGTTGTAGTTTTTTTAGGGTTCTGTACTCAAAGGGTGCCAACGAAACCCTATTACTGACTGAGACTCCGCTGTCTGCCCGTCCGTCTGTCACAGGGCTCTATCTCTTGAGCCGTAATAGCTAGGCACTTGAATTTTCACAGACTATGTATTACTATGGTCGCTATAATTAAAAAAACTAAAAACAGAATAATATGCATATTTAAGGGGGGCTCCCATACAACAAACGTCATTTTTTCGCCGTTTTTTGCTCGATATTTATAACGGAAACAGGTAGACGCTTGAAATCTCCACAGAATATTTAGTTGTATTATCACTTTAAAAATAAATCATTTATAAAATAAAATAAATATTTAAGTGGGGCTCCCATAGAACCAACTTGATTTTTTGCCTTTTTTGCTAATGTCGAATTTTGCATAGATAATGGTACGGAACCCTTCGTGCGCGAGTCCGACTCGTACGTGGCCGGTTTTTTTAATAATAACCTGATCTCAGAATAAACACAAACTTCAAAAGTTCTAAGAACCGCACAAAATATTTAAAATCCTGTATAATTCGCCAACATGGACAACAAAGTGCACCTGCAACCCCATTAAACATGCTCCGTTCACCTCCACGGTTCGTTACCTGCACTTTGTGACCCTGGCTAGGAGCGTAACGCTTAGATTCTGAAGCGGGAAGATGAATAGAAAAACGGACATTATTATTCAACTATAAATAATTTTAACCGCTCTTCTTTGGTGCAAACTTTTTTTTAAAAGTATATTTATTTGTGTTCTTTTATTTGCTAGATACAACTACATTATACTCGTATTATTTTAAATATAACTAAAAGCGTAATAAAGTAACATGGTAATGTTAACAATATAATAGTTAATACTATTAATAATGAAATGAGACGGTACTTGCCTGTTTTTCATTTATTTTATAAATCGAACGAAATTCAACTAAAGAATGTAAAAAAGTTAAGCTACTTTACGTATAACGGAGTTAAGGGGCAATTACACTGCGTCGTTCACTTATGCGGTCGCCGATTTTGTTTCAAACTACTTCGGCGAACTACTGTCGCCTTTACATTTTTTAGTCTGTCCGTCTACTGCGGCGGCCATATTAAGGCGGTGGCAGCTGTCGCTCGCCGAATGTGGCCGACTACTGTGTTCTTACACTTTTACGGTCGCCGCATGCAGCATGCAGCAAACGACTCAGTGTAATTGCCGCTTTATATAGGTTTCGAATTCAAGATAAGACAGGGACATTTTTAATAGCGTATGGGGTCACACGCCAGTAGCGCCACGCTTACTGAATAGAGGAAACCACTTTTGGAAGAGACGTAAAAAATTTCTTCTTCGCTAAATATTGTCTGTATAATCTAGGTCTTTGTAATAATAATAATAACTATTGCCATCCACGAAGATGCGTGATTTTGTCAAAATTAAACATAAATAACATTGTATTAAGAACCACGGCACGCGTCATCGTGAATAACTCTACCTACCTATATCTAGTATAATATGACAATTTAATGATTTATCTAATATTTTATTGTGCTCAGAATTGATGTCTACCTAAATTACCTACTTATATTTCTAATTCTAACTTGTAAGCAATAGCAATCGTGAGCGTTGGTGTTGTTTTCACTAATTCATTTATTTAAAAAAGCTACAACTTAGCTTTGTTTAGCATGTCCCATCCAAAGGACAGACCGACACAGCTAGCTGTTTTATGGGTCTTATGGGACATTTTACTTCGCAGCAATTTAAATAGAGTCACATTTAAATTGTACAAGTTGGAAATAAAAGATAAAAACTATTTGGAAATCTCACAAGGGAGTCTTTATGTACAAGGGACAGTCAAATGGGTCAGTTTAGACATGTTTCTAGTGAAAAATAGTTTTGTGTTAAAAAACACACAAACACAACATACAAAAATCACGCTTGTATTCCCAAATGGGGTAGGCAGAGCACACGAACAATACCGCTTCGGAGCCACTTTTAGCAATTTTAGGTTTAAGTTTGACAAAAACGGTACAATAGTGACAGGTGTGTTTTTCTTGTCAATAAATGTTGTGAGTTTGTGAGTTTGAGGTTGATAGCCTGTCGCCTACGGTATACCTTATTTTTTTTAACCAAAAATGGAACCGATAAGAGCGTGTCGGACACGCCCGAAATAGGGTTCCGTAGCCATTACGAAAAAATTAAGTAATATTTTTCTAGGGATTTCGTATTTTTTACGGAATATTTCAAGTTTAGGTATATTTTGTACCTTAGGCTGCTATTTACTCTTATACTACTAATAATTGTCAAGAAAACTTAACCGTTATAGTTTTCCTTGTAAGTTTGATAAACTTACTCTACCATCCTGAATTTTTTCAAACTTTTCCACCCACCGGTTTATATTTTAGAAGGGGGGGGGGGGGGACGCTCGATTTTAATGAAAATTTTCACTTTAAAGTTTAATATTTTACAAACAAATCACTGAATCGAACAATCGTTTTAGCAACCCCCTAATGTTTTTTAAAGACCTATCCAACAACACCCCACACCACAAGATTGGATAAGAATAAAAATCACCCCCCACTTTACGTCTATAGGAGGTACTCTAATGTTTTTTTTTGATTTTTTTTATTATACCATTTTGTCGGTATAGTTTTCATTATTATATTATTATATTGGTGCAAAATTACAGCTTTCTAAACTCTGGTTGTAAAGAGTTATCCAGGGGTCGTAACAATGGCAAGGAGCTACAAGAAGGAGTTGATCGACCCAATAGTAAAAATGGCTGAACTCATTTTGATAAAACACGTCTAAGAACCATCGTTAGAAATCTGCTTTTAAATTAAAAAACCGCATTCAAATCGGTCCACCCGTTTAAGAGCTACGGTGCCACGGATACACATAGCGGTCAAACTTATGACACTTCTCTTTTTGCGTCGAGGGTTAAAGAGTAACAGGCAACTCGGTGGAATCGAGTTATTGCAGTTTCGTTTTTTTTTTTTTATTCAATTGGATGGCAAACGAGCAAGTGGGTCTCCTGATGATAAGAGATCACCACCGCCCATAGACACCTGCAACACCAGGGGGATTGCAGATGCGCTGCCAACCCAGAGGCCTAAGATGGATACCATCTTCGTCACTGATATCCTCATTAAAGATTGCAGCCGGCAATTAATTTAATTATTTACTTCCAAAGTACATGGGCAACGTATGTTTGATCTCCTGTATTATACGAGAATGCAGGCACTCTGTACCATAAACCTAATATCCGGCCGGAAGTGACCGGGTGGTACATTTCCGTAGTGTAATAGGAAATAAACGTATTGCACCTTGTTCAGTCTCATGTAATACCTTTCAATTTAAACTTTCTTATGTAAAATAATTTTGCTGTGTTATTTATACTTCCATATCGTGAGATAGGTATACTATGTATAGTTGATTTTTTTAACGATTTTTTAAACTATTTTTTTGAGTGCGCCGGGCGGGATTTGAACACATGTCCTGACTATACGCGCCACCAGGGCGCCCTACCTACCACATGAGAGAGAGAGAGAGAGAGAGAGAGAGAGAGAGAGAGAGAGAGAGAGAGAGAGAGAGAGAGAGAGAGAGAGAGAGAGAGAGAGAGAGAGAGAGAGAGAGAGAGACATTTATTTACACATATTTGATACACATAACCACTTGACAGTCCAGAGCGCGCGACGAATATGCCTCAAACCGTCCGGGTTTTTTATCGACGAATGAAACGCGCTGTTTCCAAATTTTATAACTACAAGGTTTTGAATAAAGAAGAAATACTGAGACGTAAATTAATGATCGCTGATGATGAAAATCTTGATCGCTTGCATGTTGCTCATAGAGGATTGTAGTTTTAAACATGAAACTACCGTGAGACTAACTCATATTAAATGATATTATTACGGATAACTCACGTCTTAAACCGAGTTTAGCTCGACATGTTTCGGGCTATTTCGTAGCCCTTCCTCTCAGGAGCACGCGACATGTCGAGCTAAACTCGGGTTTAAGACGTGAGTTATCCGTAATAATATCATTTAATAGGATTGTAGTTATTACTAAGTCACTATACATTGCAAATTGGTCGGAAAATCTTAAGAAAAATACTAATAGTTTTATTATTTAATAACCTATACGGTATCCCACTGCTGGGCAAAGGCCTTCCTTTTCTTCTTCTATAATACTTGCACTGACTAATAACTATCATCATCATCATCATCATCAGCCTATAGCAGTCCACTGCTGGACATAGGCCTCCCCCAAAGAGCGCCATTTCGCCCTGTCCTCAGCTAGACGCATCCAGCTTCTACCAGCAGCCTTCCGCAAATCGTCACTCCACCTGGCCGGAGGGCGCTCTACACTGTTTGCCAAGACGCGGTCTCCACTCAAGAACTCGTTTACTCCAGCGGTTGTCGGTTCTTCGACAGATATGACCAGCCCACTGCCATTTCAACTTGCTAATACTCTCAGCTATGTCGATGACCTTAGTTCTGTGTCGGATAGCCTCGTTGCGGTTTCTATTCTTCAGAGAAACCCCGAGCATAGCTCGTTTGATAGCTCGCTGAGCGACCCTTGAAGTGGTGGATTAGCCGTATTGTATGTGTCCACGTTTCAGCTCCGTATGTAGTAGGTAGGACGCACTGGTTAAAAACTTTTGTTTTCAGACATTGCGGTATGGATGACGAGAAAACTTGACGTAATTTTCCGAATGCTGCCCAGCTCAGCTGAATTCTCCGCTAACTAATAACTAGACTGATAGTAATAACAATAATATTTTTTTTTTGTCTCTGCACTCTTGAAACAGTGGTCGTGGTTAAGAATATTTTTTTAAGTAATAAGAACTTAGTTAGCTTTAAATCTGGCAAAAAGGAATGTTAATTTGAAATTTAAATATTCCATCAATTTCTTTAGTTACTTAAATTTGAAAGTATCCGCTTCGTTTGAACTAAAGCAACCACGAGATTGTTCGCAGTCGTTTAAATAGCTACACTACCCGAGGCAACTTTAAATAGTTTCCAACTACCCGTTATGTACCGGGGTAGTTCGGAGCAGGTGAGACTTGTAAAATACCTTTAGGGGTGGTTTGAACCCCACTCAGGATTTTTAAAACCTTAGCAACGTGGAAAGTTTGGATTTATCGTGCGTCAATACTTTCCTATCAATGAAACTATGCTTGTAATTTATTTATGTTAAAGTAACAAAATCGGAAAATTTACACAATTTGACTTATCTTTAGCAATGGACAATGGACTATTCTGACAGCGAATAAGTGAATTATCTGTAAAATTTTACCTGCAGATGAAACACAACCGCACCTTACAGGAATAAGAGAGAGAAAGAGAAACATTTATTTACACATATTTAATATAAAAGATAAATAAAAATACATATCGAATTGTATAAATGACCAATCCAGGCATTAACCCCTTGTTACCCGTACAAAACTGGTAATGTAGAAAGGATTTATATACCCGTTACGGAACCAATATACATATTATTATTAAATTTAATCAAAACCCAAGTAACAAATGCAAGTGCACGTAATAATATATACACGTATTTGCAAATTTAAGCATTTACAATATTAGTAGCAAAAGTAAAGCCGTATTCACATTTATATCTGTCGTGTTGTGTCGTGACGCATCAGAACGGTATCGGTTTCATGCATTTTATATGGTTGCGTTCACATTTATCTCTGTTGGGTTCTTAATTAGCCTGTATTATTTTGGTTAACATACTCAATACTTACTGTTAGTTTTTTATTGAAATAATGAGCTGTCATTATACTCTGATAACATCTAACGAGTCACGTAGACTATTATTTATCTTGTTAATATACTTTGTAGAAATACCCTCATAAAAAGCATTAAAAAATTTAATGTCTACCTTAAATAAAAAATAAAATAAAAACATTTATTCTCATACAATACGAGTAATTAACATTAGTTTATAAGGCGAAAATGTTACTAACTACTACAGAAATTGTTTTGAAAATAAACACTTTTATTATTTTTTATTATTATTATCTGATGCAGTGTGTGTGTGAGAGAGAGAGAGAGAGAGAGAGCATCACAACACAACACGACAGATAAATGTGAATGCCGCTTCAGATTGCTAGAATTCTAATACCTGTAACTAAAGTTACCTGAAAGTGTTTGAAAATCGAAAATGATTGTATCCGTCGTTCACAACATCCACGACATGCTGGTAACAAATATAATAAAATATTTTAACCAAGTAGGTACACACAAACTAGTTTGCTAATGTCGTTTGAAACTCGAAACAAAAAATCGGCTTTCTTTTTCACATTTCAATCTTCAGGAAAACGAAGAAAACCGACAAGTCAGAGCGACATTATAATTCTGGTTGTACAGTAATTTGATGTCAAATTACCCAAAAAAATCACCCTCCAAACTGTATTTTACAGAAAACAAGTTCAAGAAACAAATAAAGCCAAAGTACGCATTAAAACAAAGCTGCTTAGCAACTGTTCAACGTTAACGGCACCACAACCGTCAAATAACGTAACGAACCTTCAACGTTTATGTGCAACCAGCAGCAGCGCGAGCGTAACTTCTCTTCATTGCTTGTGTTACCAGGTAACTATTGTAAAGCGAGCGTTTTAGCCCCGCAATGTACAGAGAACACGCTTGCCGCGTAGCTAATTTTACATAGCCGTGCCTAAGTTGGTACAAGGGAGTGGAGCAGATAAAGAATCATAAATAATTGTGAGTTTGACGTCCAAAGTTTGAGCATAATCGTTGAGGCCCGAAATGTGACTGGGACAGCTATCATCCTTTGCTGTCAGAGGTAAAGGCGAGGATAGAGCGAGAGCCAAAGCGGGTCAAGTTGAATTAAGGATGAGATGTTATTAAAACTTATTATTAAATATTAGTACGGAACTGTAGTGCGCAATCCGCTCCACGGCTTGCCGTGGCATTATGCTGAGTGGGACCTGTTTTAGCATCATGTATGTCTTGTATTTGTTCTGTTTGTTTTTATGACGTTAAATAATAGTACATTGTGTCTTAAGGGCGGTAAATAAGGAATTACGAACGAGTCTATTAGAAACCCGAAGTTGAAGACTGAGGGCTTTAATGAGTCGATGTTCGTAATTCTAGTACCGCCCGTGCGACATACAATGTTTTTCATCACATTTTCTAGTAAAATTGTATATTTGTAAAAGAAAAACTAATATTTTTTCAAAAATTGCCGATACCGCTAACTGCGCTCTTGGCAGCCCCCCGCAGCATGTGCATGGCGTGCGTGTGCACCGACCACGGGTTTCATGAGAAGCACATTAAGGTCGAAGGTTTTATTTGGGGGGTATTGGGGTATTTTATTTGCTTGCACCCAAGGTAGCCTGCATGTTACGACACTGTTTACGAGCAAGTGTGATGAAAATATATTTTCTTTCTTTCTACTGTTTGGGACATACACGAAATCAAACACCCAGAATGCTGTCAAAGTCAAAGTCAAAGTCAAAGTCAAAGTCAAAGTCAAAGTCAAAGTCAAAATATCTTTATTCAATTTAGGCTACAACAAGCACTTATGAATGTCAAAAAAAATCTACCACCGCTGTCTCAACAATGATTGATGTTTATTTTAGTTATTTGAACTACCTCACGAACCCACATACCACAGGAACCATTGCACTGCACGAGGCCCGAAACACACTTGACCGGTTTTTATTTTATCTATCAGCGTCTTTGGAACAGTCATCATTGCGAAGAAGAATGCACCCGCAAGAAATTTCGCAGAATCATCATCAAATTAATTAAGAGAGCCTGAGTTTGAGCCGACGACTCTGCTTGAGAGCTTAGGTCAACTCACAAAGCCGCCAAGGCTTCAATCATTCAATCAGCTTCAAAACAAACTTCGGAGTGTATTCAAACACTAAAAACGCTATCCGCTGATCTCTACGCCCTAGAAGAGGGCCCTAACTCACATTAACAGCCTTAAGCGACGTAACGAACATTGCAGCGCGAAACAGGTGCCCACACTTTGGCAAAGTTTAATTTTTAACGCGTTCAGATCCGGAAATTGGCAGGGAATAGCTGAAATATTGAACGGTGGTTTTGACGCAGTTGTACAAGTTAGAAATATATTTAAAAGAAGTTAGAGGAGCCATCGTCCAATTTTCAGCGTTACCAACTTTGCAATTTAATCGCTAATTCTATTGACTTATGGATTATGTCGGCTTTTTGACGGCGTCGCGAGAGTTGACAACTGGTACATGCAGTACAATAAGGCATATTAGGCAAAGTTTAGAGGCAAAGCTTTGCGCAGGGGGCGACACTAGAGCTATGTATGTATGTTATTATGGCACTTAAGATACTCAAAATACATAAAATAATAATTTTTGTGCTAGTGCTGCATTCTGCAGAAAATTGCATTAACATTCCCTATTGTTCTTTATCGAGACCCTTTAGAGCTAAAGTCTCTCATCTGCTTAACTCGGCTCTCTGTTGCCAGTTTAATACACCAGTGTCTGTTGCCAACTCCAGCTCTGCAGTGTGGAAGGCCAGAGGAAGTCAACACAGTATTTTTCCAAGAAATTAGTCATGAAAGCCACACTATCGATGCCGTGCAATGACCGACCACTATGTCAAAAGTGTGGCGACTTAGAAAAGAGCAATCATTTCGTCAGAGTACACCTATTTTACATTCAAACAATTAAGCATAACCTAACCAACAAAAAGGTGGAAAACCCCCGACTTTGTCACTTCAAACTTTTTGTGTTTTTGTTGTTCAATATCTCAAAAACGACTAACCCGATTTTGATGAAACATGTCGTCTAAGACCCATCCTTTTTTTCAAATTAAAAAAAACAGCATCCTAATCGGTCCACTCGTGCTACGGTGCCACAGACACGCACACACACACACACAAACATACACACACACACACACACACACACACACACACACACACACACACACACACACACACACACACACACACACACACACACACACACACACACACACACACACACACACACACACCCACACATACACCCACACACAGACACAAATAGCGGTCAAACTTATAACACCCCTTTTTTACGTCGGGGGTTAAAAACAAAACAAAATACTACCCACAATAAACAAAAACATCTACTGACTACCAAATTTAAGCCATAACCAGTCATCTTATACATGAATTTTGCTCAATTTTCCAGCGACTTGAGCCAATTTACGTCGGCATCGCCTTGGGCTATAATGACGCGTTTAGTTACAGTACTCTGGGGGGCAATTGTGGTGAGTTAGGTTTCAAATTAGACGCACTTTATGAGGAAGTAGTTCGTTAAAATATACGTTAGGTTTCAAGAATGAAAAGGGATTGTGATGTTAATAAGGTACAGATAACCGATCAAAACTGTAAAAAAATTAAAAACCTGACCATTTTTTAAATTTGAGGTAAATAGATTGATAGATAGATAGGAAAACTTTATCCTCATAACAAAAAAAAAATAAAAAGGAAAACAAGTTTATTAGGCTTGATAAACACCGAGTGGACGCCCACCAACTCGAATAGGCGACCTGGCAGACATAGACGGTGATGGCGGGATGAAATGGACTGCTCCTTGAAGGACTGGCCCTTGTATGAAGGGGACAGAGAGCAGTGGAAGTATTGGGGGGAGGCCTTTGCTCAGCAATGGGACAGAATAGGCTAATAATAATTAGTCTAGAACTCTGTTCATCATGCATGTTCTATTTAATTGTCAGTGTTTGTCAGTGCCAAGGTGTAGTGGTAGGGTTGCTATGATCACATTTAAACAAGATTATGTTTAGCAGGTTGAACCTTTGATGCAGCTCATACCTACTCCATTGGTAAAGCAGATTATCGCTCATACTGAGCAAACAAAAATAGATCTTAAGGTGATGAATCTTTTTCTACTCCGACTGTAGAACCACCGCCAATATTTTACACAACAAAGCGAGCATGATGATACGACTCTAAAAAGGCTAGTTGGATGTCGAATATTTTTGCACGCGCCACTATGGCAGATATTAATGCAGTGAGTACAACCTTTGTAGTCGCCCAAACACGTCACAATTTCTTTAACCCCAAAAAGTTAACCGTGACGTTGATCCCGCGAGACCCCCGGGGTCGTGCCGCGATTACGGAACCCCTACGACACCTGCGATACAATTTCATATATTGTTATACGCGAACGGTTAAGGAAAACTGGAGTAATTGAAACAGGAGTCAGAAGTTGGATCTTGAGTTTGGGATTGCAAAGTGCACCCTGAGGTGGAATGGATAGGCTTTAGTTTTTTGGGGTTCCGTACTTATGTAAAGGGCGATGGAACTCTTTTAAATGAACTGATTACTTTGCTTACCCGCGACCTAATATAACAGCTACATTTATGCAAGAAATGTGTTTATTTTTTTAATATTATAAGACGGGGAAAATGAACATGAGAGTTACTTACCTGGTGGGAAGCAATCACCGTCACCAATATACTCCTGCCAACACCAGGGTATCACAGGTGCGTCACCAGCCCTTTTAGAGACTGCTACTCTCATTTCTTAAAAATCCCTAAGCTGCACCGCTCCGGAAACAATGTCCCAGGAAGCTGGTTTCAGATTTTGATGCAGTTTATACACTTCCACACTGTAAGAACTCACACAAAATCACAGAAACCCATCTAACACTGCCACCATCCATACTACACTCACGCGTTTCGAACTCAACAAAAATATATTACTGAGTTGTTTTTAGACCAGTACAGCGGTACAGAACCCTTCATTTACGAGTCCGGGTCGCACTGGACCATTTTTTTATTTTATATTTGGTATAGTACACAAACGAGAGGATTACCATGTTGCTAAGCATTCGGCACCGACCAGGGGCTTCTCAACTTTTCTAAATTGAACTGAAACAATTTGCTCACCCGCGACCTTATGATAGCTAAGTTAATGTAAGAAATGTGTTAATGCAGTTCCTCCACCTCCATATTGTATGAACACATTGTCATACAAATCACACAAACCCATCTATCACCAACACCACACTATACTGCAGGGCAACTACGAAACTCGAAGTTCGTATCGTACCGTCCCTCTCGCTTACGTATTAAATAGTATAAGTGTCAGAAGGACCGCACGACACGAACTTCGAGTTTCGTAGTAGCCCTGCTGACGCGTTTCGAACTCAACACAACCATTCACCAAGCTACCAAATGTTAAACTGCAGATCAGATGTTAGATGTTTTCTAAGTTAATTAGGTTATTTAATTGACTTTAAAAAACATGCAGCGACAATTAAAGTGTATTGAGTCAAAAACGTGAATCAATTTGATCAGAAAAATTCTAAGGCACCTAGTACTAGGATAATGTTGCAAAGTCCTTTTCGCGCTGTAGATGCAGCCAGAAGGGACCCTTGGGTGATGCACTCAACGATGCACTTCGATGCACCGCGATGCACCCGGAGACGAGTTCCGGTGCCAAAATACTCGGGTAAGTGCAATTACTGGGATTAGGAGCGAGTATTTATTAGGAGTTATTTTTACTGGGTATTTTTTTGTTGAAACTGAGTGAGCTGTTTTATGATAGTCTCTTGTAAAGTTATTCAAAATGTTTTGTTGTTTCTAGAATATCTGTTAAATTATCACACGAGAACTTTTGTTTGTTACACCTGCACTCTAAAACGGCTGGACTATAACACAAACTTTATAATACTTACATAATAATATCCCGATATTTCTACGGGATAGAAATATAATATTTAAATCAGAAAGTGTAGCCTTACACTCATAAAATTTTTCGGGCTGCTTTTAATGCAAAGCCTATGAGAATCACGATCAAATTTTTGGGAAATCCCATATTTTTTTGTAAAATCCCTAGATTTCAATTCAATTCAATTGTCAGATTAATAACGCGTGCGAAGCCGCGGGTAAAATTCTAGTACCTAAAAAAATAAAACATGAAAAACTATTGGGACAAAACATCTTAATTCCATTGCAGTTATCTGCATCTACATAACACAGACTCAGCTACGATGATGAAGATAATTTGGATGAAATTGCGACTATAGTTTTTTACCTGTCACTGCGCTAAATACCACAAAGTATTTTTAGTACCTAGTATTTGGTTACCGTCTCTTTTCCGGCGCAGACGGGAGCTGCGTACGATTTTATTTAGTCGGCTGAATAGCGGCCGACTACTAGACTAGTAGGCTAAGAGCCAGACGTCTAGTCTTTGAGTCTACGTCGGTATTTTTTATAGTTTACGATGTCACTTATGAATGAGATAAAATTATTATAAATTTATTCATTAATCCATAAAATAATAAGATATTATCTATTACTAGCTGTTGCCCACGAGTTTAACCGCGTAGAATTCGTTTCTTGCCATCCCGCAGGAACTTTGTAATTTACCGGGATAAAAACTATTCTATGTCCTTCCCTGGGACTCAAATCTCAATTAATACCGAATTAATACATATAAACAGTTTAGATGTAAAGATGGTAAAATCTTACAAACAAACAGACTTACAAACTTTGGCAGCCATGCGTGGTTTTAGAATGGGGGACACCACTACACTGATCTATCAGTTTCATTCACTACAGAACGACATTAAACACTCCTAATTTGAAAAGTATAGCAAAGTTTTGCAGTATTATTTTTCAAGTTGTAACTCTTTGTGCAAAATACTCAGTTTCGTTTAAAACAAGTAAAAATACTAGGCAATTTTTGCGCCGTGAAATATTAAAATAGTTTGGTTTTATTTATAAATGAGGGGATGATATTTCAAATGTTTTCGTGTGCATTGAGTATAGCTGAAAAACGATGAGCTCTTAGAATTTGATAGGTCTCTAGGTTCAAAGTTTAGTCTATAATACCTTTTTTTTTATTCGACTGGTTGGTGAACGAGCAAGTGGGTCTCCTGATGGTAAGAGATCACCACCGCCCATAAACATCTGCAATACCCCTGGTATTGCAGATACGTTGCCAACCTAGAGGCCTAAGATGGTATACCTCAAGTGCCAGTAATTTCACCGGCTGTCTTACTCTCCACGCCGAAACACAACAGTGCAAGCACTGCTGCTTCACGGCAGGATTAGCGAGCAAGATGGTGGTAGCAATCCGGGCGGCCCTATCCAATACCATCCAATTATCTCTTCGTTAAAATTTGCAGTAGGTACACATATTATACTAGTACTCTTGTTGTTAAACGCAGCAATAGTTACCGATTATGCTAAGCAGTTAGCCGTCAACCGCCAATCAAAACCACGCGCTTCGATGGTTCCATGGCGTGATTGGCGATCGCCAACATAAAAACAGCCTAGCATGGTGTAATTTTTTCGCTCGCCAAAAACAAAAGCTATCGTTTTAAACTGTCCCTATTTACCTTTTCACAATAACTCAGTGTGTTCACTGGATCATTGGAGCGAGTTGTTAACACCTCTTTGTGATGAAAATTGATTCTCCGTATTTATTTGCAAGCGGCGAGTTTGCCGATGAAGCTGTTGGAACCGTATTTCATATTAAAGTTTTAAATATATTGCGGCGAGACTTTTAGTCGTTTTGATGACAGGAGCGTGATTATTGTTCGTGTAAAAATATTTTTAGTATAGTAATTATATTAACAAATTAAATAAAAAAATAAATATCATGGGACACTTGACACCAATTGACCTAGTCCCAAACTAAGCAAAGCTTATACTAAGTTTAATATAGATACTAGGCAACAAATAAACATACTAAGAACATATTATATACACAAATACATACTTAAATGCATAATAAACATCCAAGATATGAGAAACAACATTCGTATTATTCATACAAATATCTACCCCGGCCGGGAATCGAACTCGGGACCTCAAGCTTCGTAGTCAGGTTCTCTAACCACTTGGCCATCCAGTCGTCACAATCAATCAATCTAGTATTACGAAATAGTCACAAAGAAAATGAATTTGATTAATTTTATACCTACACAAACATCTGCCACGCAATTCCATGGTGGGATGATCTAGATCTAGACGCATTTTCCAGCGACTGCAGACATAAGTATAGACAGGGCGAGTTGGAAGTCTAAGGGAGAGCCCCTTTGCCCAGCTGTGGGACATTAGTACATGCTAATAGAAAATGACATAAAATTGCATTATATTAACCACATTATTTTATATAACACGTCACTATTCAATGGTTATATATATACGAAGCCATAAAGTATCCCGAGCATAATAGCACTATGGTTTGCACTACATTTGCTGCAAAATTTACGACAGCGAGCCAGAGACATGGTAATTTCTAGAAACCTCACGGTCTTTTAAGATAGAAGATTCTATTTAGAAAAGATTTGCATGAGGATATTCTTTAGTTACAGTCCATAGCGCATAGATAGCGTCTTGTTTAAAATGTGCTCAGTAATCACTTTATCTTTAACTAGGATAGGATCGCTGTCTGAGATGATTTTGACAACGTATTTAAATAATTAGTACATTTTGAAAGTTTTAAGTGTCACTCGCATAAGTGAAAGTTTATTTAGATGTTTGGATGTTTGTTACTCAATCAAATCCAAGCCGCTGAACCAATTTAAATGAAATTCGGTATACACATAGTTTGCGTCCCAGGGAAGGACATAGGTAGGATCATATCACATCTCTTTTCCGAGATGTGGATTTCAAGTGGATTTCAACTGGTCGATCCTAGACATCTCCTCTCCATTCCGCTCGCGTCCGCCTCAGTGGAGCCGCAGCCTTAGTTTGAAGTTCCCAATCCGCAGTGAGCCTGCGTGGGAACTATATCCCAAACTCATTCTGAGAGGAGGCCTGTCTGCAGTGGGACGTAGTTATATATGCCGAAATGATGATGATGACGAACCGTGAATCATTGAAAACTCATCACCATCATCAGCCGGAAGACGTCCACTGCTGGACAAAGGCCTCCTCCTTAGAACGCCACAATGAACGACAACTCGCCACTTGCAACCACCGGTTTCTCGCTACTCTCACGATGTCGTCAGTCCACCTGGTGGGTGGCCTGCCAACGCTTAGTCTTCCGGTTTGTGGTCGCCACCCGAGAACTTTTCTCCCCCACAGGTTATCTGTTCATCTAGCGATGTGGCCTGCCCATTGCCATTGAAAACTTTGATGAGCTTAACTATAGTCCGATAATCCTCTTCACCAAGCTTTGATTAAATACGAAAGTAGCAAGTAAAAACCTGGGAGCCGCCGTCATTTACTTCTATAGACAACCGAGCTCCATTAGTTCGCTTTTTGCAACTCAGCTGTGGCTTAAGCTTTGTCTCTTTCGCTTTTTATGGAGCTTTCGATTCAATAAGCCCGAAGCTAGTGGCAAAAAGCTGACGTTAAATAATTAGACTCTTTTGATCTCTCAGTTTGATTTACACATTTGGATAATTGATTGAGTCAGGCGTGTTTTTGCTTAGGTCCGTAAAAATTAGATACGGTAGGTATTCTATTTTTACCTTGGTTTTGCGTTACTATATACAGGATGTCCCACGTCTATGGCACACGGAAGTGATGTTTGTCATAGCGAGCATTTCAACTGCCTCCTTTATGTGGTATTTTTTTATGTTCTCTACAGTGTAATGACATTTTAATTGTTTTTTATATGTCCTGTATTTTTACTGGAACCTGGAAAATTTGTATAAATAATGACCCAAGTACACTAAATATTGTAGATAGTTATACAAAATTTGATTTCATGAAGATTTCATTTTACGAACAGTTTAAACTGCATTCAAAGATTTTTGAATAATCTTTCGTCTGAACCTGAAATCAACCCCGCTCAGTGAATTAAAAAAATACCAGTAATTTTACAACATCGATTAAAATATTAAATTAAACGGATTATTTTTTTCAAATACCATAGCACAAATAAAAAAATACAATATTTAACATTAATATTATTTCAGGTAATTTTTCATATTTAATTTTATAGCCTTTTCTTTGACTTTTTTTTAAATAAGAATGGCATCACTTATAAAACTTTTCACTCAAAATCTTTATACAAAATACTATATATATACAAATATATATACATAATAATATACAAGCATAATCTAAACAAAACAAAAGAATACAAGAAACAAAAGTGTTCTCAAAGTTCATAAGGAAGTGTCATTTAAGCATTGTTTTATGTTTTCACCACTACCCTTTTCACCACTGTCTAGTGAACCTCCCATTCATTCGTATACCCAACAACCCTGTATGTACTCGGCATAAAGGCCACCATCCACAATCCACGCACAATACGACATAAATTATAAAATTAAAATGGCGGACTCCCCACTGACACCAGCACAATACAGATAGAACTCTGCCAAGTATTCCTATTTGTGTCATAATGCATTCTGTTTGTTATTTATTACGTTTCGAGAGCTGGCAGACATTTTAGTGTAGATACTTTAGCGTCAAAACTTGTACAATGAAATAAAAGAATAACGTATTTGACTATTTTTTACATGTTTTAAAAATTAAAACTTGACAATGTCTGTTATCGAATAAAGAAACAATTTTTAAGCTACTTTACAAATAAATAGATAAACAAATATCATGGAACACTTGACACCAATTGATCTAGTCCCAAACTAAGCAAAGCTTGTACTATGGACACTAGACAACGGTTAAACATACTTATATTATATAGATAAATACATACTTAAATACATGTTAAACACCCAAATCAAGACCCGAGAACAAACATTCGTATTATTCATACAAATATCTGCCCCGGCCGGGATTCGAACCCGGGACCTGAAGCTTCGTAGTCAGGTTCTCTAACAACATGGCCAACCGGTCATCTAACAAAGTTATAAAGGTTTGAAATTCAAGATTAGACAGAGAAAGATATACTTGCATGTGTAACGTCACACGCAAGTAGCTCCATAATTGCTGCATAGAGAAAAACGTTTGAGAAAGAGACCGGTATATAGATTTTTCAAAAAATCACTATAAATCCAATTTTCAACCGAATTAAATTTTCTCTTCGCTAAACACTGTCTGTATTTATATATTTTCATAATAATATAATGATATCAGACATGGCAAATTCAGGAGTTGTCAAATTCCGTATTTCTTTGCTCACCCGCGACCTTAATGATAGCTAGGTTTATGCAACATTATACGTGTTCATGCGGTTCCTCCACCTCCACCACAGCCTCCACACTGTAAGAACACACACAAATCACACAAACCCATCTATCACCACCACCACACTACATTGAAGCGTTTCGAACTCAACCAGCTCTCATCTTCAGAGCAACACAACCGTACACCATACTACCAGATGTTAGACTAACATGGTCGCGGGTGAGCAAAGAAATTATTTTAGTTCATTGATATGGACCTCCGCAAAGTAGCGCCTGGTTCAATTAATTATTTAAAACTTGTTTAGTATTTTTTTAACGTTAAAATACAAAATACAGACTTGGTTGAAGTTTACTTGGAAACAAAAACTTAACATAAGCTAACCAATTTAAAACAGTTAGAAACTCACCGACATTCTCATTTCAAAATTCAATATCTCAAAAAGATTTGCATTGTTTTTTTTAAACATAACAAAAAAACACCGCAACTAGCTTTAACTTAAAAAAACTGTAATGAAATCGGTCCATTCGTTTAAGAGCTACGATGCCACAGTAATTGGCATCAAACTTATAAAACCCCTCTTTTTGCATCGGGGGTTAGTAAAAAGGAATTAACATAAGTTTAGCTCTTGGGTATCAATATCTGTTGGATTTAGCAACCTTTAAAATTAATTCCTATGTCTATCAATTATTCCAAACGAGCAATTTTCGAGTAACAAAATACAAGAGCTATCATGAAACATATCTGTTAAACCTTCTTGTTTATATTATTAATATTAAACACCCTGGCCATTTTTGATATGTGTGTATTTTGTATTTTGAATATTATTCTGTTATTCTGCTTGGTCTACTGTCATTACCTTCTGTCTTGTGTCGCATACTGTTAACACATTATACTCGTTTTTACCCTGCTACTCTCGTTTTCCTTCAATTGGTTATGGGCCCAGAGTCGCGTAATAAAACGAAGAAACAGTGCTAAGTATAAAAAAAAAAGTGCTATGAGTTCAAATAATTCATCGGCGATACAAAATTCGTCGGCACCAATGGCAACGTCAACGTCATCAGGCTCTCCAAGTTTTACGAAACTCAACGGCAAGAACTTCAGCACGTGGATATTTTCCTTAGAGTGCATGCTCATCGATCTCGACCTTTGGGACGTCTCCTCAAAACCCATCGAGACGTCAGACCCAATCGTGAAGAAGAAGGATGCAAAAGCACGAGCGAAGATCTGCCTCGCCTGCGACGAATCGGTTTACCCGATCATCAGGTCAGCCACATCAGCGTATGAAACCCTAGAATCTTTAAAGAAAGCCTACGCTGACCACGGCTTGACAAGACGCCTTAGCCTAATCAAGAAATTGTTAGCACTGAAGTTCGACGGTAACATGCAACAATATGTCAACAATATGCTAGCGACACAGCAAGAGCTGCAAGGAATCGGAGCCGCAGTTGAAGACGAGTTCCTTGCTATTATAATGCTGGCGGGACTCCCAGAGTCGTTCAAGCCACTCGTCGTCACACTGGAGCACGCGAACATCAAGCTTACATCGGAGAATGTGGTGACAGCTCTTCTCAAGGAAGGCCTTAGAGCTGAACCCACCACATCCAGTACCCAAGGACCTGACTACACCGCGCTACACGTCAAGCCATCTAATAAATTATTTTGTAAATATTGTAAAAAGTTAGGGCACGTAGTTTCGCAGTGTAAGAGCATCAAAATTAACAAAAACAAGAATGTTTCGGCGGTCAAATCATTCAATACATCCGAATTCACACTTTCATCTTGTTTTGCTAATATTCCTCCCACAGGTCAACAAGACTGGTTCATTGATTCTGGCGCAACTTCCCATATGAGTAACAGGAGCGAATGGTTTTCTGATCTATCATCCCATACGATCCCTATTACAGTTGCGAATAAAGAACAATTACTGAGTCATGGTAAAGGTACTGTAAATATGAATATATCTCCTAGTGTAAGTAAAATAAGCGATGTTTTATATATTCCTGGCCTAGCTACCAATTTGCTTTCTGTTAGCAAATTAAATCAAAATGGTTTCGATGTTTTGTTTACATCGAAAGGCGCGAGTATTTTTCCTAGCGGAGGTTGTCAAGTGACAACTAATGTCATTGCCACAGGCTCAAACCATAAAGGCATGTACAAACTAGATGTAAGTTCGAGTACCGCCTTGCTTACCAATAGTAAAGAGTCTGCTATGTTGTGGCATAGACGCCTTGGCCATATCAATGTCAAATGTTTAAACATTTTAAAAAATAAAAACGTTGGCATAGACTACGCAGGTAGTTTGAACGAAACTTGTGTTCCGTGTTTACAAGGTAAACTTTCTAAGAGACCTTTCCCGAACTCTACTAGTAAGTCGAGTTGCGTATTGCAGCTTATTCATTCGGACTTATGTGGTCCTATGAGTACGCACTCGTGGGGCGGAGCCCTTTACTTACTAACATTTACAGACGACTTTAGTCGCAAAACTTTTGGATATCTTTTAAAAACAAAAGACGAAGTTTTTAGTAAATTTGTAGAGTTTAAGCATTTAGTAGAGAATCAAACAGGGCATAGGATCAAGATTCTACGTTCGGACAACGGCCGTGAATACGTTAATCACGGGCTGTCAACCTTCTTAAAGGAGAACGGAATTATTCATCAGACCACAATTCCGTATACCCCTGAGCAGAATGGAATTTCAGAACGCGCGAACCGATCCATAATGGAGAAAGCCAGATCTATGCTCCAGGACTCGCAGTTACCAAAGGCATATTGGGGAGAAGCTGTCAACACAGCTATTTACTTAAAAAATCGTACGCCTACTCAAGCTCTTAAGAATCAGATTCCAGAAGAGATATGGACTGGCACGAAAGTTAACCTGTCTCATCTGAGAGTCTTCGGCTGCCAAGCTCACGTTCTCGTACCCAAAGAAAAACGTACGAAACTTGACGCAAAGACGCAAACGTGCATCTTCGTTGGCTACGCAACCGAGAGCAAAGGCTATCGACTCGTCAATCCCCAAAATCCTCGATTAATAATAATTGCAAGAGATGTTGTCTTCATTGAAGAAAAACCTTCACAGCAGTCCAATCAAAATTCATCTCAAATCGACATGCCAGAATCCCAGCAAGAATCAACTCAAGTCCAAATACCGATCTTCGAAGAGCCAGTACCACCAATTAATGTTCATGCGCAGCCTGACATCCAGACACCACCTGTGTCATTACAGCTCGAACCCGAACCTGTGCAAGTAGAACCTCAACCTGTTCCTGAACCTGAACCAGAAGCCATACAACCAGACCAAGCACCAGAACGGAGATACCCGTCAAGAGACAGGCATCCTCCTGCGCGGTATGTTTGTACAGTGCAGATGACTTCAGAGGAACCTGAAACATATAAAGAGGTCACAGAGCATCCGCAAAAGGATCAATGGTTTGAAGCCATGCAGGCTGAATATAATTCATTAATGAAACATGGGACATGGACATTAGTGGACAGACCCAAAGATCGCAAGACCACAAAGTGCAAGTGGGTCTTCAAACTTAAAAAGGACACAAGCGGACAAGTTGTGAAATACAAAGCACGGCTTGTAGCCAAAGGATTCACACAAGTTGAAGGAGTTGACTACGGCGAAACCTTCTCGCCAGTTGCAAGACTGTCTTCAGTGCGGATTTTGATGGCATTCGCAGTTGAATTAAATTGCCAAATTGACCACTTGGATGTGGAAACGGCATTTTTAAATGGTGATTTAGAGGAGGAAATTTACATGGAGCAACCTGAAGGCTTCTCAACTGACCCTAAACATAAAGTTTGTCTACTTAAAAAGTCTCTTTATGGCTTGAAACAAGCGCCACGTCAGTGGAATAAAAAGGTATGTGACGCAATGTCCGCCTTATCATTGACACAAGCCACGAGTGAACACTGTCTCTACTACAGACGAGACGGAAACGACATACTAGTCGTAGCAGTATTCGTCGACGATTTTTTCATACTGTGCAACAACGACCGGCTTAAAGCCGAGTTTAAAAACGGAATTAAAACGTTTTTTACAGTAAAAGACTTAGGTCCTCTCAAGGACTGTCTAGGTATGAGAGTTATCCAAAAGAATGGTTCACTCACTCTCGACCAAACAACTATATCGATAAATTAATCGATAAATATAATATGAACGACGCTATATCCGTTACAACACCTATGGAACCTGGACTTAAACTTACCTTACCAGAGAAGGAAGATGAAGTTGAAGTGCCTTATCGGGAACTTATCGGCTCGTTAATGTACGTTTCGATTGGTACGAGACCCGACATTGCTCATACGGTCTCGTATCTATCACAATTCAACGCACATTACGGGGGGTACACTGGAAAGCCGCTAAGAGGGTCCTTCGTTACCTCAAAGGTACCAAAGACCTCAAACTACACTTCACTAAAGGCCAGAACTACCCAGTAGGTTACGTAGACGCAGACTATGGGAGCAACATATTAGATAGGCGATCATTTACTGGTTATGCATTCCTAATGAGTGGAGCACCTGTCTCCTGGGAAGCGCGAAAACAGCGCACTGTCGCGCTATCTACCACAGAGGCAGAGTACATGGCTCTCGCAGAAGCCTGCAAGGAAGCCATTTACTTAAAGTCACTCATATCGGAAGTATTCGCCATCACTCATCCCATAATCATACACACAGACAATCAAAGTTCCATTAAACTTGCACACAATAACACTTATCACGCACGCACAAAACATATCGACATCAAACACCACTTCATACGAGACACACTGACACACCACGACCTACATCTCAAATACATTCATACGAATGACATGATCGCCGATATTCTTACTAAACCTTTGGCAAAGCTCAAGCACTGCAAGTGCGCCAATCAGTTAGGTTTAAGTTAGATTAGGCTTTCATAGTAGGTTTATTATTTTTGTGTGTACAGTTAGTCTTAAGTAGGTGTAATATATTGTATATATAGGGTGTTATTTTTCTTATGTTTGTGTTAGTGTTAAGTTAGTGTATAGTTTAGATTTTTGATATGTCTACTTGTATATATTGTATATATACAGGGTGTTTATATTACGGGGGGGTGTTAAACCTTCTTGTTTATATTATTAATATTAAACACCCTGGCCATTTTTGATATGTGTGTATTTTGTATTTTGAATATTATTCTGTTATTCTGCTTGGTCTACTGTCATTACCTTCTGTCTTGTGTCGCATACTGTTAACACATTATACTCGTTTTTACCCTGCTACTCTCGTTTTCCTTCAATTATATCCTTATTTCAATAAAATTAACCCTTAGCTCGTACGGCGGTTTAGCCGTAGTGCGGCCTGCGTCGTAAATACATCAATTATGCATAAACGACAAAATTCAAAGCGCCTGTAACCACCAAAAAGCCAAAACAAAAAGTCATTAAGACCTCAGCGACCAAAAACATTCTCAACACTCATAATGCCCTATTTACAGCAAACAAAAACCATTGCTGTAAATATTAACACAACGATTTGAAGCCAAAAGGCCGTCGGAAATCATTTAGAGGCCTAGAAGACCCAACAGTGGACTTAAAATCCGCCCACTCCCTCTGGAGATAATTTACATACTTTTATCGGTTGTTGCGGGTGCAAGTTGAAAGCACGAAGCATTTAGAGAATTGTTGTAAGCTTATTTTTTTTAGTTTATTGATATTTTATGGATCTCCGCAATGTAACGCCTGATTCAATAAATTACCCTAACAATACACAAACTTTTTCGTGTCATAATCATTTTGCAAATATTTTCTACAGCCACTTAAGATTCAATGTCTACAAAGGGTCTCAAGGTCCGTAATTAACGAGTCAATCGTGCATAAACACAAAGACAATCCTTTTTATTCCCCATCGGAGCAAACAAAGTTCCCGCCCGTCCCGAGAGAAATGGGAAAAGGATTGTAACAATAGCATAGTTTGCGAGTTGACGCCTGTTATTGTTTTTTCCACACGGGACCGAGAAATTTCACGTAAAAATAGTCCAACTTTATTTATAATATTTAGCCTATAACTTAGTGCCACTGCTGGGCAAAGGCCTCTCCTCTTGACTGCCACATCTCCTTATCTAGAGATATATCTGATGAGTTGTTTATTTAACTCCCACACCGCCGCGACGCGCCGTGCTCATTCTACCTACTGAAATCTAAAAAAAAAATAGAATATGTATTTTTTTCCTATTGTTGTTTTGTGTGTTTGTGGATCGCAATGCAAGTTAAAACTTGTATTAGTTTGTATGTTCTGTATTTGTTGTATGTGTAGCATTCTTTTATAAAGATTTTTACTTTTACTTTACTTTACTTGGCCACTCGCTCAGTTCAGCGTCGAGGTCATCACGCCATCTCCACCTCGGCCTTATTTATGGCTTTTTTTTTCTCTTTATTGGGGAAAAAACAGATACAGACACAATTAATAGCAATAGTACATTAAAGTAATGCGATAAGTATAGCCTACAACCTAAAACAATTCCCACTAAGACTTATTGGAAGATGTGGCAATGAATGTAACAATGGTAACAGTTATTAATGGTAACCTAAAACTAACTTTATATTATTAAGAGGCTGACAAGACCTAATTTTGTTGAAATTGATGTTATTTAAGCAGTTTTTTAAGAAAAACTATTTGTTCTAGCTCATCAAAAAAAATATATGTTAATATTCATCATATTTCAAAGATAATGGACGGACTCGATACATAGTTGGACAAAATCGGCTCGATAAAAAAAATTGCAAAGATTGGTCTAAAATCATCTTTAAACGGTTCTATGTCTTTATTTTTTAGACGTATGAGTCTGCAATTAAAAACATGAAGTGAATATATTCATATCTAAATAACTAACGAGTCATATTTCACAAACAATCCATACTTTTTTTTATTTCAATATTTATTTATTATTATCATCTGAAACCCGGCTGCCTACCTATTTACCTTCTTCTTACCTTTATTAATTATATTTATTCTGTATTTGATAATGTATTGACAGATATGTGGATGCTAATATGGTATTTGCAGCGATAAGCTTCCACCTGACACGCGATTCTGTTTCTTCGAATATGCAACGTCCAAGTTTCTGAGACCAGTGTGAAACACACCAGATAGAGACAGATAACCATAAATCAGAAAAGTTTTGCGTCGACATTCTGTGCTTACACATCAATACCATAAAAAAGTATTTGTAATTTGTCATTTCATAGTTTTACACGTACAGTCAAAGGCGTAAAACATCTATACAACTACATCGTCAAATAATTATTATGGTCAATGGCATTATAGGATGTTTCTATGAATATTTTTGACGTCTTGCAAACGTACAAATACACTCAAAACCGTTTAAAGCGACACCAGATATATCAGAATGGACACAAAAAGGGAATCTGGCTCAGCACGATGTCGCGAATTGCTTCGCAACGCTGATATTCTGCCAGAACCTTAACCTTAAAGGTAACTAAATCTAAACTTAACCTAAAACACTTATCAACAATGCGGGACAGAAAGGGATCGGAATATAGAATTGAAACATATTATTTGAAATAAGTTTAAAATCGTTGACAATAACATGACAGAAACACAACTAAAAATAAACAGATATCATCATCATGCATTTACCACAACAGACAAACAGAACAAAGAAATAACAAAATGTCATTACAATCCATGTTTCCATCGATCATCCTATAAAACAGCAAATAAAAGAAATAAAACATCGAATGTTACGTATTCAAATTGTTTAACAACCAATCGGACGTGTCCGTTTGTCCGTACCAAAGCCAAACAATAAACAAATCATACGGTACAAACAAACAAACATTCAAAGTTCGAAACTGGTACACAAATTTAGACTTTAATACCAAATACAAACAACCGAAACGCACTTCAGTTTGCTAACGTAAAATAAATTGTATTTGGTGAGCGTTAGACTTGAATTTCCGGTGTTCCACTTTTAAAATGACGTTTTAATCAAACGGAAATACAGGCTTTATTGGTGATATGATTAAGGTTTGAAATCAGTTCAAATGTTCAAGCGTGTACTAGGGACGGTGTATTAAGAAAATAATCGATATAATTATATATTATGGTCAATATTTTTAATCTGGAAATATATAGACTTTTATTTCTGAATATGAAATTCGTATCAAATTTGATATTTTGTTAAGAGCTTTGTTGTATTTTATAATATTTTTATTTAAATCATAATTTCTACATTCATATTAGTCGCGAATCTCACTTTTACCATTAAATTTAAAATGGAGCTGACAAAATATCCAAAAACTGCATACCTAAATTTTAAATGTCGCGAACTAGTGTGTGCGTTATGCCTAGAATTTAAAATGCATGCTTATGAAAATTGTAAATGATTTAATAATAAAGCCAATGAAACTTGATGGCAGACATGTCTTTTTTCCACTTTCGAATATTTTGACAATGCTTTAGGTAATCGCACTTTGTGGAAAACTATCGATATATCGATATTTTTAACTGCATTTTATATTGATATCTATGCTTAAA
Source organism: Choristoneura fumiferana (assembly GCF_025370935.1). NCBI lineage: Eukaryota > Metazoa > Arthropoda > Insecta > Lepidoptera > Tortricidae > Choristoneura > Choristoneura fumiferana. The sequence continues at coordinate 16,608,193 of NC_133494.1, forward strand.
ACGATACGATATTATATCGATATTTTTTTCATTTGCTCATCCCTAGCTTATGCCAAAATTTCGTTGAGCGTCAGATTAACTTTCCAGTTGACAAACAAAATATGCTATTGACAATACGAAGGCTTCCATTTGTAAAACAAACGCCTGGATCGTGAATGTTTAATGCGTGTCAGAGTGTTTCAAAGTTTAGTGGGGGTCGTGGGCCGCGACCCTTTCGGGGGTCGAAACCATTTACCTATACTTTCGGATTAAGAAAAGTAGCTGGATAACCGGGACTTTGCTAGGGTTAAAAACTCGACAACACACGTTTTCCCACAGACATTCCCAACACAGCAAATTTCGTCAAAGTCAAAAATGTCTATTTTGAAGTTTTTAAAAATAGATTTGTATTATCATGAATAATATAGGTCATATTTTATCAAAACTTAAATGTTTTTTACTTTAAAATTACGCTCACCGGTTGCCAGAAACTTCATCAACCCTTAAAGATACCTACCTTAGAGTATGTACCTACATCAAGGATAGTGTTATTTTATATTATTGAAAGTTTTTTTTCTAAATTATGGAAATATATTATTATTTTAAACGCAATTATTGAAATTACGCAGACTTGGTTTTTAGGGCTCCGTGCCCAAAGGGTGAAAACGGGACCCTAATACTAAGACTCCGCTGTCCGTCCGTCCGTCTGTTACCAGGCTCTATCTCATGAACCGTGATAGCTAGACAGTTGAATTTTTCACAGATTATGTATTTATGTTGCCGCTATAACAACAAATCCTAAAAACAGAATTAAATAAATATTTAAGGGGGCTCCCATACAATAAACGTGTTTTTTTGCTAATGTCTAATATGTTGAATAGATAATGGTACGGAACCATTCCTGCGCGAGTCCGACTGGCACTTGGCCGGTTTTTAGATAAATTATGATGTATTTATCATGATAGTATTGCTAAATTATTTCTGGTATTATCAAACGGTTACCGGTAAATGGTAAATTATTATCAAACATACCGTGAAATATTTTGTCATCGAAATATTTTTTTCATCTCAAGAGCCAACGAAATCTAAAAGTTTGAGAACTGGTGTTCTATGCGAAAATGTATCATTTGAATTGCAACCCACAGAACAAAGCAATTGGTGTTGTTTTTCACTGTCGTACAAATCGGATCCCAAGGCTCGTTTTTTGTATGTAACAAAACAGTTTCTGTATTGGCAATAAACAATTTCACTAAACATATGATTTCATCAATCATCCCAGCCTATATACGTCCCACTGCAGGGCACAGGCCTCCTCTCGTAATGAGAGGGCTTGGGCAGTAGTTCCCACGCAGGCCCAATGCGGATTGGGAACTTCACACACACCGTTGAATTGCTTCGCGGGTTTGTGTGCAGGTTTCCTCACGATGTTTTCCTTCATCGCAAAGCTCGTGGTAAATTTCAAATGTAATTCCGCACATGAATTTCGAAAAACTCAGAGGTGCGAGCCGGGGTTTGAACCCACGATCCTCTGCTTGAGAGGCCATAGGTCAAACCACTCGGCCACCACGGCATCATACATTATGATTAAACATATGATTTATTCAACTAATATTTGGAATGCGCTACGCTATCCGTCAGTCTGTCTGTTTCCAAATCTACCCATCTGTCAGTCATAAGGCTCTATTTCTAGAGTCGTAATAAATTCACAGCTGAAAATACATACCTACATAATGGTGTATTTCTGTTTCCGTTAGAATAGACAATGAATTTGTCCGGAATCTTCAGGAACTACTCTAGCTGACGTGGTTTGCACGGAGCGGAGTTTGAGCAGCGCTGCACCCGTGCCCGCAACGTGCGCCCGCGCAGTGCACCCACGCCAAGACAAGTCCAACACGCACTTGGTCATCTATTATACCGGTGCCGCGGTGAAAGACATACGTCCCCCAGAAAAACAACGGTTAAATTTGACAATAACTTAATCGCGAGAAGCAATCCATACTAATATAATAAATGTGAAAGGTGTGTGTGTGTTTGTCCGTCTTTCACGTCGAAACAGAGCGACGGATCAACGTGATTTTTGGCATAGAGATAGTTTATGGGCCAGAGTGACATAGGCTACTTTTTATCCCGGAAAAATGCACAGTTCCCGAGGGAACAGCGCGCGATAACCGAATTTCACGCGGACGAAGTCGCGGGCAGAAGGTAGTATTTTATAATCTTTATTGTATAATGTGGTTTACGAAGTTGTGGTATTCGAGAACAATCCATTTTATAGCTTATTGCTGGCTCCATAAAAGGGTACAATACAAGTGGTCATCTTGGTGGCTTTAGAACTATAAGAATGAGTGATGACATGTCGTAAAGGGTGGAGGGTGTTTAGACGCAGCGGGAAAGGTCGTGACGGAGTCGTGTCGTCTGTTAGTCTTCACATACTAGATTATTACCTGAAAGAAACAGAGCTGGAATGGAAATTAACGAAATTTCCACGTGATTATTAAGATCAACACGCTGTATAAAATTGGTTCGTTTTATAAAATGCTTTCTTAGTGACATTCGCTTTAATAAGTAAAAAAAAGCTGTGGTAACGTAGTGATTTAACCTATGGCATTTTTCTTCTTTTTAAGTATTACTCTTTATTTTATGTGTGAAATAAACTCCTATGCTGCTTGTCGCCGGCGTGAGGACATACAACTCAATTCCCAGATTTGATGTTGTTGTTGTTGTTGTATTGTACCTATTGCAAAACTCTTTATGGTACATAAAAAATATGAAAATAACAGAACACAGGTTAATAAGACGTACAAAGGCGAACTTATCCCTTTGTTGTAGTTTTGGTTGTTGGCTATAACAGAGAGAACCTGACTACGAAGCATAAGGTCCCGGGTTCAATCCCCCAGCAGTATAAATAATACGAATGTTTGCTCTGGTCTTGCATGTTTGATATGTATTTATCTATTATATAGTACAAGCTTTGCTTACTTTGGGACTAGGTCCTCATCATCATCATCCCAGCCTATATACGTCCCACTGCTGGGCACAGGCCTCCTCTCAGAACAAGAGGGCTTGGGCCATAGTTCCCACGCAGGCCCAGTGCGGATTGGGAACTTCACACGCACCATTGAATTGCTTCGCAGGTTTGTGCAGGTTTCCTCCCGATGTTTTCCTTCACCGCATAGCTCGTGGTAAATTTCAAATGTAATTCCGCACATGAATTTCGAAAAACTCAGAGGTGCGAGCCGGGGTTTGAACCCACGACCCGCTGCTTGAGAGGCGATAGGTCAAACCATTAGGCCACCACGGCGGGGGGGACTAGGTCAATTGGTATCAATAATTTGATGTCCCATGATATTTATTTATTTATTTTATTTGACTATACCATATCGTAGCGCAGCGTGTCGCTCCCGTCTCGTGACCAGTCAAGCCCCGTCCGTGGTGATCAAGGCTCACGGCCGAGAGTGGGTTCCTGTGTTAGCTCCAGAGGGTTTACGACAATAACAACGGAAGGATTGCTGCTGGCGCTAGCAGCTGATTTATGTGCGGCTTAGCTGTGATTGGTGTGATCGAAGACTCCTATACTGCCCTCCCCAAAAGACGCCATCTAAAAAAATCGTTTTGATTTATTTATACCACTACCTTTTGCCCGCGGCTTCGTCCGCATGCATGGATTTCGGTTATCGCACGCTGTTTCCTCGAGAACTGTGCATTTTTCCTAGGTAAAAAGTAGCCTATGTCACTCTATGGCACATAAACTATCTCTATGCAAAAAATACTCCGATCCATCGCACCGTTTCGACGTGAAAAACGGACAAACATGCAATCATACACACTTTCCCATTTATAAAATTAGTATGGATATGTGATACACAATGTCTTTAAGCTACACATTAGTGTTTTTTCTTAGATAGCGGTGTTTGGCTTAGGAGGATAATAATAATATAATAATGAATACCTTATCTTCGTATAAAAACTGACAAAAACCGAGTCGATCGCGCACTGTACAAATACGAATACAAGCAAAATAAAAACTTTCGTGCACTGTACAAATCCCCTCGAACGCAAGTAAAACTGTAGGTAAGTATCTATGAATATTAGACCTTCTTCCCATTTGTAATAATTGTTTGTTTTTTATTTACTTTACACGCCAATGTGTAGATTGTAATCTATGTTAGCCATTCTCGCTAGCTTGAGTCAACGGGGGCAGGCTGATAACAGCGCTGGGAGCTTCTGTGCAAGCGCAGCATAAGCTGAGCCTGTTCCTTTTGTCACAGTGGGACTGGCAAACACATTGGGCTGAGATTCTATAGGTATTTGTGTCACAAGGGAGCAAAATGGTGTATTTACGGCGAGGGCGTACATTGAATCCAGAATGTAGCGAAGGATTCTAAAGTTGAATCCTGAGCGTAATGAGGGATTCAAGTGTTAACGCCCAAGATGAAAATAATTTTGCTCCCGAGTGGCACATACAACTGTTCACACCGAGCATTAAGAAACTTGACAAAAACAAATTCTAAATATTATTTAAGAACAACTAGCATAGAAAATGGCGTGGCTTTACAATTATCAACTTCAAAAAATGGCATTTGCAATAAAATACTTAGAAAAGCTTTGAACAGAAAAGTTGCACTTTGCTCCCTCTCGTCAGGGAGGAAAAGATACTTTTCTGTAGGAGAGGTGTGAAAAATTAGTTTATTGTTTATTTGTATTCTGTGTGCCTGCATTGTTCATGTTGGCAAATATAAATCAATCTCCTTTCCTTTTTTCTTTTAGTGTTACAGTAATAAAAAACTAAGTTTTTATTTATTTATTGGTAGTGCTTCAAGAGCTACCTTCATACCTATAATTAGAACTTTCTAGAAAAACCGAAACTCCCCTATAGGTTATAACGATTTTTATGGAAATGTTTTTTATTGACCATTTTTTGATAACTTTGACTAAGAAGTTTTTTTTTTCGCTGCTTCAACAGCAGACGTAGATTTAAACAATAACCCACTACAAAATAAAACTGCTCAAACTCCATTCAAAAGTTGCTAGCGTCTGCGTAACTCAAATTCAACATTCAACTCGCCGAGACCGCTCTCCAAATCGGGTACAGAGAGGGTACAGATTAAACAAGCACTATCAATCTGGGAAGTGATCGAGGCACAGAGTAAAAATGATAAAGACCACACACTTTAAGAAAAAAGCTGCCATTTAGTATTTTGCTGTTACCAGAAAATGGACTAAAAACGTTCTACTAATAAAAAGAAAAATCTACTCGTCTACTTGTGACCACGGACACTTACTGAAACGTAAAATATTACTCATGTGTGTTAGCGTGATAAATCCCGTTGGTGGTATTTTGACTATAAAAAGAAAAATATTTAGAGGTTTAAATTTCGAGGCTTTTTGCAAACGGAATTGTAGACGTGCGGAAGTATTTTTAATAATTGATTCAGGCGTGACTCTGTAGATGCAAGGTAATGTAGTTACAATAGTATTGTAAAATCAAATAACTTTATGTAAATAGGGCTGATTCCAAGCCGCGATTTAAGTAGAAAAAGAAATAAACTTTTGACAATTTTATTTTATTGTTTTGTTTGTATGTTGCTGTAGATTGATGGATGTAGAGGAAGCCAGAGTTGTATGCCAGAATCGTAGCAAGTGGAAGGATGTAGTCTCTGCCTACCCCGTTGGGAAAAAGGCGTGATTTAATGTATGTATGTATGTTTATTTGGTTAACACTTAAAATATGGCAGTTCACACGCTTGACGGCCATGTAATTATAATTAAAATTAAAAAAATCCAAATTCAAAATTATTTATTAAGGTTTCCAAAATTACAATGTTTTACAATGGTTGGCACCTCTTCTTAATTAAGAGGCACCAAATAATCCAGCGTTTATTTTCCTGACGACTTTCTGTTAAATGTTGCTCTGCATCCCATTGGTCCTGGCCGGTCGCCAAGTGCGTTGCTTCGACCGGAAAATGACAATATCACGCTCATTTTGAGACGCCCTTACGCGCAGAGTGGCGCGGCGGAAAGGAAATTGACTTGGCTTCGTTTATGGATAGCTCGATCATTTAGCATCAATGAACTATACATAAACAATTACTTTGCTCACCCGATATCTTACGATAGCTACGTCTGTGCAACAACTGTGTGTTCAAGAAGCTCCTCTACTACACTGTAAGAACACACACAAATCACACAAACCCAATTACAGTGTAGTCCGTTTAGTACGACTTTGCATTTAACAACCAACCGTTTTTAGCGACGTAAGTGTAGGCATATTATGCTTGGTTTTAATATGAGCCACCATGAAAGTACATCCGTTCGTTTAGTACGGCGTCCGGTCCGGTTAGTACGACGTGATATCACCGGTCCCTTGGCCGTCGTCTTAACCGGATTCTACTGTATTCCAACCACCATTACTACGCTGACGCATTGACTGAGCAAGCACGTAGCGTGACAGAAGATGATGGATGAATGTCACAGGTTAATTTTTTTTTGTTCAATATGGTGGATTTTATCATCATCATCATCTTAACCTACATACATCCCACTGCTGGGCACAGGCCTCCCCACACCTGTGTTACCCAAATGGGGTGGGCACGAAACGTTACGGCGTCAGAGCCACTTTTAGCAATTTTAAGTTTAAGTTTGACAAAAACGTTACAATAGTGACAGGTTGTTAGCCTGTCGCCTACGGTATACCTTAACCTATATCCATTGTCGCCTCTTACGACATCCACGGAAGAAATGGAGAAATGTAATTCTAACCCGACACCACACGGAAAACTCACGAGGCCTAGAGCTCATAGAACCACTATATTTTTATGTTACAGAACCCAAAAAACATCTATGTATGCAAAAGCACTCCATTCTCTATTACCGAATATCATTTTGTTTGGCGCGAGGGCGCAGAAGGCTTGAAATAAAGGAAAATGCAAATATCCCCGATAGCAAGCTGTCCCTAGAGATGGAAAGTATCAGTTTCGTTATGGAAAATCCATCCGTAATCTATGTTGACGATATGTTTACTTTTAAATTTTTATAGTTTCAGACGCAGCAGTTATAAATGTTAAGGCCGATGTCTGGCACCATTTCTTGTGGGTGTCATAAAAAGCGACTAAGCGGTCTAAAGTGAGAGTGGGCACGATTTTCTCTATTTTCAACTACAAACTCCGGAGGCCGTATTGCCTAACGTTTATAACAATCGCAATCGCAATCAAATGACAGATTTCGCATAAAAAAACTGTCATTTGATTGCGATCGCGAGCGGTACGTCCTCAGCTCTGCGGTAGAACGAAGGCAAGCACCACCAAGAACCTTAAGTTTAACTTCGACAGTGTTAAAAAATAACGCGTTGAGTTGTTGTAAATTGCTTTCAATATTCGTTCGCTTACAAATACATAGCTGCGCGGCTTCTCAATGTAACGAAATAGGTACATAGTTTTCTCACAAACCATGGATATTATATATATTTATATTATATTTAGAAGCCTGTAGAGGTGTCCCACTGCTGGGCAAAGGCGTCCCCCCATGTTCTCCACTTTAACCGGTCTTGGGTGATCTCTGACCAGCTGCAAAGAAAGGCGTCCAGATCATCCCGCCATCGACGCCTGGGCCTGCCACGCCGCCGAAGTCCGTTTTGTGGTGTCTGTGGCTTGTTTAGCCCACCTATTGGGTTCCATACGGCTGACGTGGCCTGCCCAGCCTGGCAGTTTTGGCACCTACATCAGCAATGCGTGTTTTGGAGCGCAATATAGTGTTCCGGATCCGGTGAACCCGTTTCACTCCCAACATACTGCGCTCCATTGCTCTCTGGCAAACCTTCAATTTGGTCTTCTGTAACTCAGTAAGTGACCATGTTTGAGCACCCCGTAAGTTAGGACAGGCAGTATACACATGTCGACGAGCCTCCGCTTTAGGGCACGCGGAAGATCGCCCTTCATGTGTTCTTTCATGGACCAATAACTCTTCCAGGCGTTTTGGATCCGTCTTTCGACTTCCTTATCTTGTCTGTGGCTGAAAGAGACTAATTGGCCTAAATAGGGATACTCGTCGACATATTGTAACAACTACCCGTCTACCTCTACGTTACGTTTCGTGTTGTTGCTCATTACCTGAGTTTTTGACCGGTTCATTTTCAGACCAACTCGAACCAGACCATGGATAAATAAATCTTCATCATCATCATCATCATCAGCCGGAAGACGTCCACTGCTGGACAAAGGCCTCCCCTTAGAACGCCACAATGAACGACAACTTGCCACTTGCATCCACCGGTTTCCCGCTACTCTCACGATGTCGTCAGTCCACCTGGTGGGAGGCCTGCCAACGCTTCGTCTTCCGGTTCGTGGTCGCCACTCGAGGACTTTTCTCCCCCAACGGTTATCTGTTCTTCGAGCGATGTGGCCTGCCCATTGCCACTTCAATTTGCATATTTTTCCAGCTATGTCAGTGACTTAGTTCTTCAACGAATTTCCGTATTGCGGATTCTATCATGCAAAGAAACTCCAAGCATAGCTCTCTCCATAGCTCTAAATAAATCTTATATTAGTATTTTTATACACAATTATAATATTTGTTTGCCCAATTTTCAATATTTATCTTTGTACACTAATTATTATCTATTGAAAGATTCAGATATAAAAACCTTAATACCCCAGACGTTGGATCCTGAATGTTTTTCCGCAGATGAAATACATTTTTAGGTTATGCGATCAGAATTCGAATCACACATTTAAAAATCAACAAAAGGAAGCAAATTCTTAAATTTTATTAAGCAAACGCATTTCTACTTATTAGAAAAAAAAAATAATTACAATATTCTAGAATAGTTCACTGAAAAAAAGGATAGCTAGGACTTGACGTTTAGCCAAAATTTACTAATAAGGAACGAATATAGTGCTAATATTGTAAAACTGGTTTTGTAAGACATCACCTAACTTTTAGCTTCTAGTAGGCCTTAGTTTTGTAGTAACTCAAGCAACTCTTTTTTTTGTAGTGTTAGCAAGTATTTTTTTTATTAGTGCACTAGTTCATTTTCAATCCAGAAAGCAGAAATTATCGCGGGCATCAGCTAGTAATAAATAACAAAGACAACTAAACAATATTATTACGATTCTAATTAAGATTTAATTTATTGTTCTAATTTAAATTTTCTCACGTCCAAATTTGCTGTCTCATTCTGTTTACCATTAAACAATGCCACAGTATAAATCTTAACTCGATTACATTTATAATGTAATCAAAATTACTCGCCCAGTACAAAGTTGTAAAGCTAGCATTACACTATCGCGTAAATTATTTCAACCCTTGCTTATGATTTTGGTGCATTCTACTTTTGCCTTATGAGTAAATTTGTTGGAAGTTTTTAATGTTTTTCGTCGATTGGAGCAGACAACAGGTAATTACTGACACGAAAAACCACATATTATTATGTTTTATAAGAAACAATATTATGGCGGTTAAGTATTATAGCACATGAAATTCGGGCAAGTAAAGGTATACCCTTATTCTTTTATATTAAACAGTAGATTTTAGGAAATTACACAGACGTATAGGTGTATTCATCATGCAGATGATTTTTGTGCCGTAATTCCAACTTAAGAACTGTTCTATAATCTGAGTCAGTAATCAACTATTCGATCGTCCTCTGCTACCACGCGAGTGTAAACCCAGCACGATTCGCTAGTTATTTGTCAAATGATGAATTCAAATTTCGCCGCAGGGTGACAGTGGCAGCTCATTAGGAATGTTTAATGTGAGGTGAGAGGAAAGTTTACTTAATTACTGATTAGACGCTTGTTTTAATGACTGTATTTTTCGATCGCATTGACTTAAGTAGAAGTTTTTTTCCAATGCTGTATTTGATATTCGTTTCAGCTAGATACCGAAGAAGGGGTGTACACATAATGATCGGTATAACAACATTTGATATAATTTGAAAAGGATAGGAGCTTCAGAGAACTTTTTTATAAAATAAACCTAAACCTAACCTAACCCAAAGTACATCAAATCGAAATAATAACAATAGAAATAAGTTTAGTTTTTAAGATAAATTGCATTATATTAAATGAAAATTATATCAATTGTTGCAGTATATCAATTGTTGTTATATCCTTCGTTACGCACCGCCGCAGAAGAGTTGAGAAAGAGGGTTTTGACAGACGAACGGACAGCAAAGTGATGCCTTAAGGTGTTCCGTTTTTCCTTCCAAATAACAGTCTTGTAAAAGACCCGTTTATATTTTAATTTAAGTTTTTCGTATTCCAGTGCTCAGTAAAGGCATTATTCTCGTTCTCACTCTTGCCTAATAAACACTAGCTCCTGCCGTGTGATTAACATACCTACCTACGAGTATTTACGATAATTATGTCACTTTATAGAATAGGGCAGTGTCAAACTCTGCGAGAGACAGACAAAATTTTTGGGTACGTAATTTTATGGCTTAATTTTTAATGCTCAATTTTTTTTTTAAGAACAGTCATGATTCACAACATATTATTACTGTTCCAACCCCGTATTTACCGTAATCAACTAACTGCGTTATAATCGCTTAATTTAACGAACCAAATTAATAAAGCTATGTAATCCAGGAGTTTCTTAAACCCCGGTTTTTCTCCTAAGGTCGAGATACAAAACGGTACATTTTCATTAATACCGGTACATTTTCATCAGCTAATTGAGTTGCGCCCCTGGCGGCGGCAGGGTTAGCACTAACTCGTAGTTAATTTTTAATACATGTCTGGATAAAACATGCATTTTTTATTTTAAAGAAAGAAGATACATTTACTTGCAACACAAGACACGATAGTATTATTAAGTACAAATAGATAACACGAAACTTAGTATACGTTATTGCGGTTGTGAACCGGACACTGGTGCAGCATAATGCGGAAGCATTTTTTTTTTAGGTAAAGTGTGTCTTACGCCCTTAAATTAGGAATTTTATTATGAACGAGATCTATTAGAATCTCGCATGTAATTCTATGACTGAAGGCTTTATTATGCCAATGCTCGTAATGAACAAAAAAAGGGGATAAATTCACCTTTGTATGGCTTTTTCTCTTGTTCATGTGTTACATGTACAATAAAGAATTAAACAAAAAAAAAACGAAATTAACAATGACCATAGGGCTGGTGCATTTCTCGCCCAACGCATTGGAATCACGATCCAGGGCGGAAATGCAGCCAGCCTTATGGGCACTCTTCCTCAGGGACAAGACTTGGGCGAACTGTGTATAATATAGTAGTATGTATGTATGCATGTAAACTCTTTATTGTACAAAAGAAAATTAACAAAATACAATTGACAAACTTTAAGATACTTGTACAAAGGCGGACTTATCCCTTTAAGGGATCTCTACCAGTCAACCTTTGAGTAGATGAGAGGAAAGGAGCAATACGTTAGGGTCCGACAAAGGGTGAGTTAAAGAGTTAAAATAATGGAAGCTACTATATAGTAGTTTAGTGTTACTTCAATTGTACCTTTTTAATTTATATTAAACAATACATTACATTGAGCCGTGGTGGCCTAGTGGTTTGACCTATCGCCTCTCAAGCAGAGGGTCGTGGGTTCAAACCCCGGCTCGCACCTCTGAGTTTTTAGAAATTCATGTGCGGAATTACATTAAAAGTTTACCACGAGCTTTGCGGTGAAGGAAAACATCGTGAGGAAACCTGCACAAACCTGCAAAGCAATTCAATGGTGCGTGTGAAGTTCCCAATCCGCACTGGGCCCGCGTGGGAACTATGGCCCAAGCCCTCTTGTTTTGAGAGGAGGCCTGTGCCCAGCAGTGGGACATATATAGGCTGAGATGATGATGATGATGAATATATTACATTTTTATTTTGATATTGAATGTTGGTCTGATTGGTTTGAAATTTGATAATGCTGGTAAAAAAGCATTATTAAAACTTGCTTTCACACACAAAAACCACATGAAAGCTACGATGTTACTGACAGACGCACATTGGTGTCAACTTATAACACCTTTGCGTCGGGGTTAAAAATGTTTGTAAAATGGCCAGTTAAAGCTGAGCAGTGGCAACCCTGCCCTATAAATACAGTGTTATGAAGGAGTCTTTTATCGCTTTTACAGCGTTGTATGTTAATTCAGACGATTTTCGGATGCGCTCTTACTGCGATACGAAAAAAACCCGGATGTGGAAATTAAAAAGTGTTATAAGGTAAGTCGGGGCAAGCGCGCCGGCACGGGGTAAACGTACCAACCATTAAAATATCGAAAAGTATCATAAGCACTAATAACGACATCTTACAACCACGCACTTATGACCTGATATTGTAACAAGGCTGATGAAGCCTTGTTGATTTTTAAACTCTTCCTCATTTCATGTTTTGGTTCGTTTTAAAAATTCAATTAAAAAATTCAATTTTTGAATATCCACTGTACTTTCATATTCAGCACTTTGTTTTTATGCCAAAATTCATTCTCAGCTCAGCTCAGCAGCCGTACTATAAGACGTGCCAAAATATCGTATTATTTTGACATTCATACCTATTCGATCACTGATCATAACAGTTCTCACCGTGCCGTGAATTACAGTGTTTTTATAATCAGTTTTACTTAACCCTTTTAGTTTATTTTACAACTTCCAAATTTATTAGTTTTTATATTAAGTTCGTTTTTGTATGCATTGTTACAGGTGCCTTCTATCTTACTTTGAATAAACGTCTTTAAACATCATCTCCTGCCTTTACTTCAACTTTCATCATCATCTGTCGCTTCGCATCGCGACAATGAGGGCTATCGTTTTTTCACTCACTAGATGGCGCACTGTTGCGTGAGGTTTTTATGTATGGCTTTCAAAGTCTGTTATTACGGGCGTGAAAACAAAGTTTAGATTAAAATCATATTTAATACACCTTAAAACCGTACCATAAAAATATCGAGCATGCCACAGTGTTGCATAGTCCCCGTTTTGTTCGGAAAAAAGGGAGGACAAAGGTTTCCGAAAGACAAAACTGTCTCAAAACACAGACATTCATTGCCCCGGAACGCATATTTGCCATAATTAATTTCAGATATTGCAAAATATTCACAAAATAATTCTAATTATAAAGAAACCCGCGTTGCTCATCCAAAAACTATGAGATTTGACATTTCGGAGACCTCACGCTACACTAGCGCCTCTAGTGGCGAATTCATACGCGATAGCCCTCATTGGCGCCCAACGTTGGTAGTTACAAGCTAAGACCTGTAAGATGTCGTTAGTAGTGCAATATCAATACTTTACGATATTTTAATGGTAGGCGCGCTTAAGTTAATATGCTGATGTGTTTTTACAAAAGTGTGTGGCTCGTAGTGCCGTGCCGTAAGCCGTGACGGTCTAGTGGTTTGACCTATGGTCTCTAAAGCAGAGGATCGTGGGTTCAAATCTTGGCTCGCGGCTCCGAGTTTTTCAAAATTTACGAATTTACCATGGGGATCTAAAGCTCAAAAATATAATAGGTTTTTAAGCTTAAAATGTCAAGTTAGTTTTAATTCTATTTCTCTTAGATTTCTCTTTATTTTATGTGTATAAATAAATGAGTTACGATCCTTATTACTAGTGTAGGACCAACGGCAAGCAATTTGTAAAGCGATACTTTCAATAAACTATTTTATTATTATTTTTTATTTATTTATTATTTATGTTTCTATTTGAATAATGCAGCTTAAGTAGCGTCTAATAAGTATTTGTGATAAAAAAAGAATGTCCATTCTCTTTCGTTGTCCGTGGCTGATTGGCGCAAGGCCTTTGCCGCGCGCCTTCGCACGTAAAAAAATGCGGCTGTCACTGATATACTTTTAATTTTCGTGAATATAATATTGGTGCATTTATGGTAAATTGAAGTTAATATTGAGAGTCAATGAGGTATCTATTTATTTATTGTTCTCTAGACTAAATTCTGCATAGAAGAACAAAATAAACCTCGACCTTGTTAACAGTCTCTATATCCGAAAGTTTTTTAAATTAACACTTTTTTTGTAAATATTAAAGTTTTGAAATCAAAACTTTTTATTTCAATATCATGCTAATAGCTCGACAATCTGATCGTAAATTCGCAAGGGCTAAACAATCATCTTCAACAAAAGACAAACTTTTGTACAAACAACAGCTAACGATTAAAGTTTACCATTCTTGTCGGCGCATCCAATTTGTTTTTTAAACTCGAAACAATGTCTCTTAACTTTGCTTATTTGTTTCCGATGCTATCTTAGTCATCATTTTTTTTAATTTTGAATTAAAAAACAATGTTGTAAATGCAAGAGGTTTGGATTCTACTTAGCATAACAGAGCTACTTTTGTTTTGCAACTTTTGAAAACACTATATTGAAAACACATTGATTAATGAATTGTTGACTGCATTAGCCCTGTGGTTAGAGAACCTGATTACGAAGCTTTAGGTCTCGCGTGCGTGTGAAGTTCCAATCCGCACTGGGCCCGCGTGGAACTATAGCCAAGCCCTCTTGTTCTGAGAGGAGGCCTGTGCCAGCAGTGGACGTATATAGGCTGGGATATGATGATAATGATGAGGTCTCGCGTACGATTCCCAGCCGGGGCAGATTTTGTATAAATAATACGAATGTTTGCTCTCGGGTCTTGGGCGTATAATAATTATTTATCTACATAAGTAATATAAGTATGTTTATCCGTTGCCTAGTATCCATCATACAAGCTTTGCTTTAGCTAGGTCAATTGGTGTCAACTGTCCCATGATATTATTTATTTAATGATTATCTTAAAGAAATGACAAATAATTTAAAGACCCCCGTACCAAAAAATAAATAAATATCATTTATTGACCTAGTACCAAACTCAGCAAAAAAAAAAAGCGATAATAACGCCATGTCCGATACACTGATTAAACCATTAAAGTAAACATTGCAGATCATTTTTTTTCAAGTAGCCTGTATAGTGTTCCTCTGCTGGGCAAAACCCTCCCCTCTTGACCTCCAAAACTACCTTTATGACGCTATGTCAGGCCGGTCCTTTGCGTACAATCCAAATAGTCCCACCATCTCCTCGGTCTGCCTCGATGTCGCTGGTCATTCTCCGTCACTCGGCAAGATGAATAAATTATCTACATTTTTATTTAAAAAAGTTACAAAACAAAAGTTGTCAGTAGAATCGAACCTTGTATTTAAAACCCCATGATCAGAGGAACCCTGTATGTTATCTTAACGCAATGCCTTTGACACGTAAACTCCACTGAATAAATCTTAACCTCTGAAAGGCATGAGCGTGTTTATCAGGCGAGGGTGTCCACACCTGCAGCACAATAAAACACCCAGGACCGTCCCGATAACTCACGTGGAAGAGAAATATCTGCCGGGGTGACCACACCGTGTGTCCGTATCAGGCCACACAACCAGCGTCTGTGTAAAAATTATAGTCTCTGGAATAACGATGTAAGGAGTAAAGACTTTAGGAAGTAATTCGAAAATAATTTTAAAATTGAAACATTTATTCTTCGAGTAGGCTACAAAGAAAAGAGCTCTTACAGCTACAAATTACCCCAGCCAGCGCTGCGTAAGCCCAGCGTTCAGTTCACCACGGCATCGACGTCGACGCTGCGCGAACGCTTACATGACGACGACGCTCAAAAGACGCTAGTGTGGGATAATTCTCAAATACTTACAAAACGCTGGACTCGTGGCCACGTCGTGTCAGTTGAGTCACCCTATTTATCTCAAACACCGACGGTAATGTACTAGACTCGGCGCCGGAGTCTACTGCGTTAAAGGAATAACTCATCACACAGGTTATGGGCCACTAAACTTAATTTTTAAACAACTGGTCAATTTAACTATGGATCACTAGCTTACTATAGCTTTAAACCTATGCTTTAGATACATAAAATTACGTCGAATTTCAGCCAAAATGAAAAACTGTCTTATGGTTTTGTCCTCATATATAGATTTGGCTGATTGTAAGGCCTCTTTAGGGAACAATCCACGTCCAGTTTGACGTTGTGATTGGTTCGTTTAGTTATTCAACCAATCAGAAACGTGAGGGAATGTCAGAGCTGATTTGACAGCTCTGACATTCCCCTGACGATACTAGCGCCAAATTTGTAAAATTGGGTGCCCAAATGAGAGAATGATTAGTTTTTGGAACTTTATATTTCGAGGTCGATTGCCATGGAACAGAGAACTTAAACTTCCTTATTTATATTTATGTAGATCCAACATATTGTGTTCTATTTAAGCGCTAATTAAATGCATGGTTGTCAACAGGCATCGATCATTAATTAGCAAGTCATCTAGTTTAACAAATGAACTATAGATGGCGCTATATCGAACACAATTTACAGTAACCAAAACAAACAATTTTTGCTCTTTCAGACTCCAAATGCAAGTAGGAAAGCATTTTGAATGAAACTTTGAGCCACTTCTATTTTCTCCGTTTGTCCAAAATTCTCCTCCCAAACAAACATAAAAAGATATAAAATCAAAAACTCCATCCAACTTGTCACTGTCTGGTTGCAGAGTGCAGCAAGTGCCGCGAGATGCTGCTGTCGCAGAGGCCTCAGTCGCGCGCCGGAAATTAGATGACGCGGCACTAGGAACGAGCGGTGTTAGAATCTATCGATATGTCGGCGGCCGATCGCAAAATCCGGCAAATCACGAAATTCCAAGGCATATCATGAAATGGCGCCATTTCATGAATTGACTAAGGGACATCCGTCATATCGTTAAAAACTCAACGTTTAACGATATGCCTAGTGACGTTTAGGCAAATCATGACATTCCTAGCCCTTTTTCATTGTGCCCAGTCTAAATCTTACGAATGCAACATGCGCGAATTAAATGTTTTAGTGAGGTTGCATACTATTTTGACAATTTAATGCTGGCCGTTTTACTGTCAGTTTGATTTATTCTAAAAACGTCGAAGTACAACTGACACATACAAATTATTTGTGTAGAGTAAGAAATCAAGTAGAATTACTGACTTAGCAAAACACACTAATATTTTTGGAAATAATCACGGTATTAGAAAGTAAATATAATCAACTAACATAAAATGAAAAATATTTTTTGGGTGTCTGAGTTTTTCAGTTATTTAGTTTACACATTGTATAAACAAGTGGTACAAGTGAGAGGAAAATTACCGGCCACTATTGAAAACCCCTTAGGGGTTTATGTAATAGCTGGCGACTCATCGCGGTCCAATCCCCGTACAAACTTAATGTACTTAATGTTTTTATACTTAGGCCCACTTGCAGTAAACACATAAATCTCGAGTTAGCGTTAAGTCCAGTTTAGTAGTGTCGTATTGTATGGAACTGTCAATTAAGCTTAAGCCTGGCTGGATTAACTACTAAATCTAGATTTATTTTTTCCTGCAAGACGGCATAAGTCTTTGTTTGCTTAAACTTTTTAACTTTTCGAGCGATGTGGCCCACCCATTGCCATCTCAATCGGCATTTCATCATCATCATCATCATCATGTCAGCCGAAAGACGTCCACTGCTGGACATACGCCTCCCCCAAGGCTCTCCACTCAGACCGGTCTTGTGCTTTTCGCATTCACCGCGATCCCGCGATCTTAAGCATCGGCATTTACTAAGACAATATTATAACATTTTTGACTTATTTATCGATACCGGACGTCAGGGAGGGTATCTTCCCTACGTTCTACCGGGACAAGAACACAAGTCAGCAATTTCCAACGAGCAGTGCTTTATTCCATAACTCGCATCGCGTCACTACGTCTCACTTGGGTGACATTGGCGGATATGGCGATAATAGTGATGTCAACGAACGTTATACGAAGATAAAACAATTGTTACGTAGGTAATTAATAATATTTTGATTTTTCTAATAATGTGTCTTCTACTCTTAGTATGTTAATAAAAATCTACTCTATTCAACAAGTTAAAGACGGACTCGCGTACCGATGGTTTGGAAGAAATTTGTATCAATTCTAGTATTTTTTAAGCAGATTCTTGAAACCAAACTTATTTTTTTTTATTCAACTGGATGGCTAACGAGCAAGTGGGTCTCCTGATGATAAGAGATCACCACCGCCCATAGATACCTGCAACACCAGGGGGATTGCAGATAATTACTCTTGCTCTTGATAATTGCTCTTGTTTTTAAATTTCTTACAATTATGAGCGTACTTGTGCATGTCCGCATGAACACAAGTGCTCAATATTTATATGTGCGCGTCTGTGTGTATGTATATCTGTATACATGTACAGACATACATGTATATGCGCAGAGTCTAGAACTAGGTACTTAGATTTTATAGCTTAATTTATTAAGAGGGTACAAACAAAAACTTGCCCACACAGTGGTTTTAAGGTTTTTCAAATGCCTTATTAATGTCTTAATGCTTACGTTTATTTACGAAAAAATTATGTATAGATAAACTCTAACTCTGATGTATGACGGTGATTTAAATTTATTTCCGTCAGCGAATTTTTTTTACCA